>NC_056726.1:1522025456-1522140456 GCF_019279795.1 Protopterus annectens | reverse complement strand
CCAGACTAATAACTCCCAGCTAATAATCTAGCTTTGGTTTTGCCCATCCCCAAGTGTCTACTCAAATATGACTATATGACAGTTAATATCAAGACTGTTCAAAAAAGTATTTTGGAGATAGCAGCTGCTGTGGGATTTCTGCTCTCTCTTTATTTTCCCTATAAAGTCAGACAGTCTTCTTATCAAAATATGGCTATGAGGATGTGGTCAGCCTCTCTGTTTCTGCTTCTACTCTGACTATACTTCTCTGACCCTTCTTAACATATCATCCTCTTTGTGATTTTTTTTTAGATTTCATAACTTATTTGCA
This sequence comes from Protopterus annectens, assembly GCF_019279795.1. NCBI lineage: Eukaryota > Metazoa > Chordata > Ceratodontiformes > Protopteridae > Protopterus > Protopterus annectens. Next base: position 1,522,140,146 of record NC_056726.1, on the reverse strand, counting down.
AAATTGCCAAGTCAAGAACAATTCTTTTGAGTAGGCACCAATGGCTTGTGTTCAAGAACATTGCTAAAAAACAGGTACATAACATTTCTACAGTTCATATCGATAATTGATCTGCAAATGAACTGTTAGATAATTTAATAAATGAACTTGAAGTAAGAGGTTACAATAGATGAATGCTACTAAATATCATTGTTATTTTAAGAACTTAGAGAATCTGATTTAAAAGATAAGCAACAAAGAAATTATTTTTCTAAAAATCATTAAATATAGTAAGAAAAACACAACAGGCAGTTAAGAAGCTGAAAGAGTGACTAAGTGAGCACACATTCACTATTAGGTGAAATATGTTTACTAATATGCTTTTTATAAACAAGTTTTGGGGAACTACTATGCTTTTTATAAACATGTTTTGGGGAATAATGGCATACATATGCTTTGGCTGGTTTATGAAAATAAATACTGGGGTGACATAAAACAATCAGTAGCAGAAAATAATAAATATAAATGGATAAATATATTTAGGTCTGATAAGTCACCTAGGTTAAATGTGCTTAACATCATCAAACCAATGTTGAAATTAAGGCTTATAAGAAGTTATAATTCTAAAGATGGAGTTTAGCATCTATGCCTTTAAGTAGCTTAAGAGGAATTCGTCAAATAATGCGAAGATAGCATTTAGGTTGCAAAGTGAATGTACTCTGCCACTACTATCTGAAGAAGCCCTAAATGTGAAACCGTTCATCGTTTTTTATTGTTTTCTTGGAGGCGGCTTTGGAACTTTTTTTCTTGAGATTTAACTGGCTTAGACTGTATCTGACAGAGCTACTTGACATTTGTGGAAATGAGAGCCTAAGCTCCACCTTCCCAGGTAGCACATCTCTGAAACAAAACAAGACGATGCCTCATTGCCACAGCGCTTATTGAGTTTCTCCAGTGATGGGGTGTTTCTGGAGTGGCCAGCATAGATGCTATTAAGCATATTTTTTTCCTGGGTACTGACTAAATATTAATTTAATAGTCTTTATCTCCTCTTGAAAGTTTGTCATTGACTGCATTTTGTTTGTGCTGTTATGTACCATAGCTTCCACAAACTTCTCCATTTTGATAAACCAAAGAGTGACAGTTTATTCACAAAAAACAGCACTTTCTTATTCTCTCTGTCTCTCTGTCTCTCAACAGTTGAAAAAAATTAAGCAACAAATGAAGGTGCATTTCCAGGCTGCAAAGCAGGAACAAAATATTATTGATTATTGATATAAGACCAAATTCTGTCTGTTTGAAAAACTACCAATGTGGATTACTGCGCATGCATTAGAAACAAAACTTCAAGATCAGTGTTATTTACAGTGAAACATAAAGGCAAAATGAAAACTGATTAATTTTGTAGAAGGAAGACTCTCTTAATAAATTCAGAGTGTTGCAGTGTTTCTTTTGCACCCTCTAAAAGCTCCAAGTAGTCCCACGCAAAGTTTAAGTAATCTTTGAAACAGGTTCACAGGTGTTTTTGTGTTACTCCGTGCTCTCTTCCACTAAATTCTTCCAATGATTCCTTCTAATAATCACTACACCTACCTCTGTCAAAGACTTTATGGCTTATATGCACCATAGGTTCAAATGTAAATACAAGGCTAAATGTTTTTGTGAGTTATTTTAAGCCTACCCAATTCCTCTCAATGGTAAGAATCAACTCTGCACTTTTTGTCTGTGAGGTAAACACCTTAACCATTACGCTAACCACCAACTCCACAAGTCCCTGCTCTTGGCCTTCATCTCCTTCTTCACCAAGAGGCACACATCTCCGCCATGTTGTTCTACATTCTTTACTGGGTTTCTACAGTTGTCCCAAATCTGTCTATGCAGCATGTTTTATCATATCTGATGCAAGCATCTCAGCTACCACCTTGTAAGGTGTATTGAATGACTTATAAGCAAAATACACACACACGCACACACACACACACACACACACACACACACACACACACACACACACACACACACACACACACACACACACACGCATGTTAATATGTAACGAGAATAGCCTGAAATTTCTAAATTTTGCACAGGATCTCATGCTACTATCTCCAAATTGACACACAGGAAACATACAGACAGACATAAAGACAGACAGGTAGATTTACAGCTATCCTACTAGTGTCAAAGTCCATTATATAACTGTCTTGTAGGAATCCACACTGGCATTATCGCAGTGTATTACTCTTAATTTGCTAGAAGGCTTTCAAGAGCATTGTCTTCAGGATGTGGCTTTCTGCTAAACTTCAGAATGTGAGCAGGAAGTCAAATTATTCCAACAGATAGGAAGAAAAAGGGGACATGACATTTGGAACTATGTTTTGAAGATTTACATTTAAAATATATTGGAAACTAGTACTTAGCTGCTCTTTTACTGAAGGACTACAGAAGGAGGATTGGTTATTAGTCTATTTCCAGTAAAGTAGAAATGCACTTCTAGAATACATTTTTTTTCTTCAAATGAATCCTGCCTTCTGAAATGTTAAAGTTTATAGTATTATTAATTAACTTTTTGGCAACTGCTAAGGAAAATGCTTCACTTTACCTGAATTTGTTTATTCAGTAACAGCAGTGCTTGTGATGGAGAACTTGTCTTGGCTCTGAAAGCAGCTGTTAAACATCAGACTGTGTGAATGACTGCTAGGATTAGGCTGACATCTGAGTTGCACTGGAATCATAACTGGTAATTTTGGTGTCTTGCAGCTTGTTCGGTTTTGGCACTGTATTTCATGGTTTATAGCATGATATCTGATCTAGTCAGGAAATGAAAGATTGGAGGCTATGGAGATAGAAAACATTGCAGTTTGTAACATATTCTGGCTACTAACATTGGGGATTTTACCTTCATATTGCTGTACTACTTACAAACCATTCATAAGGACAAAATGTTGACCATGTTGACCATGTGGCTTGTTATACTGGTGTTAGGGAAAGGGCATTCCAGTCTTTTTAAATATTTTTAAACATGGAAAAATATATTGGTTGTTACAAGACATTCTTGTTTATTTTTTTTCAGTAAGGCAGAAGTGAAGGAACATAACAAGGCTCCAACTGTTGAGAAAAGCACTTCTTCACCATGGCATGGCTATAGGTTTTCCTTTTTCCTGACATCACCAGCAAACAGTCTAGAAACTGCTGAATGTTACCTTTATGTATCTATCTGTGATGCAGTTATCTACCTCAGTCTAATAACATTTCTCTGTCTCACTAATATACTTCAATGGCTGCCTGTTAATGACTCCTTCCCATGAATCTGTTGCAACAGTAATTCAGAAACTAATTCTAAATGCATGTAGTACACACACATGACATGGGTACTGTGTGTATGTGTGTGTGTGTGTGTGTGTGTGTGTGTGTGTGTGTGTGTGTGTGTGTGTGTGAGACAGAGCATGTAGGTGCATATGCATGTGTGTGTGTAAGCACGTCTGTATGCGTGCATGTGTGTGCGTGTGTATGTATGAGTGCATGTGTTTGTGCTTTGTATAGCATCTATTTTTTAACTGGTTTATCAAACCAGGTACTATTTGGTTAAACTTATTTGAGGTTTATCAGCAAAACCATATTAATGTTTGTCTCCTCTTTATTTATGCTACTTTTTAGAGTTAACTAAAATACTGACCCAACCTGCAAACCTTCCCTGTTTTGATTTATGATGGCCATATATTCTGATATGGAATGCTTTGCATTTTAACTACACATTTGTATTGAAACACTCAGGCTCATTTTAGAGGACGAGGTTAAATACACATAATTAAGTGTCATGAATAGCATTTTGAACAAGTGGAAGATGCAGGATTTAAAACCAGCTCATCCAATTCACAAACTGATGTGTTACTCAGTGTGTTGTAACCCTTTCTTCAAGCAATCATGCAGCCTTTATAGTAACAGAATCTGGAGGACAGACAAAGAGTCATCTTGAACCACATTTGTAATACCACATGACAACTTCCGAATGGAGAGACACTAAAATCAGCAAAGAGAGGAGTATGATGGGAATTTAATTCAGCCTCGGACCTTGGTGACTACCTTCACCAGGTAACCCTGGGTTTGCAAAATCTCACCAAGATGACACTGATACATAGAATGTATTTTATATGGCATATATCATGGACAGAGGTGTGTTAAAAACAGTAAAGACAGCTGGGTGCATAAGTCCCAGGATAAAAATGTGCCCATTCCTGGTAGGCGCCCTGGTGCAAGGACTAGAAAAGATGACAGTATAGAATCCTCAAGACACGGAAAAATTCCTACAATGGGGCTAGGCCAGGCTCAGAAAGAGGATGGCACTTCTGTTGTAGAAGAAAGTTTGCCTGTGTCACAAGTGATAATTTTATCTAAAAAAAACCTGACAGAATCTTGCATTGTTACTTTTATGCAAGAAGCCCAGAATTTCCATATACAAGATATTCAAAAAAATTAAGACAGAAATTAGAGGAAATAAAAATACTTGCACAAGAAAAAACTGTCAAAAGCTTCAAATAGAAATTTCTGTTCATCAATACAAAAGAACCATGAAAAACAGGGTCTATATTATATCATTGAATGTTTAGGTTGTTGAACACTTAAACGTCGACCCCTAAAAGTCGAAAGCTACAAACCGCGAATGGCCAAGTACCCACATTTTTTCACAGGGTAAAAATTCACTTGGCTGGTGGAAATCAAAACATATTTTCAAGCCCTAATCAAGTGGGAGGTTTCACCCCCACACCCCCAATGTGGGGGGCTGTGCCCCTCACACACCCCTAATGAAATATACCAACTCAGAGATCACTCTACATCAAGGAAAAGGGCAAATTCCCGATGACGGCCAAGTGAATTTTTTTCCCTGTAAAAAATGCACGTAATTGGCCATTCGTGCTTTGTAGTTTTTGACATTTAGGGGTCGACATTTAGGTGTTTGACAACCTAAACATTCGATGATATAATACAGACTCAGAAAACATTATACAGACCAAGAAACTTTGGGCCATTTAGAAAAAGAAGCAACTGCAGAAGCGTGAAGATGCAAAGAACAAAACCTAGAGATGTTTGAAAGGTATAAAAAAAGAAACATGGACATGGGAAGGAAAGGGACACCTGATATGGTGTGATATTTATGCAAAGGAGAAAGCCAAATTAATCAAGACAAAAAAGCAGCGCCAAAGATATTGGAAGTGAAATATAGGCAAAGCACCCAGATATTGAAAATTTCAAAATACAAAAAAAAATTCACAAAGGGGAAACAAAGAACAAAATGTTAGCAACGCAGAAGTTAGACAAATAAAAGCTAAAGTTATGGAATATCTGCAAACTGAAGGATTTAGTACAGAAAGTTTAACACAGGTGATTTCACAGCATGATAGAACAATGTGTCCCCCAAGTAAGAAGAAACAGGTGGAGTGGCAGACATCTGAAGAAAAAATATGGATACGGGAAAGACAGAGATTTAATAAGTGCGATATCTATGCAAAGCAAAACTAATCAATACAAAAACTGCAGCACCAACAATATTTGAAGAGAAATACAGGCAAACGTATATGGATATGGAAAATCTCAAAATACAGAAATAAGAAAAACAAATGTGGGAAGTAGAAAAGAGGATTAGTAATAGAGAAGTTAAAGAAATAAAAACTAAAGTTATGAAACCCAACTCTGGTAACGTCACAGCTTGATGGAACAACAAGTTCCCAAATTAAGAAGAAACAGGTGGAATGGGAAGCATCTGATCAGTTGCCACATAAAGATACTCTGCAGCCTTCAGTAGAAAACCAGTATAAAAGTTCAGATGGGGATGCACAGCAAGGGAAGGAACAGGAAAAAGTGACAACTCCGACACTGTCAATGTTGTGGAGTGATAGACCAGTGCATTGCTATATGAAAGATTAACAGATAATGCAGGACGCAGCTGAAGAGAATACGGTACAGGAAGATGTTCTGGAAATTTCTGTAGAATGGCTGCAAGGAATGGAGAACAAATAATGTGTCCTCAGTTTAGAAGGGAATGATCACAGGAAGAGCAGCTTGATTTAATAGAGATGGGCAGACATATTAAGGTCAATGAAAGAAAGAAATGACATATAGTCAATAAGACCCAAAATGTTAGAAGTCTGATAAAAACAAATGAACAGAGAAATCAGGACTATAAATAATTCATGTCGTACTGTAGAAGTAAACAGGATATATTACTATCCCGCTAAATTGCTAACAGATAAAGTCTTACTACTAATACACAGGGCATTAGGGGAAAGGAGGGGAATAAATCAAATGCCACCATGGAAGTATCAAACAGAAAAACCTATAAAACAAATAGGACAAGAGTTGTCACTGTTAGAAGAGTACAGAAGCAGGAACAGATCCACAAAAATACTTAGAAAAATAGACATGATAAAAGCAATGTTCAGTACTGGGACAGACCAGGACCTAATATACACTACTGCAAATAATAAACTAAAGATATCAGCACAGGCAGTAACACTTAGGAGATATGCAGAAAAAATGTAAAGAAAAAGTACAAAATAAGCAATTCATTGATGAGCCAAAAATATTTTATAGAAAACTGGGAATCAAAACAAACTGAATAGAAATGCCACCAAAAAAGAGAAGAAATTGACACATTTTGGAGAAATATCTATTAAGACCCTGAGGAACATAACAAAGATGCTGACTGGATAGAAGAAATAAAAGAAATAGTTGTTGTTGTCTTTCGGCTTTTCCCAGTTACGGGTCGCCACAGAGGAACTCCGGCCGCTAATGATTGGCAGTTGGTTTTTTAAGGTGTCGAGTTTCCAGCCCGACGTCCAACCTTCAACGAAGGCACACCCATTCAATGCATGTCTTTCGAACGTCCACTCGACCGTGGGGAGGACATGCAGACTCCACACAGAAGGCACTCCCAACCCAAGTCGAGAATCGAACGGGAGAACCTCTTGCTGTGAGGCAACTACGCTACCCCTGCAACACCGCAGAAGTAAATAAAAGGAATAGTAAGAACTTCAAATGTACAGGCTATGAAGGAGGATGACTTAACGGCCAGAGAAATTGCAACAAAATAAAGAAAAGTTCCTAATTGGAAAACCCAGACTCATGTTCAGTACTTAACTTATGGCTAATAGTATTAACATCTTTACATGAAGATTTAGCCCCGAGTTAGAAATACTTAAATGTGCATCCCAAACAGACACCAACCTGGTTAAGAATAGGAAAAATGATACTCCTCCTTAAGACTGAACCTGCAAGCTGTCCTGAAAACTACAGGCTGACAACTTGCCTTTGGACAATGCATAAACTATATATTGTAAATGATGCCAACAGAATTTATAGGCAATAAAAAGAAAACTCAATCATAGCAACAGAATAAAAGGGTAACAAAAGAAAGTCATATGGAACAAAGTATCAGTTGTTACTAAATAAGTTCATAATGGAGAACTGCAAAAAGGGGAAGAATCTAAGTATGGCATGGATAGATTACAAAACAGCATTTGACAGCATCCCGCATTCATGGATAAAGGAGTGCTTATAGATGTATAAGATACAACCCACATTGATCAATTACATTGCAGTGGCCAAGAAATAGTGGCAAACCACTTTGCAGCTATGCCATGATAAGGGATAAATTATTATTCCATGGATAAAATTCAAAGGGGGATATTCTAGGGTGACTCTTTGTTACAACTGCTCTTTTGTCTTGCCCTTAACCCATTAAGCTGTGTACTTAACAGATTAGTTCATGGTTACAGTTTGGCTACCAGAAAACAACAAAGTCTAAAAAAATCTCATCTTCTTTTTGTGGTCGATTTAAAACTGCATAATTCATCAGATGAGGAGTTGAAAGCACAACTGAAAGTGGTCAGAACTTTCTCAAATGATATAAGAATGTTGTTTAGTCTTAATAAATATGGAAAAGCAACATTTAAAGCAGGAAAGCTGCAGCACCAAGAAAATATCAACATGGGAAAGGAATGTGAGATAAAAAACTTCAGCAGGAAGGTGTATATAAATATTTAGGAATTGATGATGGATTGACTACAAAATATAAACAAATGCAGTCACAACTCAGTAAGGAATATCTTAGAAGACTAAAATTAATACTGAAAACAGCCCCGACATCTAGGAACATAGACTATGTTGTTGTTGTATCTTTCGGCTTTTCCCGGTTAGGGTTCGCCACAGCGGACCTCCGGTCCGCTAATGATTGGCAGTAGATTTTTACTTACAGAGTTGCCAGCCCTGATGCATAGCCTGCAACGAAAGTACGCCCATTCACGCATGTCTCCACACAGAAGACACTTTAGCTGAGAATCGAACAGGACATCTTACTGTGACTCGACAACGCTACCGCAGCACCACCACCGCAGCTTAGGAACATAGACTATGCTATAAACCAATTTGCTCTTCCTGTTTTTAACTTACAGTTTTGGGGTGATTGACTGGCCCCAAAAGGTATTTGATCATTTGGACAGGAAAACAAGAAAAATGCTTCATGCTTATCAAATAGAATACAAAACAGTGGATACCAAGATTATACATTCCTCTTTCCAAAGGAGAGATGGGCCTCCATGAAATTGATTACATGTATAGATCTGCAGTCATAGGACTGCATGCATATAACATCCCTGCACTCCTCCCTTATCAGACCCATTATCGAATACAATGCCCCCTTCAGCATGTACTTTGCCAAGTCCATGCAGCAGCTGCAGACACCACAGACATTCCTGACCTGGAGTGTCTAGGGTCTCAAACACCTATCCTATACAGATAGGCTAAAAGCCCTGTCCCTCTACTCAGTCTTACACAGACTGCTCAGAGATGACTTGTGTCTGGCATACAAGGCCATTTCAGACCCAGCCTTGATGGAGTTGTTGCATATCCATAACTCAACATCCACTTGTGCAACCCGCATGCAAGGCCTCAACCTGGTCTGTGACATTAATAGAACTTGTTGGTAAGACAGATTTGCATCCCAAAGGCTCCCCTGTCTGTGGAATAGACTTCTTCTTTAAGAGGAACCTGGACGACAGGATGAGGAACAGAAAATTAATCCGTGGAATCCCACCTGTGTCCCTGCTGGACAGGAGAAACAGGTGTTGACTTTTTGGGAATATGTAAAAATTTCTTGGCTAGGCTTATAAGAGCCTCTGCGCCAAAAGCCTAGTATCATCCTATGAACGTATGAACCTATACCTGCTGACCTCACTAGATCCAGGCATAGCGAAAGTTTTAAAACATGAGGAGAACAAGTCTAAGATGATTTCTCTGTTTAGTTTAGCATAAGCATATTGGTGTCAAGTGGGAATGAAAATCAAGACACTAGTAGACAAAAATCATGTGGCAACTGAATGTACCAAAAAAAGACAAAGATCATGTGGCAACTGAATGTACCAAAAAAAGACAAAGATCATGTGGCAACTGAATGTACCAAAAAAGACAAAGATCATGTGGCAACTGAATGTACCAAAAAAAGACAAAGATCATGTGGCAACTGAATGTACCAAAAAAAAAAAAAATGAGAGAATATTAAGCAGAAGGAATAGATGAGAAGGCAAGAAATGTGGAAATGCGGAAAAGGCATAAATGTAGTTGGAAGTACAGAAAACTCCTGGAAGAACCTCATGTTGATCAGGATTGAATGCAGGAATGCTTAAGGAGAGGCAAATTCAAACCAAAAGATGAAAGGCTAATATTTGTAGCCCAGGATAGTGGACTATGTACTCACTGGTTTACAAAGTCCATTAAATATGTGGGAGAAACAGACAAATGCAGGTTTTGTTAAACAGGACTGTGAACAGTCACACACCTTGTTGCTGGTCGTGACATACTAATGGCAGAAGGACTGCATACTGAAAGGCATAATAATGTGACAAGGCTGCATCAGGAATTTTATTCCAATATTGAACTAGCTGACAGGTATTAGAAACATGAGCCACAAAGTATTTTAAAGAATGATGACATTTGTATCACATGGGATCACCCATTACCAACAGTTCAAAAAATATGTGTGAGAAATCCAGATGTAACAGTCCAGGAAAAGAAGACAAAAGTAGCTTTGATCATTGAAATTGCCACACTCAGTGACTACAGTGTCTTACATACAGAAGGACACAAAGTCATAAAATACCAGGATTAACAGACAGAAACTAGGGCAATGTGGAGGAATGATACACAGACAGTTCCAATATTAGTAGTTTCATAAAAAATAATTTACATATTTAGAGATTCTACCAATGAATGTAACTCAATATGAATTGCAGAAGGAGTCAGTTCTAGGCACATTGTGCGTGCTGCGAAGAGCACTTTTGGCTGACATTAAAAACTGAATCAATACTAATTTCACAAACTATAACCATACTTTGACTTAAGAATGGAGTCCATTCCTATCATTGTATTAGAAACTTGAAAGACTTGGAGAAATTAAACCGATAGCCTAATTTATTTATGTATGCATGTATTTATGTATTTTGCTTGTTTGAATTTGTATTTTGTGGTGTTGTACTGACCTCTGAGGATGCTTCTCAAACCCATCCTGGGAGGTTACACTCAGGACAATAAAACCATTTGAGCAAACAGAATGCACAAATACAAACCTTTCAATACTATAATAGTATGATAAAGCTGTAAGTATACTATGGAGACATCTTTGGTCCTATAGCACATAACATTGTGGATACATTTTCACCCAGTTGTTAACATCATGCACTTCTGGCAGGCTTAGCTGGTGGTAGGAGCATTAAAGGTCCGAATGGAATCATCAGTTACCATGAGGGAAACACAGACTTGTGGTTGGGAAAGTTAGGAGCAAAATGTCACCATTGGCCACAAGGGAAACCCAGTTTTGCAATAGGAACAGATATGTCACCAATGGCCATGGTGGAAACAGAGTTTAGTGGTGGAAGCAGAACTGTCACTAGTGACTATGATGGAAACATGGCCTTGATGCAGGAATGGAAATGTTGCCAGTGACCATGACAGAAACATAGTCTTGCCTATCTTGACCTTGCCTATCCTGTGCTTATTATCCACTGTTAAATCTTCCTTCTTACTATACTTCTGTCATGTCCCCCCTATTAGGCATCATTTCACTCCTCCTTATATACCTTTTTTTTAATAAATGCTTCTAAAATCACTTCACAACTAACTTCCTTTCTCCACTATTGTTTTTACATGTACTTAGTCCCTGTACCTTTCTTTTTGCACTGTTTATGACTATTGTCCTCTTTAGAAACCCAGTGCTAACCTCTATGCCTTACTGCACATATTACCATTGTACAAACCCTGTGCTACCTCTATGCCTTACTGCACATTACCATTGTACAAACCCAGTGCTAACCTCTATGCCTTACTGCACATATTACCATTGTACAAACCCAGTGCTAACCTCTATGCCTTACTGCACATATTACCATTGTACAAACCCTGTGCTAACCTCTATGCCTTACTGCACATATTACCATTGTACAAACCCAGTGCTAACCTCTATGCCTTACTGCACATATTACCATTGTACAAACCCTGTGCTACCCTCTATGCCTTACTGCACATGTTACCATTGTACAAACCCTGTGCTAACCTCTATGCCTTACTGCACATATTACCATTGTACAAGCCCAGTGCTAACCTCTATGCCTTACTGCACATATTACCATTGTACAAACCCAGTGCTAACCTCTATGCCTTACTGCACATATTACCATTGTACAAACCCAGTGCTAACCTCTATGCCTTACTGCACATATTACCATTGTACAAACCCAGTGCTAACCTCTATGGCTAACTGCACATACTACCATTGTACAAACCCAGTGCTAACCTCTATGCCTTACTGCACATATTACCATTGTACAAACCCAGTGCTAACCTCTATGCCTTACTGCACATATTACCATTGTACAAACCCAGTGCTAACCTCTATGCCTTACTGCACATATTACCATTGTACAAACCCAGTGCTAACCTCTACGACTTACTGCACGTTACCATTGTACAAACCCAGTGCTAACCTCTATGCCTTACTGCACATGTTACCATTGTACAAACCCAGTGCTAACCTCTATGCCTTACTGCACATATTACCATTGTACAAACCCAGTGCTAACCTCTATGCCTTACTGCACATGTTACCATTGTACAAACCCAGTGCTAACCTCTATGCCTTACTGCACATGTTACCATTGTACAAACCCAGTGCTAACCTTTATGCCTTACTGCACATGTTACCATTGTACAGATCCAGTGCTAACCTCTATGCCTTACTGCACATGTTACCATTGTACAAAATCAGTGCTAACCTCTATGCCTTATTGCACATATTACCATTGTACAAACCTTGTGCCAACCTCTATGCCTTACTGCACATATTACCATTGTACAAACCCTGTGCTAACCTCTATGCCTTACTGCACATATTACCATTGTACAAAACCAGTGCTAACCTCTATGCCTTACTGCACATATTACCATTGTACAAACCCAGTGCTAACCTCTATGCCTTACTGCACATGTTACCATTGTACAAACCCAGTGCTAATCTCTATGCCTTACTGCACATGTTACCATTGTAGAAACCCTGTGCAAACCTCTATGCCTTACTGCACATATTACCATTGTACAAACCCTGTGCTAACCTCTATGCCTTACTGCACATGTTACCATTGTACAAACCCAGTGTTAACCTCTATGCCTTACTGCACATATTACCATTGTACAAACCCTGTGCTAACCTCTATGGCTAACTGCACATACTACCATTGTACAAACCCTGTGCTAACCTCTATGCCTTACTGCACATATTACCATTGTACAAACCCAGTGCTAACCTCTATGGCTAACTGCACATACTACCATTGTACAAACCCTGTGCTAACCTCTATGCCTTACTGCACATATTACCATTGTACAAACCCAGTGCTAACCTCTATGTATAACTGCACATATTACCATTGTACAAGCCCAGTGCTAACCACCATGCCTTACTGCACATATTACCATTGTACAAACCCTGTGCTAAACTCTATACCTTACTGCACATGTTACCATTGTACAAACCCAGTGCTAACCTCTATGCCTTACTGCACATATTACCATTGTACAAACCCTGTGCTAACCTCTATGCCTTACTGCACATATTACCATTGTACAAACCCTGTGCTAACCTCTATGCCTTACTGCACAGTGCCATTGTACAAACCCAGTGCTAACCTCTATGCCTTACTGCACATATTACCATTGTACAAACCCAGTGTTAACCTCTATGACTTACTGCACATATTACCATTGTACAAACCCTGTGCTAACCTCTATGGCTAACTGCACATACTACCATTGTACAAACCCTGTGCTAACCTCTATGCCTTACTGCACATATTACCATTGTACAAACCCAGTGCTAACCTCTATGTCTAACTGCACATATTGCCATTGTACAAGCCCAGTGCTAACCACTATGCCTTACTGCACATACTACCATTGCACAAACCCAGTGCTAACCTCTATACCTTACTGCACATGTTACCATTGTACAAACCCAGTGCTAACCTCTATGCCTTACTGCACATGTTACCATTGTACAAACCCTTTGCTAACCTCTATGCCTTACTGCATATATTACCATTGTACAAACCCTGCGCTAACCTCTGTGCCTTACTGCACATGTTACCATTGTACAAACCCTGTGCTAACCTCTATGCCTTACTGCACATATTACCGTTGTACAAACCCAGTGCTAACCTCTATGCCTTACTGCACATGTTACCATTGTACAAACCCTGTGCTAACCTCTATGCCTTACTGCACATATTACCATTGTACAAACCCAGTGTTAACCTCTATGCCTTACTGCACATATTACCATTGTACAAACCCAGTGCTAACCTCTATGCCTTACTGCATGTTACCATTGTACAAACCCAGTGCTAACCTCTATGCCTTACTGCATGTTACCATTGTACAAACCCTGTGCTAACCTCTATGGCTTACTGCACATACTACCATTGTACAAACCCAGTGCTAACCTCTATGCCTTACTGCACATACTACCATTGTACATACCCAGTGCTAACCTCTATGCCTTACTGCACATATTACCATTGTACAAACCCTGTGCTAACCTCTATGGCTAACTACACATACTACCATTGTACAAACCCTGTGCTAACCTCTATGCCTTACTGCACATATTACCATTGTACAAACCCTGTGCTAACCTCTATGCCTTACTGCACATATTACCATTGTACAAACCCAGTGCTAACCTCTATGGCTAACTGCACATACTACCATTGTACAAACCCTGTGCTAACCTCTATGCCTTACTGCACATATTACCATTGTACAAACCCAGTGGTAACCTCTATGTCTAACTGCACATATTACCATTGTACAAGCCCAGTGCTAACCACCATGCCTTACTGCACATACTACCATTGTACAAACCCAGTGCTAACCTCTATACTTTACTGCACATGTTACCATTGTACAAACCCAGGGCTAACCTCTATGCCTTACTGCACATATTACCATTGTACAAACCCTGTGCTAACCTCTATGCCTTAATGCACATATTACCATTGTACAAACCCAGTGCTAACCTCTATGCCTTACTGCACATATTACCATTGTACAAACCCTGTGCTAACCTCTATGCCTTACTGCACATATTACCATTGCACAAACCCAGTGCTAACCTCTATGCCTTACTGCACATATTACCATTGTACAAACCCTGTGCTAACCTCTATGCCTTACTGCACATATTACCATTGTACAAACCCTGTGCTACCCTCTATGCCTTACTGCACATGTTACCATTGTACAAACCCTGTGCTAACCTCTATGCCTTACTGCACATATTACCATTGTACAAGCCCAGTGCTAACCTCTATGCCTTACTGCACATATTACCATTGTACAAACCCAGTGCTAACCTCTATGCCTTACTGCACATATTACCATTGTACAAACCCAGTGCTAACCTCTATGCCTTACTGCACATGTTACCATTGTACAAACCCTGCGCTAACCTCTGTGCCTTACTGCACATATTACCATTGTACAAACCCAGTGCTAACCTCTATGCCTTACTGCACATGTTACCATTGTACAAACCCAGTGCTAACCTTTATGCCTTACTGCACATGTTACCATTGTACAAACCCAGTGCTAACCTCTATGCCTTACTGCACATATTACCATTGTACAAACCCAGTGCTAACCTCTATGCCTTACTGCACATGTTACCATTGTACAAACCCAGTGCTAACCTCTATGCCTTACTGCACATGTTACCATTGTACAAACCCAGTGCTAACCTTTATGCCTTACTGCACATGTTACCATTGTACAGATCCAGTGCTAACCTCTATGCCTTACTGCACATGTTACCATTGTAGAAACCCTGTGCTAACCTCTATGCCTTACTGCACATATTACCATTGTACAAACCCTGTGCTAACCTCTATGCCTTACTGCACATGTTACCATTGTACAAACCCAGTGTTAACCTCTATGCCTTACTGCACATATTACCATTGTACAAACCCTGTGCTAACCTCTATGGCTAACTGCACATACTACCATTGTACAAACCCTGTGCTAACCTCTATGCCTTACTGCACATATTACCATTGTACAAACCCAGTGCTAACCTCTATGGCTAACTGCACATACTACCATTGTACAAACCCTGTGCTAACCTCTATGCCTTACTGCACATATTACCATTGTACAAACCCAGTGCTAACCTCTATGTATAACTGCACATATTACCATTGTACAAGCCCAGTGCTAACCACCATGCCTTACTGCACATATTACCATTGTACAAACCCTGTGCTAACCTCTATACCTTACTGCACATGTTACCATTGTACAAACCCAGTGCTATCCTCTATGCCTTACTGCACATATTACCATTGTACAAACCCTGTGCTAACCTCTATGCCTTACTGCACATATTACCATTGTACAAACCCTGTGCTAACCTCTATGCCTTACTGCACAGTGCCATTGTACAAACCCAGTGCTAACCTCTATGCCTTACTGCACATATTACCATTGTACAAACCCAGTGTTAACCTCTATGACTTACTGCACATATTACCATTGTACAAACCCTGTGCTAACCTCTATGGCTAACTGCACATACTACCATTGTACAAACCCTGTGCTAACCTCTATGCCTTACTGCACATATTACCATTGTACAAACCCAGTGCTAACCTCTATGTCTAACTGCACATATTGCCATTGTACAAGCCCAGTGCTAACCACTATGCCTTACTGCACATACTACCATTGCACAAACCCAGTGCTAACCTCTATACCTTACTGCACATGTTACCATTGTACAAACCCAGTGCTAACCTCTATGCCTTACTGCACATGTTACCATTGTACAAACCCTTTGCTAACCTCTATGCCTTACTGCATATATTACCATTGTACAAACCCTGCGCTAACCTCTGTGCCTTACTGCACATGTTACCATTGTACAAACCCTGTGCTAACCTCTATGCCTTACTGCACATATTACCGTTGTACAAACCCAGTGCTAACCTCTATGCCTTACTGCACATGTTACCATTGTACAAACCCTGTGCTAACCTCTATGCCTTACTGCACATATTACCATTGTACAAACCCAGTGTTAACCTCTATGCCTTACTGCACATATTACCATTGTACAAACCCAGTGCTAACCTCTATGCCTTACTGCATGTTACCATTGTACAAACCCAGTGCTAACCTCTATGCCTTACTGCATGTTACCATTGTACAAACCCTGTGCTAACCTCTATGGCTTACTGCACATACTACCATTGTACAAACCCAGTGCTAACCTCTATGCCTTACTGCACATACTACCATTGTACATACCCAGTGCTAACCTCTATGCCTTACTGCACATATTACCATTGTACAAACCCTGTGCTAACCTCTATGGCTAACTGCACATACTACCATTGTACAAACCCTGTGCTAACCTCTATGCCTTACTGCACATATTACCATTGTACAAACCCTGTGCTAACCTCTATGCCTTACTGCACATATTACCATTGTACAAACCCAGTGCTAACCTCTATGGCTAACTGCACATACTACCATTGTACAAACCCTGTGCTAACCTCTATGCCTTACTGCACATATTACCATTGTACAAACCCAGTGGTAACCTCTATGTCTAACTGCACATATTACCATTGTACAAGCCCAGTGCTAACCACCATGCCTTACTGCACATACTACCATTGTACAAACCCAGTGCTAACCTCTATACCTTACTGCACATGTTACCATTGTACAAACCCAGTGCTAACCTCTATGCCTTACTGCACATATTACCATTGTACAAACCCTGTGCTAACCTCTATGCCTTAATGCACATATTACCATTGTACAAACCCAGTGCTAACCTCTATGCCTTACTGCACATATTACCATTGTACAAACCCTGTGCTAACCTCTATGCCTTACTGCACATATTACCATTGCACAAACCCAGTGCTAACCTCTATGCCTTACTGCACATATTACCATTGTACAAACCCTGTGCTAACCTCTATGCCTTACTGCACATATTACCATTGTACAAACCCTGTGCTACCCTCTATGCCTTACTGCACATGTTACCATTGTACAAACCCTGTGCTAACCTCTATGCCTTACTGCACATATTACCATTGTACAAGCCCAGTGCTAACCTCTATGCCTTACTGCACATATTACCATTGTACAAACCCAGTGCTAACCTCTATGCCTTACTGCACATATTACCATTGTACAAACCCAGTGCTAACCTCTATGCCTTACTGCACATGTTACCATTGTACAAACCCTGCGCTAACCTCTGTGCCTTACTGCACATATTACCATTGTACAAACCCAGTGCTAACCTCTATGCCTTACTGCACATGTTACCATTGTACAAACCCAGTGCTAACCTTTATGCCTTACTGCACATGTTACCATTGTACAAACCCAGTGCTAACCTCTATGCCTTACTGCACATATTACCATTGTACAAACCCAGTGCTAACCTCTATGCCTTACTGCACATGTTACCATTGTACAAACCCTGTGCTAACCTCTATGCCTTACTGCACATGTTACCATTGTACAAACCCAGTGCTAACCTGTATGCCTTACTGCACGTTACCATTGTACAAATCCAGTGCTAACCTCTATGCCTTAATGCACGTTACCATTGTACAAACCCAGTGCTAACGTCTATGCCTTACTGCACATGTTACCATTGTACAAACCTTGTGCTAACCTCTATGCCTTACTGCACATATTACCATTGTACAAACCCTGTGCTAACCTCTATGCCTTACTGCACATATTACCATTGTACAAACCCTGTGCTAACCTCTATGCCTTACTGCACATACTACCATTGTACATACCCAGTGCTAACCTCTATGCCTTACTGCACATATTACCATTGTACAAACCCTGTGCTAACCTCTATGGCTAACTGCACATACTACCATTGTACAAACCCTGTGCTAACCTCTATGCCTTACTGCACATATTACCATTGTACAAACCCAGTGCTAACCTCTATGGCTAACTGCACATACTACCATTGTACAAACCCTGTGCTAACCTCTATGCCTTACTGCACATATTACCATTGTACAAACCCAGTGCTAACCTCTATGTATAACTGCACATATTACCATTGTACAAGCCCAGTGCTAACCACCATGCCTTACTGCACATATTACCATTGTACAAACCCTGTGCTAACCTCTATACCTTACTGCACATGTTACCATTGTACAAACCCAGTGCTAACCTCTATGCCTTACTGCACATATTACCATTGTACAAACCCTGTGCTAACCTCTATGCCTTACTGCACATATTACCATTGTACAAACCCTGTGCTAACCTCTATGCCTTACTGCACATACTACCATTGTACAAACCCAGTGCTAACCTCTATACCTTACTGCACATGTTACCATTGTACAAACCCAGTGCTAACCTCTATGCCTTACTGCACATATTACCATTGTACAAACCCTGTGCTAACCTCTATGCCTTACTGCACATATTACCATTGTACAAACCCTGTGCTAACCTCTATGCCTTACTGCACAGTGCCATTGTACAAACCCAGTGCTAACCTCTATGCCTTACTGCACATATTACCATTGTACAAACCCAGTGTTAACCTCTATGACTTACTGCACATATTACCATTGTACAAACCCTGTGCTAACCTCTATGGCTAACTGCACATACTACCATTGTACAAACCCTGTGCTAACCTCTATGCCTTACTGCACATATTACCATTGTACAAACCCAGTGCTAACCTCTATGTCTAACTGCACATATTGCCATTGTACAAGCCCAGTGCTAACCACTATGCCTTACTGCACATACTACCATTGTACAAACCCAGTGCTAACCTCTATACCTTACTGCACATGTTACCATTGTACAAACCCAGTGCTAACCTCTATGCCTTACTGCACATGTTACCATTGTACAAACCCTTTGCTAACCTCTATGCCTTACTGCATATATTACCATTGTACAAACCCTGCGCTAACCTCTGTGCCTTACTGCACATGTTACCATTGTACAAACCCTGTGCTAACCTCTATGCCTTACTGCACATATTACCGTTGTACAAACCCAGTGCTAACCTCTATGCCTTACTGCACATGTTACCATTGTACAAACCCTGTGCTAACCTCTATGCCTTACTGCACATATTACCATTGTTCAAACCCAGTGTTAACCTCTATGCCTTACTGCACATATTACCATTGTACAAACCCAGTGCTAACCTCTATGCCTTACTGCATGTTACCATTGTACAAACCCAGTGCTAACCTCTATGCCTTACTGCATGTTACCATTGTACAAACCCTGTGCTAACCTCTATGGCTTACTGCACATACTACCATTGTACAAACCCAGTGCTAACCTCTATGCCTTACTGCACATACTACCATTGTACATACCCAGTGCTAACCTCTATGCCTTACTGCACATATTACCATTGTACAAACCCTGTGCTAACCTCTATGGCTAACTGCACATACTACCATTGTACAAACCCTGTGCTAACCTCTATGCCTTACTGCACATATTACCATTGTACAAACCCTGTGCTAACCTCTATGCCTTACTGCACATATTACCATTGTACAAACCCAGTGCTAACCTCTATGGCTAACTGCACATACTACCATTGTACAAACCCTGTGCTAACCTCTATGCCTTACTGCACATATTACCATTGTACAAACCCAGTGGTAACCTCTATGTCTAACTGCACATATTACCATTGTACAAGCCCAGTGCTAACCACCATGCCTTACTGCACATACTACCATTGTACAAACCCAGTGCTAACCTCTATACCTTACTGCACATGTTACCATTGTACAAACCCAGTGCTAACCTCTATGCCTTACTGCACATATTACCATTGTACAAACCCTGTGCTAACCTCTATGCCTTAATGCACATATTACCATTGTACAAACCCTGTGCTAACCTCTATGCCTTACTGCACAGTACCATTGTACAAACCCAGTGCTAACCTCTATGCCTTACTGCACATATTACCATTGTACAAACCCAGTGTTAACCTCTATGACTTACTGCACATTTTACCATTGTACAAACCCTGTGCTAACCTCTATGGCTAACTGCACATACTACCATTGTACAAACCCAGTGCTAACCTCTATGCCTTACTGCACATATTACCATTGTTCAAACCCTGTGCTAACCTCTATGTCTAACTGCACATATTACCATTGTACAAACCCTGTGCTAACATCTATGCCTTACTGCACATATTAACATTGTACAAGCCCAGTGCTAACCACTATGCCTTACTGCACATACTACCATTGCAAAAACCCAGTGCTAACCTCTATACCTTACTGCACATGTTACCATTGTACAAACCCAGTGCTAACCTCTATGCCTTACTGCACATGTTACCATTGTACAAACCCTTTGCTAACCTCTATGCCTTACTGCACATATTACCAATGTACAAACCCAGTGCTAACCTCTATGCCTTACTGCACATATTACCATTGTACAAACCCTGTGCTAACCTCTATGCCTTACTGCACATATTACCATTGTACAAACCCTGTGCTAACCTCTATGCCTTACTGCACATATTACCGTTGTACAAACCCAGTGCTAACCTCTATGCCTTACTGCACATGTTACCATTGTACAAACCCTGTGGTAACCTCTATGCCTTACTGCACATATTACCATTGTACAAACCCAGTGTTAACCTCTATGCCTTACTGCACATATTACCATTGTACAAACCCAGTGCTAACCTCTATGCCTTACTGCATGTTACCATTGTACAAACCCAGTGCTAACCTCTATGCCTTACTGCACGTTACCATTGTACAAACCCTGTGCTAACCTCTATGGCTAACTGCACATATTACCATTGTACAAACCCAGTGCTAACCTCTATGCCTTACTGCACGTTACCATTGTACAAACCCTGTGCTAACCTCTATGGCTAACTGCACATATTACCATTGTACAAACCCAGTGCTAACCTCTATGCCTTACTGCACATACTACCATTGTACAAACCCTGTGCTAACCTCTATGCCTTACTGCACATATTACCATTGTACAAAACCAGTGCTGACCTCTATGCCTTACTGCACATATTACCATTGTACAAACCCAGTGCTAACCTCTATGGCTAACTGCACATACTACCATTGTACAAACCCTGTGCTAACCTCTATGCCTTACTGCACATATTAACATTGTACAACCCCTGTGCTAACCTTTATGCCTTATTGCACATGTTACCATTGTACAAACCCTGTGCTACCCTCTATGGCTAACTGCACATACTACCACTGTATAAACCCTGTGCTAACCTCTATGCCTTACTGCACATGTTACCATTGTACAAACCCAGTGCTAACCTCTGTGCCTTACTGCATATATTACCATTGTACAAACCCTGTGCTAACCTCTATGCCTTACTGCACATATTACCATTGTACAAACCCTGTGCTAACCTCTATGCCTTACTGCACATACTACCATTGTACAAACCCTGTGCTAACCTCTATGCCTTACTGCACATATTACCATTGTACAAACCCTGTGCTAACCTCTATGCCTTACTGCACATATTACCATTGTACAAACCCAGTGCTAACCTCTATGCCTTACTGCACATGTTACCATTGTACAAACCCTGTGCTAACCTCTATGCCTTACTGCACATATTACCATTGTACAAACCCAGTGTTAACCTCTATGCCTTACTGCACATATTACCATTGTACAAACCCAGTGCTAACCTCTATGCCTTACTGCATGTTACCATTGTACAAACCCAGTGCTAACCTCTATGCCTTACTGCACGTTACCATTGTACAAACCCTGTGCTAACCTCTATGGCTAACTGCACATATTACCATTGTACAAACCCAGTGCTAACCTCTATGCCTTACTGCACGTTACCATTGTACAAACCCTGTGCTAACCTCTATGGCTAACTGCACATATTACCATTGTACAAACCCAGTGCTAACCTCTATGCCTTACTGCACATACTACCATTGTACAAACCCTGTGCTAACCTCTATGCCTTACTGCACATATTACCATTGTACAAACCCAGTGCTAACCTCTATGCCTTACTGCACATATTACCATTGTACAAACCCAGTGCTAACCTCTATGGCTAACTGCACATGTTACCATTGTACAAAACCAGTGCTAACCTCTATGCCTTACTGCACATATTACCATTGTACAAACCCAGTGCTAACCTCTATGGCTAACTGCACATACTACCATTGTACAAACCCTGTGCTAACCTCTATGCCTTACTGCACATATTACCATTGTACAAAACCAGTGCTAACCTCTATGCCTTACTGCACATATTACCATTGTACAAACCCAGTGCTAACCTCTATGGCTAACTGCACATACTACCATTGTACAAACCCTGTGCTAACCTCTATGCCTTACTGCACATATTAACATTGTACAACCCCTGTGCTAACCTTTATGCCTTATTGCACATGTTACCATTGTACAAACCCAGTGCTAACCTCTATGCCTTACTGCACATGTTACCATTTTACAAACCCTGTGCTACCCTCTATGGCTAACTGCACATACTACCATTGTATAAACCCTGTGCTAACCTCTATGCCTTACTGCACATGTTACCATTGTACAAACCCAGTGCTAACCTCTGTGCCTTACTGCATATATTACCATTGTACAAACCCTGTGCTAACCTCTATGCCTTACTGCACATATTACCATTGTATAAACCCTGTGCTAACCTCTATGCCTTACTGCACATACTACCATTGTACAAACCCTGTGCTAACCTCTATGCCTTACTGCACATATTAACATTGTACAAACCCTGTGCTAACCTCTATGCCTTACTGCACATATTAACATTGTACAAACCCTGTGCTAACCTCTATGCCTTACTGCACATATTACCATTGTACAAACCCAGTGCTAACCTCTATGCCTTACTGCACATACTACCATTGTACATACCCAGTGCTAACCTCTATGCCTTACTGCACATGTTACCATTGTACAAACCCAGTGCTAACCTCTATGCCTTACTGCACATACTACCATTGTACAAACCCTGTGATAACCTGTATACCTTACTGCACATATTACCATTGTACAAACCCAGTGAAAACCTCTATGCCTTACTGCACATACTACCATTGTACAAACCCTGTGCTAACCTCTATGCCTTACTGCACATATTACCATTGTACAAACCCAGTGCTAACCTCTATGCCTTACTGCACATATTACCATTGTACAAACCCAGTGCTAACCTCTATGCCTTACTGCACATACTACCATTGAAACCCTGTGCTAACCTCTATGCCTTACTGCACATATTACCATTGTACAAACCCTGTGCTAACCACCATGCCTTACTGCACAGTACCATTGTACAAACCCAGTGCTAACCTCTATGCCTTACTGCACATGTTACCATTGTACAAAACCAGTGCTAACCTCTATGCATTACTGCACATACTACCATTGTACAAACCCAGTGCTAACCTCTATGCCTTACTGCACATGTTACCATTGTACAAACCCAGTGCTAACCTCTATGCCTTACTGCACATACTACCATTGTACAAACCCTGTGCTAACCTCTATGCCTTACTGCACATATTACCATTGTACAAACCCTGTGCTAACCACCATGCCTTACTGCACAGTACCATTGTACAAACCCAGTGCTAACCTCTATGCCTTACTGCACATGTTACCATTGTACAAAACCAGTGCTAACCTCTATGCATTACTGCACATGTTACCATTGTACAAACCCAGTGCTAACCTCTATGCCTTACTGCACATATTACCATTGTACAAACCCTGCGCTAACCTCTATGTCTAACTGCACATACTACCATTGTACAAACCCTGTGCTAACCTCTATGCATTACTGCACATATTACCATTGTACAAAACCAGTGATAACCTCTATGCCTTACTGCACATATTACCATTGTACAAACCCAGTGCTAACCTCTATGCCTTACTGCACATATTACCATTGTACAAACCCTTTGCTAACCTCTATGGCTAACTGCACATGTTACCATTGTACAAACCCTGTGCTAACCTCTATGCCTTACTGCACATATTACCATTGTACAAACCCAGTGCTAACCTCTATGCCTTACTGCACATATTACCATTGTACAAGCCCAGTGCTAACCTCTATGCCTTACTGCACATGTTACCATTGTACAAACCCAGTGCTAACCTCTATGCCTTACTGCACATGTTACCATTGTACAAGCCCAGTGCTAACCTCTATGCCTTACTGCACATATTACCATTGTACAAACCCTGTGCTACCCTCTTTGTCTTACTGCACATGTTACCATTGTACAAACCCAGTGCTAACCTCTATGCCTTACTGTACATATTACCATTGTACAAACCCTGTGCTAACCTCTATGCCTTACTGCACATATTACCATTGTACAAAACCAGTGCTAACCTCTATGCCTTACTGCACATATTACCATTGTACAAACCCTGTGCTAACCTCTATGCCTTACTGCACGTTACCATTCTACAAACCCTGTGCTAACCTCTATGGCTAACTGCACATGTAACCATTGTACAAACCCAGTGCTAACCTCTATGTCTTACTGCACATTTTACTTTTGTTTGGTTATTTTTATTATATTTTTTTACTATTTTTGCTATTTTTTTTCTTACAATTTTTTTTTTTTTTTTGCTTTTTGTAGTTTGTAATTTGTTATTTGTGTTTTATTCATGTCTTGGACCTTATCTCCCCGGGCCTCTACTGAAAACGGACATATATCCAGTTATACTAGCCCGGTCAACAAATGTAAAATAAAATAAAGTAAAATAAATAGCCTTGAGCTGGGAACAGAACTGTACTCAGTATGCATGAAGAAATGCAGCCTTGAAATAGGACTGCAGGCATTGTGGCTGGGCACAAACAGTAAGTCACTTAAAGCCTTCTTTACTTCCATGACTGCTGAGTTTGTTGAACAACATTAACAATTTTACTAGACATAATTTAAAAGGCATTTCCTCAGACTTGGATCCAATTTACAGACAAGTTATACACTGAAAATATAGTCTAACACATCTAAGAGAACACAACTGGAAACCACTTGTTTTAGTACCTAACCATGCGTTCCATACATTGTGTCTTAAGCCCCTTGCTTATTGCTAAATTAACACAATGTTGTATCTAATTATTCATGTACTCACTGCTGGACTAGATACTATGACTTCTTTATCCCGCCGCCTGGTATGACATTAAAACTCCATATATTGTGACTAAAACCTTACACAACGCTTTTTTTCTGCAGTAATTCTTAGTAAAGATTATTGCATGCTGCTAGCTTAACATTACTTATTTCATTGTATCTTTCATGTTTCTGTTACTATTAAAGCCAAATCCACTTGTGAAAAGATTTACAGTATTTAGCGATGTAAGTGCAAAATACTGCAGGAGTTTACAAGAAAAATGTAGGCTTACCTTTCTTGTAATTCACATGGTTCATTTTATTTTATTACAAGCAAGAACTAAAGAAGATACTGCATTTTCCAAATTCCCCTGAGGTAAAAATGCACGTGCCATAATAAATTATCTGAAAAACAGGCAGACATGCTGAGGTAAAACCAGTCAAGTTTGTTTTTGATTTATTACAAGTTGTTACCTTGCTATGGTTTGCAGACTGTGACAAACTTTTTCCCATTCTGTTCTGAGTTATAATGTAATTAATGACATATCTATCCTACAGGCAGAGACTCAGAGATAAGAGAAAAATGAATATGGAACCATAACTACAAAGCAATGTCATGATATGCTGACATCAGTAAACAAACACCTTATCTAGGACCCATCGTCTATGGCATTGCTGTATTCATTATGGAGCTAGGTACATCTAAAGAATTATGGTTTGTTGTAGAGGTATATAGACAGCTCTAGTACATATTAATAAAATGTTATTAAAACATCTGTACTATTATCAAGACTTGGTTTAAAGTCACAGAATGTATTCTGGCCATGGAAGACTACAAGACTTTCAATACATTTAGATCAATCAGTAAAAACTAAGTGAAAATTCAAGCCAAGCTAGAATTTCCACTGAATGACCCCTCAAAATTCTTGTATTAGAGGCATAAGGATATATGCAAATGACCCATATGAACAACAGGTGTTTTAGCTACATGGCAATTCTGAATGTCCATGACTTTCTTTAAGCCGTTTGATGGACAAATTCAGGTCACTAAAGCGAAACCGCACTAGCTGCGGACATGTATATTTCAACTTTTTTATGATCTCATCAGCACAGCACAAGTAGACTGCTGCATAAGAAACACAGGGCTGTTATACCCAGCTGATGTCCATTATCATTAGGGTGTCTGCAAAATATCCCAACTAGCAAACTAAAACGAGTGAAAACGTCACACAGAAAACCAATCAGTAAAAACTAAGAGAAATTCTAGCCAAGCTAGAATTTCCACTGAGAGACCCCCTCAAACCTCTTGTATTAGAGAAACATGGGATATATGCAAATTATCCTTATGAACACCAGGTGTTTCAGCTATTTAAACCAACACACCACAGACAGGGACTAAAGCTAGAGGTGCCTCAATCTACATTAAAATAAGTGCAACTCTAGGATGGTTAAACAAGAGGATGCTTTGGAGTTAAACCATGTCCAAGTCTCCATAGACAAGGTTCCCTACCATGTACTTGGCCAGCTACAGGTCACCCTCTATAAACCATGGAGCTCACAACTCTAACCTGGACCTACTAGAGGTGCTCACCATCTAGTGACATACCCTATTCAGTGGGGACTTTAACTAGCCTTCTATAGACTGGGAAATCTACACTGCCTCTAATTCACAGGCACAATACCTTTGGACTTTAACAACACAAACACCCTGGACCAGATAGTACACTCTCTAGTCAGAGGATCAACCACATTAGACCTAGTATTCGCCAACATGGGAGAGCCCTCCCCCCAGTGTCACATCCTCCTTGATGAAGTCAGACCACAAATCTGTCTCCCTTGAAATAAAAAACAACCCAGAAAATCCAGCTAAACCCATAACAGACTCTATACTAGCAGCCCACACACACACATCTTGCATTCCTGAGTATTTTCTAAAAAATAAACTTACAAAGTATGGCAAATAAATGTATATATTTTGTGAGCAATAAAAGCTTCATAAATAGTGCTGTATACTGTAATACACAAACTCCAAATTATATTTTTATAAGCTTTCACAAACAATGTTTCTTATCTTGAAAACTGTACAACCACAACATATATTGCTAGAACATTTTTGTTAATCAGACATAAGCTTTCTCATAACATGAAATTCCTCTGTAAGTGCATGTTTATAGAGATATTTGCAAAATATGAAAACAAATGCTTAACTGTATAAATAGCAAAACAAATAATACCAGATATCTCTGAAAATGTGGAACTTAGTGCAAATATCAAAGACAGTTTTCTTCAACATCATTTAATGTTTCACTTAATGTCATGCAACAGTTTGTAAGTCACTTGTTTCTTGAAGTATTAAGTGCATATGGAAATATCACTTATTTACATAATTACTAACAAATAATTAGCAATACATCCTGTATAGTGTGATATAAAACAGAATTGACAGTGAATTGTCTTTTATCCCACATTGGTGTTTCATGCCATACACCTCAATAACATGATGGCCGCTCAGTTATGAAAATATGAACATAAATTTGAAAATATGTATAATAAGTGGCAAACAAAGATTAATTTCTCTACTGCAGGACATCACAAGCTAACAATCTTAGAGTTATTTTGTTAATAACTCCTTGCCCTTTCTAATACTGCCTATTATTAACTCGTACATCACTTAGTTAAAGAAGCCAGACACAAAAAAGTTCTGGATGCCGTAAGGTGGTATGGGTTTTAACTGGAAGTGCACAAAAAAGGTGTTTTAGACTTGAATGGGTTAAGCAATGGCTTGCCAAAATTCTCAGTTCACCCAAACCCCATTAGCACAGCTACCTATGCAGAATTGTTTACAGAAACCCTGTACAAACATGTAAATGGCTGCATTGAGGCTACCATACCTATCAGAAGTAAGCCAAGATCTAACATGGAAATACCCTGTCCTACACAGATAGCCTTAAGGTACAATTTCTGTACTCAATCTCCTTCAGGTTATGGAGAGACAGTCTATGCCTGGCATATAAGGTGTCCTCTGATCCATCTCTGATACATACATTCATACATACAAATGTTTCAAGCATGGGCATTAAAAGCCCTTCTAGCTTGCCAATATACCAAAACACTTGTTCCCAAAATAAGTGTCCAGGCTACTCTTAAAAATATCTAAACTGGTGCTTGCTTTAATGTAATTTGGTAGTCTGTTCCATGCATCAGTTACTCTGTCACAGAACCAGTTAGTGCACTTCTCATTCCTATAGAACCTTCTACATAGGTTATCTGATGATTCTCTAGTACTTTAATGTAATTTGGTAGTCTGTTCCATGCATCAGTTACTCTGTCACAGAACCAGTTAGTGCACTTCTCATTCCTATAGAACCTTCTACATAGGTTATCTGATGATTCTCTAGTACTTTAATGTAATTTGGTGTCTGTTCCATGCATCAGTTACTCTGTCAGAGAACCAGTTAGTGCACTTCTCATTCCTATAGAACCTTCTACATAGGTTGTCTGATGATTCTCTAGTACTTTAATGTAATTTGGTAATCTGTTCCATGCATCAGTTACTCTGTCATAGAACCAGTTAGTGCACTTCTCATTCCTATAGAACCTTCTACATAGGTTGTCTGATGATTCTCTAGTACTTTAATGTAATTTGGTAGTCTGTTCCAAGCATCAGTTACTCTGTCACAGAACCAGTTAGTGCACTTCTCATTCCTATAGAACCTTCTACATAGGTTGTCTGATGATTCTCTAGTACTTTAATGTAATTTGGTGTCTGTTCCATGCATCAGTTACTCTGTCAGAGAACCAGTTAGTGCACTTCTCATTCCTATAGAACCTTCTACATAGGTTGTCTGATGATTCTCTAGTACTTTAATGTAATTTAGTAGTGTGTTCCATGCATCAGTTACTCTGTCACAGAACCAGTTAGTGCACTTCTCATTCCTATAGAACCTTCTACATAGGTTGTCTGATGATTCTCTAGTACTTTAATGTAATTTGGTGTCTGTTCCATGCATCAGTTACTCTGTCAGTGAACCAGTTAGTGCACTTCTCATTCCTATAGAACCTTCTACATAGGTTGTCTGATGATTCTCTAGTACTTTAATGTAATTTGGTAGTCTGTTCCATGCATCAGCTACTCTGTAACAGAACCAGTTAGTGCAGTTCTCATTCCTATAGAACCTTCTACATAGGTTATCTGATGATTCTCTAGTACTTTAATGTAATTTGGTGTCTGTTCCATGCATCAGTTACTCTGCCACAGAACCAGTTAGTGCACTTCTCATTCCTATAGAACCTTCTACATAGGTTGTCTGATGATTCTCTAGTACTTTAATGTAATTTGGTAGTCTGTTCCATGCATCAGTTACTCTGTCAGAGAACCAGTTAGTGCACTTCTCATTCCTATAGAACCTTCTACATAGGTTGTCTGATGATTCTCTATTACTTTAATGTAATTTGGTGTCTGTTCCATGCATCAGTTACTCTGTCACAGAACCAGTTAGTGCACTTCTCATTCCTATAGAACCTTCTACATAGGTTATCTGATGATTCTCTATTACTTTAATGTAATTTGGTGTCTGTTCCATGCATCAGTTACTCTGTCACAGAACCAGTTAGTGCACTTCTCATTCCTATAGAACCTTCTACATAGGTTATCTGATGATTCTCTAGTACTTTAATGTAATTTGGTAGTCTGTTCCATGCATCAGCTACTCTGTCACAGAACCAGTTAGTGCACTTCTCATTCCTATAGAACCTTCTACATAGGTTATCTGATGACTCTCTAGTACTTTAATGTAATTTGGTGTCTGTTCCATGCATCAGTTACTCTGCACAGAACCAGTTAGTGCACTTCTCATTCCTATAGAACCTTCTACATAGGTTATCTGATGATTCTCTAGTACTTTAATGTAATTTGGTAATCTGTTCCATGCATCAGTTACTCTGTCACAGAACCAGTTAGTGCACTTCTCATTCCTATAGAACCTTCTACATAGGTTGTCTGATGATTCTCTAGTACTTTAATGTAATTTGGTAATCTGTTCCATGCATCAGTTACTCTGTCACAGAACCAGTTAGTGCACTTCTCATTCCTATAGAACCTTCTACATAGGTTGTCTGATGATTCTCTAGTACTTTAATGTAATTTGGTAATCTGTTCCATGCATCAGTTACTCTGTCACAGAACCAGTTAGTGCACTTCTCATTCCTATAGAACCTTCTACATAGGTTGTCTGATGATTCTCTAGTACTTTAATGTAATTTGGTAGTCTGTTCCATGCATCAGTTACTCTGTCACAGAACCAGTTAGTGCACTTCTCATTCCTATAGAACCTTCTACATAGGTTGTCTGATGATTCTCTAGTACTTTAATGTAATTTGGTAGTCTGTTCCATGCATCAGCTACTCTGTCACAGAACCAGTTAGTGCAGTTCTCATTCCTATAGAACCTTCTACATAGGTTATCTGATGATTCTCTAGTACTTTAATGTAATTTGGTAGTCTGTTCCATGCATCAGCTACTCTGTCACAGAACCAGTTAGTGCACTTCTCATTCCTATAGAACCTTCTACATAGGTTATCTGATGATTCTCTAGTACTTTAATGTAATTTGGTAGTCTGTTCCATGCATCAGCTACTCTGTCACAGAACCAGTTAGTGCACTTCTCATTCCTATAGAACCTTCTACATAGGTTATCTGATGATTCTCTAGTACTTTAATGTAATTTGGTGTCTGTTCCATGCATCAGTTACTCTGTCACAGAACCAGTTAGTGCACTTCTCATTCCTGTAGAACCTTCTACATAGGTTATCTGATGATTCTCTAGTACTTTAATGTAATTTGGTAGTCTGTTCCATGCATCAGTTACTCTGTCACAGAACCAGTTAGTGCACTTCTCATTCCTATAGAACCTTCTACATAGGTTATCTGATGATTCTCTAGTACGTTAATGTAATTTGGTAGTCTGTTCCATGCATCAGTTACTCTGTCACAGAACCAGTTAGGGCACTTCTCATTCCTATAGAACCTTCTACATAGGTTGTCTGATGATTCTCTAGTACTTTAATGTAATTTGGTAGTCTGTTCCATGCATCAGTTACTCTGTCACAGAACCAGTTAGTGCACTTCTCATTCCTATAGAACCTTCTACATAGGTTGTCTGATGATTCTCTAGTACTTTAATGTAATTTGGTGTCTGTTCCATGCATCAGTTACTCTGTCACAGAACCAGTTAGTGCACTTCTCATTCCTATAGAACCTTCTACATAGGTTATCTGATGATTCTCTAGTACTTTAATGTAATTTGGTGTCTGTTCCATGCATCAGTTACTCTGTCACAGAACCAGTTAGTGCACTTCTCATTCCTATAGAACCTTCTACATAGGTTGTCTGATGATTCTCTAGTACTTTAATGTAATTTGGTAGTCTGTTCCATGCATCAGTTACTCTGTCACAGAACCAGTTAGTGCACTTCTCATTCCTATAGAACCTTCTACATAGGTTATCTGATGATTCTCTAGTACTGTAATGTAATTTGGTGTCTGTTCCATGCATCAGTTACTCTGTCACAGAACCAGTTAGTGCACTTCTCATTCCTATAGAACCTTCTACATAGGTTATCTGATGATTCTCTAGTACTTTAATGTAATTTGGTAGTCTGTTCCATGCATCAGTTACTCTGTCACAGAACCAGTTAGTGCACTTCTCATTCCTATAGAACCTTCTACATAGGTTATCTGATGATTCTCTAGTACTTTAATGTAATTTGGTAGTCTGTTCCATGCATCAGTTACTCTGTCAGAGAACCAGTTAGTGCACTTCTCATTCCTATAGAACCTTCTACATAGGTTGTCTGATGATTCTCTAGTACTTTAATGTAATTTGGTAGTCTGTTCCATGCATCAGTTACTCTGTCACAGAACCAGTTAGTGCACTTCTCATTCCTATAGAACCTTCTACATAGGTTATCTGATGATTCTCTAGTACTTTAATGTAATTTGGTGTCTGTTCCATGCATCAGTTACTCTGTCACAGAACCAGTTAGTGCACTTCTCATTCCTATAGAACCTTCTACATAGGTTGTCTGATGATTCTCTAGTACTTTAATGTAATTTGGTGTCTGTTCCATGCATCAGTTACTCTGTCAGAGAACCAGTTAGTGCACTTCTCATTCCTATAGAACCTTCTACATAGGTTATCTGATGATTCTCTAGTACTTTAATGTAATTTGGTGTCTGTTCCATGCATCAGTTACTCTGTCACAGAACCAGTTAGTGCACTTCTCATTCCTATAGAACCTTCTACATAGGTTATCTGATGATTCTCTAGTACTTTAATGTAATTTGGTGTCTGTTCCATGCATCAGTTACTCTGTCAGAGAACCAGTTAGTGCACTTCTCATTCCTATAGAACCTTCTACATAGGTTGTCTGATGATTCTCTAGTACTTTAATGTAATTTGGTAGTCTGTTCCATGCATCAGTTACTCTGTCACAGAACCAGTTAGTGCACTTCTCATTCCTATAGAACCTTCTACATAGGTTGTCTGATGATTCTCTAGTACTTTAATGTAATTTGGTGTCTGTTCCATGCATCAGTTACTCTGTCAGAGAACCAGTTAGTGCACTTCTCATTCCTATAGAACCTTCTACATAGGTTATCTGATGATTCTCTAGTACTTTAATGTAATTTGGTAGTCTGTTCCATGCATCAGTTACTCTGTCACAGAACCAGTTAGTGCACTTCTCATTCCTATAGAACCTTCTACATAGGTTATCTGATGATTCTCTAGTACTTTAATGTAATTTGGTGTCTGTTCCATGCATCAGTTACTCTGTCAGAGAACCAGTTAGTGCACTTCTCATTCCTATAGAACCTTCTACATAGGTTATCTGATGATTCTCTAGTACTTTAATGTAATTTGGTGTCTGTTCCATGCATCAGTTACTCTGTCACAGAACCAGTTAGTGCACTTCTCATTCCTATAGAACCTTCTACATAGGTTATCTGATGATTCTCTAGTACTTTAATGTAATTTGGTGTCTGTTCCATGCATCAGTTACTCTGTCATAGAACCAGTTAGTGCACTTCTCATTCCTATAGAACCTTCTACATAGGTTATCTGATGATTCTCTAGTACTTTAATGTAATTTGGTAGTCTGTTCCATGCATCAGTTACTCTGTCACAGAACCAGTTAGTGCACTTCTCATTCCTATAGAACCTTCTACATAGGTTATCTGATGATTCTCTAGTACTTTAATGTAATTTGGTGTCTGTTCCATGCATCAGTTACTCTGTCACAGAACCAGTTAGTGCACTTCTCATTCCTATAGAACCTTCTACATAGGTTATCTGATGATTCTCTAGTACTTTAATGTAATTTGGTGTCTGTTCCATGCATCAGTTACTCTGTCATAGAACCAGTTAGTGCACTTCTCATTCCTATAGAACCTTCTACATAGGTTGTCTGATGATTCTCTAGTACTTTAATGTAATTTGGTGTCTGTTCCATGCATCAGTTACTCTGTCATAGAACCAGTTAGTGCACTTCTCATTCCTATAGAACCTTCTACATAGGTTATCTGATGATTCTCTAGTACTTTAATGTAATTTGGTAGTCTGTTCCATGCATCAGTTACTCTGTCACAGAACCAGTTAGTGCACTTCTCATTCCTATAGAACCTTCTACATAGGTTATCTGATGATTCTCTAGTACTTTAATGTAATTTGGTAGTCTGTTCCATGCATCAGTTACTCTGTCACAGAACCAGTTAGTGCACTTCTCATTCCTATAGAACCTTCTACATAGGTTGTCTGATGATTCTCTAGTACTTTAATGTAATTTGGTGTCTGTTCCATGCATCAGTTACTCTGTCACAGAACCAGTT
The DNA here is from genome assembly GCF_019279795.1 of Protopterus annectens. Lineage (NCBI taxonomy): Eukaryota > Metazoa > Chordata > Ceratodontiformes > Protopteridae > Protopterus > Protopterus annectens. The sequence continues at coordinate 1,522,105,464 of NC_056726.1, read as the reverse complement.
AGTGCACTTCTCATTCCTATAGAACCTTCTACATAGGTTATCTGATGATTCTCTAGTACTTTAATGTAATTTGGTAGTCTGTTCCATGCATCAGTTACTCTGTCACAGAACCAGTTAGTGCACTTCTCATTCCTATAGAACCTTCTACATAGGTTATCTGATGATTCTCTAGTACTTTAATGTAATTTGGTAGTCTGTTCCATGCATCAGTTACTCTGTCACAGAACCAGTTAGTGCACTTCTCATTCCTATAGAACCTTCTACATAGGTTATCTGATGATTCTCTAGTACTTTAATGTAATTTGGTAGTCTGTTCCATGCATCAGTTACTCTGTCACAGAACCAGTTAGTGCACTTCTCATTCCTATAGAACCTTCTACATAGGTTATCTGATGATTCTCTAGTACTTTAATGTAATTTGGTAGTCTGTTCCATGCATCAGTTACTCTGTCACAGAACCAGTTAGTGCACTTCTCATTCCTATAGAACCTTCTACATAGGTTATCTGATGATTCTCTAGTACTTTAATGTAATTTGGTAGTCTGTTCCATGCATCAGTTACTCTGTCACAGAACCAGTTAGTGCACTTCTCATTCCTATAGAACCTTCTACATAGGTTATCTGATGATTCTCTAGTACTTTAATGTAATTTGGTAGTCTGTTCCATGCATCAGTTACTCTGTCACAGAACCAGTTAGTGCACTTCTCATTCCTATAGAACCTTCTACATAGGTTATCTGATGATTCTCTAGTACTTTAATGTAATTTGGTGTCTGTTCCATGCATCAGTTACTCTGTCACAGAACCAGTTAGTGCACTTCTCATTCCTATAGAACCTTCTACATAGGTTATCTGATGATTCTCTAGTACTTTAATGTAATTTGGTGTCTGTTCCATGCATCAGTTACTCTGTCACAGAACCAGTTAGTGCACTTCTCATTCCTATAGAACCTTCTACATAGGTTATCTGATGATTCTCTAGTACTTTAATGTAATTTGGTGTCTGTTCCATGCATCAGTTACTCTGTCACAGAACCAGTTAGTGCACTTCTCATTCCTATAGAACCTTCTACATAGGTTATCTGATGATTCTCTAGTACTTTAATGTAATTTGGTAGTCTGTTCCATGCATCAGTTACTCTGTCACAGAACCAGTTAGTGCACTTCTCATTCCTATAGAACCTTCTACATAGGTTGTCTGATGATTCTCTAGTACTTTAATGTAATTTGGTGTCTGTTCCATGCATCAGTTACTCTGTCACAGAACCAGTTAGTGCACTTCTCATTCCTATAGAACCTTCTACATAGGTTATCTGATGATTCTCTAGTACTTTAATGTAATTTGGTAGTCTGTTCCATGCATCAGTTACTCTGTCAGAGAACCAGTTAGTGCACTTCTCATTCCTATAGAACCTTCTACATAGGTTATCTGATGATTCTCTAGTACTTTAATGTAATTTGGTAGTCTGTTCCATGCATCAGTTACTCTGTCAGAGAACCAGTTAGTGCACTTCTCATTCCTATAGAACCTTCTACATAGGTTATCTGATGATTCTCTAGTACTTTAATGTAATTTGGTAGTCTGTTCCATGCATCAGTTACTCTGTCATAGAACCAGTTAGTGCACTTCTCATTCCTATAGAACCTTCTACATAGGTTATCTGATGATTCTCTAGTACTTTAATGTAATTTGGTAGTCTGTTCCATGCATCAGTTACTCTGTCAGAGAACCAGTTAGTGCACTTCTCATTCCTATAGAACCTTCTACATAGGTTATCTGATGATTCTCTAGTACTTTAATGTAATTTGGTAGTCTGTTCCATGCATCAGTTACTCTGTCACAGAACCAGTTAGTGCACTTCTCATTCCTATAGAACCTTCTACATAGGTTATCTGATGATTCTCTAGTACTTTAATGTAATTTGGTAGTCTGTTCCATGCATCAGTTACTCTGTCATAGAACCAGTTAGTGCACTTCTCATTCCTATAGAACCTTCTACATAGGTTGTCTGATGATTCTCTAGTACTTTAATGTAATTTGGTAGTCTGTTCCATGCATCAGTTACTCTGTCACAGAACCAGTTAGTGCACTTCTCATTCCTATAGAACCTTCTACATAGGTTTTCTGATGATTCTCTAGTACTTTAATGTAATTTGGTAGTCTGTTCCATGCATCAGTTACTCTGTCACAGAACCAGTTAGTGCACTTCTCATTCCTATAGAACCTTCTACATAGGTTGTCTGATGATTCTCTAGTACTTTAATGTAATTTGGTGTCTGTTCCATGCATCAGTTACTCTGTCACAGAACCAGTTAGTGCACTTCTCATTCCTATAGAACCTTCTACATAGGTTGTCTGATGATTCTCTAGTACTTTAATGTAATTTGGTAGTCTGTTCCATGCATCAGTTACTCTGTCACAGAACCAGTTAGTGCACTTCTCATTCCTATAGAACCTTCTACATAGGTTATCTGATGATTCTCTAGTACTTTAATGTAATTTGGAGTCTGTTCCATGCATCAGTTACTCTGTCACAGAACCAGTTAGTGCACTTCTCATTCCTATAGAACCTTCTACATAGGTTATCTGATGATTCTCTAGTACTTTAATGTAATTTGGTAGTCTGTTCCATGCATCAGTTACTCTGTCAGAGAACCAGTTAGTGCACTTCTCATTCCTATAGAACCTTCTACATAGGTTATCTGATGATTCTCTAGTACTTTAATGTAATTTGGTAGTCTGTTCCATGCATCAGTTACTCTGTCACAGAACCAGTTAGTGCACTTCTCATTCCTATAGAACCTTCTACATAGGTTATCTGATGATTCTCTAGTACTTTATTGTAATTTGGTGTCTGTTCCATGCATCAGTTACTCTGTCACAGAACCAGTTAGTGCACTTCTCATTCCTATAGAACCTTCTACATAGGTTAGCTGATGATTCTCTAGTACTTTAATGTAATTTGGTGTCTGTTCCATGGATCAGTTACTCTGTCACAGAACCAGTTAGTGCACTTCTCATTCCTATAGAACCTTCTACATAGGTTATCTGATGATTCTCTAGTACTTTAATGTAATTTGGTGTCTGTTCCATGCATCAGTTATTCTGTCAGAGAACCAGTTAGTGCACTTCTCATTCCTATAGAACCTTCTACATAGGTTATCTGATGATTCTCTAGTACTTTAATGTAATTTGGTAGTCTGTTCCATGAATCAGTTACTCTGTCACAGAACCAGTTAGTTTACTTCTCCTTCCTATAGAACCTTCTACATAGGTTGTCTGATGATTCTCTAGTACTTTAATGTAATTTGGTGTCTGTTCCATGCATCAGTTACTCTGTCACAGAACCAGTTAGTGCACTTCTCATTCCTATAGAACCTTCTACATAGGTTATCTGATGATTCTCTAGTACTTTAATGTAATTTGGTAGTCTGTTCCATGCATCAGTTACTCTGTCAGAGAACCAGTTAGTGCACTTCTCATTCCTATAGAACCTTCTACATAGGTTATCTGATGATTCTCTAGTACTTTAATGTAATTTGGTAGTCTGTTCCATGCATCAGTTACTCTGTCACAGAACCAGTTAGTGCACTTCTCATTCCTATAGAACCTTCTACATAGGTTATCTGATGATTCTCTAGTACTTTAATGTAATTTGGTAGTGTGTTCCATGCATCAGTTACTCTGTCATAGAACCAGTTAGTGCACTTCTCATTCCTATAGAACCTTCTACACAGGTTATCTGATGATTCTCTAGTACTTTAATGTAATTTGGTAGTCTGTTCCATGCATCAGTTACTCTGTCACAGAACCAGTTAGTACACTTCTCATTCCTATAGAACCTTCTAGATAGGTTATCTGATGATTCTCTAGTACTTTATTGTAATTTGGTGTCTGTTCCATGCATCAGTTACTCTGTCACAGAACCAGTTAGTGCACTTCTCATTCCTATAGAACCTTCTACATAGGTTAGCTGATGATTCTCTAGTATTTTAATGTAATTTGGTGTCTGTTCCATGCATCAGTTACTCTGTCACAGAACCAGTTAGTGCACTTCTCAATCCTATAGAACCTTCTACATAGGTTATCTGATGATTCTCTAGTACTTTAATGTAATTTGGTGTCTGTTCCATGCATCAGTTACTCTGTCAGAGAACCAGTTAGTGCACTTCTCATTCCTATAGAATCTTCTACATAGGTTATCTGATGATTCTCTAGTACTTTAATGTAATTTGGTTGTCTGTTCCATGCATCAGTTACTCTGTCACAGAACCAGTTAGTGCACTTCTCCTTCCTATAGAACCTTCTACATAGGTTGTCTGATGATTCTCTAGTACTTTAATGTAATTTGGTGTCTGTTCCATGCATCAGTTACTCTGTCACAGAACCAGTTAGTGCACTTCTCATTCCTATAGAACCTTCTACATAGGTTATCTGATGATTCTCTAGTACTTTAATGTAATTTGGTAGTCTGTTCCATGCATCAGTTACTCTGTCAGAGAACCAGTTAGTGCACTTCTCATTCCTATAGAACCTTCTACATAGGTTATCTGATGATTCTCTAGTACTTTAATGTAATTTGGTAGTCTGTTCCATGCATCAGTTACTCTGTCAGAGAACCAGTTAGTGCACTTCTCATTCCTATAGAATCTTCTCCATAGGTTATCTGATGATTCTCTAGTACTTTAATGTAATTTGGTAGTGTGTTCCATGCATCAGTTACTCTGTCATAGAACCAGTTAGTGCACTTCTCATTCCTATAGAACCTTCTACATAGGTTATCTGATGATTCTCCAGTACTTTAATGTAATTTGGTGTCTGTTCCATGCATCAGTTACTCTGTCACAGAACCAGTTAGTGCACTTCTCATTCCTATAGAACCTTCTACATAGGTTGTCTGATGATTCTCTAGTACTTTAATGTAATTTGGTGTCTGTTCCATGCATCAGTTACTCTGTCACAGAACCAGTTAGTGCACTTCTCATTCCTATAGAACCTTCTACATAGGTTGTCTGATGATTCTCTAGTACTTTAATGTAATTTGGTGTCTGTTCCATGCATCAGTTACTCTGTCACAGAACCAGTTAGTGCACTTCTCATTCCTATAGAACCTTCTACATAGGTTGTCTGATGATTCTCTAGTACTTTAATGTAATTTGGTAATCTGTTCCATGCATCAGTTACTCTGTCAGAGAACCAGTTAGTGCACTTCTCATTCCTATAGAACCTTCTACATAGGTTATCTGATGATTCTCTAGTACTTTAATGTAATTTGGTAGTCTGTTCCATGCATCAGTTACTCTGTCAGAGAACCAGTTAGTGCACTTCTCATTCCTATAGAATCTTCTACATAGGTTATCTGATGATTCTCTAGTACTTTAATGTAATTTGTTGTCTGTTCCATGCATCAGTTACTCTGTCATAGAACCAGTTAGTGCACTTCTCATTTCTATAGAACCTTCTACATAGGTTATCTGATGATTCTCTAGTACTTTAATGTAATTTGCTGTCTGTTCCATGCATCAGTTACTCTGTCACAGAACCAGTTAGTGCACTTCCCATTCCTATAGAACCTTCTACATAGGTTATCTGATGATTCTCTAGTACTTTAATGTAATTTGGTAATCTGTTCCATGCATCAGTTACTCTGTCAGAGAACCAGTTAGTGCACTTCTCATTCCTATAGAACCTTCTACATAGGTTGTCTGATGATTCTCTAGTACTTTAATGTAATTTGGTGTCTGTTCCATGCATCAGTTACTCTGTCATAGAACCAGTTAGTGCACTTCTCATTCCTATAGAACCTTCTACATAGGTTATCTGATGATTCTCTAGTACTTTAATGTAATTTGGTAGTCTGTTCCATGCATCAGTTACTCTGTCAGAGAACCAGTTAGTGCACTTCTCATTCCTATAGAACCTTCTACATAGGTTTTCTGATGATTCTCTAGTACTTTAATGTAATTTGGTGTCTGTTCCATGCATCAGTTACTCTGTCAGAGAACCAGTTAGTGCACTTCTCATTCCTATAGAACCTTCTACATAGGTTATCTGATGATTCTCTAGTACTTTAATGTAATTTGGTGTCTGTTCCATGCATCAGTTACTCTGTCACAGAACCAGTTAGTACACTTCTCATTCCTATAGAACCTTCTACATAGGTTATCTGATGATTCTCTAGTACTTTAATGTAATTCGGTGTCTGTTCCATGCATCAGTGACTCTGTCACAGAACCAGTTAGTGCACTTTTCATTCCTATATAACCTTCTACATAGGTTATCTGATGATTCTCTAGTACTTTAATGTAATTTGGTGTCTGTTCCATGCATCAGTTACTCTGTCACAGAACCAGTTAGTGCACTTCTCATTCCTATAGAACCTTCTACATAGGTTGTCTGATGATTCTCTAGTACTTTAATGTAATTTGGTGTCTGTTCCATGCATCAGTTACTCTGTCACAGAACCAGTTAGTGCACTTCTCATTCCTATAGAACCTTCTACATAGGTTATCTGATGATTCTCTAGTACTTTATTGTAATTTGGTAGTCTGTTCCATGCATCAGTTACTCTGTCAGAGAACCAGTTAGTGCACTTCTCATTCCTATAGAACCTTCTACATAGGTTATCTGATGATTCTCTAGTATTTTAATGTAATTTGGTGTCTGTTCCATGCATCAGTTACTCTGTCACAGAACCAGTTAGTGCACTTCTCATTCCTATAGAACCTTCTACATAGGTTGTCTGATGATTCTCTAGTACTTTAATGTAATTTGGTAGTCTGTTCCATGCATCAGTTACTCTGTCACAGAACCAGTTAGGGCACTTCTCATTCCTATAGAACCTTCTGCATAGGTTGTCTGATGATTCTCTAGTACTTTAATGTAATTTGGTAGTCTGTTCCATGCATCAGTTACTCTGTCACAGAACCAGTTAGTGCACTTCTCATTCCTATAGAACCTCCTACATAGGTTATCTGATGATTCTCTAGTACTTTAATGTAATTTGGTGTCTGTTCCATGTATCAGTTACTCTGTCATAGAACCAGTTAGTGCACTTCTCAATCCTATAGAACCTTCTACATAGGTTATCTGATGATTCTCTAGTACTTTTATGTAATTTGGTGTCTGTTCCATGCATCAGTTACTCTGTCACAGAACCAGTTAGTGCACTTCTCAATCCTATAGAACCTTCTACATAGGTTATCTGATGATTCTCTAGTACTTTAATGTAATTTGGTAGTCTGTTCCATGCATCAGTTACTCTGTCAGAGAACCAGTTAGTGCACTTCTCATTCCTATAGAACCTTCTACATAGGTTATCTGATGATTCTCTAGTACTTTAATGTAATTTGGTGTCTGTTCCATGCATCAGTTACTCTGTCACAGAACCAGTTAGTGCACTTCTCATTCCTATAGAACCTTCTACATAGGTTATCTATTGATTCTCTAGTACTTTAATGTAATTTGGTGTCTGTTCCATGCATCAGTTACTCTGTCACAGAACCAGTTAGTGCACTTCTCATTCCTATAGAACCTTCTACATAGGTCATCTGATGATTCTCTAGTACTTTAATGTAATTTGGTAGTCTGTTCCATGCATCAGTTACTCTGTCACAGAACCAGTTAGTGCACTTCTCATTCCTATAGAACCTTCTACATGGTTATCTGATGATTTTCTAGTACTTTAATGTAATTTGGTAGTCTGTTCCATGCATCAGTTACTCTGTCACAGAACCAGTTAGTGCACTTCTCATTCCTATAGAACCTTCTACATAGGTTATCTGATGATTCTCTAGTACTTTAATGTAATTTGGTAGTCTGTTTCATGCATCAGTTACTCTGTCAGAGAACCAGTTAGTGCACTTCTCATTCCTATAGAACCTTCTACATAGGTTATCTGATGATTCTCTAGTACTTTAATGTAATTTGGTGTCTGTTCCATGCATCAGTTACTCTGTCACAGAACCAGTTAGTGCACTTCTCATTCCTATAGAACCTTCTACATAGGTTGTCTGATGATTCTCTAGTACTTTAATGTAATTTGGTGTCTGTTCCATGCATCAGTTACTCTGTCAGAACCAGTTAGTGCACTTCTCATTCCTATAGAACCTTCTACATAGGTTATCTGATGATTCTCTAGTACTTTAATGTAATTTGGTAGTCTGTTCCATGCATCAGTTACTCTGTCACAGAACCAGTTAGTGCACTTCTCATTCCTATAGAACCTTCTACATAGGTTATCTGATGACTCTCTAGTACTTTAATGTAATTTGGTGTCTGTTCCATGCATCAGTTACTCTGTCATAGAACCAGTTAGTGCACTTCTCATTCCTATAGAACCTTCTACATAGGTTGTCTGATGATTCTCTAGTACTTTAATGTAATTTGTTAGTCTGTTCCATGCATCAGTTACTCTGTCACAGAACCAGTTAGTGCACTTCTCATTCCTATAGAACCTTCTACATAGGTTATCTGATGATTCTCTAGTACTTTAATGTAATTTGGTAGTCTGTTCCATGCATCAGTTACTCTGTCACAGAACCAGTTAGTACACTTCTCATTCCTATAGAACCTTCTACATAGGTTGTCTGATGATTCTCTAGTACTTTAATGTAATTTGGTAGTCTGTTCCATGCATCGGTTACTCTGTCAGAGAACCAGTTAGTGCACTTCTCATTCCTATAGAACCTTCTACATAGGTTGTCTGATGATTCTCTAGTACTTTAATGTAATTTGGTGTCTGTTCCATGCATCAGTTACTCTGTCACAGAACCAGTTAGTGCACTTCTCATTCCTATAGAACCTTCTACATAGGTTGTCTGATGATTCTCTAGTACTTTAATGTAATTTGGTGTCTGTTCCATGCATCAGTTACTCTGTCAGAGAACCAGTTAGTGCACTTCTCATTCCTATAGAACCTTCTACATAGGTTGTCTGATGATTCTCTAGTACTTTAATGTAATTTGGTAGTCTGTTCCATGCATCAGTTACTCTGTCACAGAACCAGTTAGTGCACTTATCATTCCTATAGAACCTTCTACATAGGTTGTCTGATGATTCTCTAGTACTTTAATGTAATTTGGTAGTCTGTTCCATGCATCAGTTACTCTGTCATAGAACCAGTTAGTGCACTTCTCATTCCTACAGAACCTTCTACATGGGTTATCTGATGATTCTCTAGTATTATATGATAACCCCAAACATTCCCAGAGGTAGTTGTCACTAAATCCCCTATATACCTGAATAAGATCTTTTCTTAAATATCTGTAAAAGACACTGTACAAGTTCAGATATTTTAGTCTTTCATAATAACTTAAATTTTCACATCCACAGATGCCCTTGGTATAGTTCTTCTGTACTCTTTCCAGTTTATGCATTCTTGTTTTCCTATAGGGTTTCCATATTGTTATTCCATAATCAAGTTTGGGTCTAATGTAACTAACAAACAACAACTTTATTATTTTTGATTTCCTAGAGTTTATACATTTTTATACAACCTATAATTCTATAACTATCATTAACTAGTTGGTTGATAAGATTAGAAAAACTCATAGCTGAATCTACCCATATACTCAGGTCCTTAAATGAATCTACAGTTTCAATCACTGTGTGTTGCATTAAATATTCACCTTTCAGTTTATGTCTCCCAAATCTCATATGCTTAGTTTTTGATGTATTTATCAACATATTATTCTCCTGTGCCTAGATGGTCAGTTTAGTCAAGTTATTTTGCAGACATGCCTTATCTGTAACACATGTCATTAGTTTATCCAATTTCAGGTCGTCAGCATGTAGACTGTAGAACACCTCAGATGAAAAAGTTAGTTCTGAAAGATACACCCCGGGATTCATGAAGCGTGCACCAGGCGTAGCGTAGATGGAATAACGCCAAATATGGCCGTCGAGAGATTCAGGTATGATCCAATTCCACGTGCACCTCCGGCGTACGCCAGAACTGCGCAGCCCTCAGCATAAGTATGCTAATCACCCCATGCGCAGTGTCGTACCATGCAAATGAAGGCAGATAGCGATTCATGAGGTGGTGCAGGTGTAGTGTAAGCCCACGGAAATGTAAACCAAAAAACATGGTTTACATTTTCCCAAACAGAACATCAGAGCTATGGAAGTGGACCAGACTCAAATATTACAAAGTTAACATATGCCAATGGCTAAATACACAACCAATGGCATAAGAAAAGATGTACAACAACTAAAAAACAACATTTAATGTCATGTCCACAGTAACGCACAGTACAACCGCAGGGCATGTGTGCGCAAACAGGAGCATAAAGAAAATATATAAAAATGTCATAAAATCGCAATGTAATACAAATCAGGTTTTCACCATAATACGCAATGGTAGGCATGGAACACCACAACCAAGGTGCAAGGATTGCTAAGGGCCTTCGACAGTGTTCAGCGCGGTAACTATGAATTAGTAGTCAATGCCATGCAAATGAGGCAGGTAATACTGAATCGCAAACATCCCGCCGGATGAAGGATGTACCATATGGCGCAGTGCTATAACACTGAGGAGTGGCTCAGAGGAGATACATGACATCAGCAGGGGGGTATGCCACCGTAGCAGTAAGCACATTGGAGCAATGCAAATCTGGCCTGGCCGTTGCTAAGCAAAGCTGCAGGACAGGGGTGGGGAGGAAGGTTAAGAATCGTTTAGCTGAGAGCACAGATAGTGCCCGAAAGCACATGTGTACGGGGATGAAAATGTGCCCGAAACCCGGTAAGCGGATGCACGCGCCGCGAACAATATAACAAACAGGAAGGTCAGGGAAAGAAAAGAAGGAAATGCCAAAGTAGGGTAATTGGAGTACTACTGAGCAATTAACACCAATCAACTCACAGCGGCCAATCGACGGCAGCTGACAAGTCTGCTCGCAGAAACCTGCAAAACAGGATAGGGGAGGCATTGGATTGCAAAGAAAGGAGGGGAGGCATTGGATTGCAAAGATAGGAGATCTGTCATAGCAGAGCAAAGCAAACCAACAGTAGACTGGCAATAGCACACATTACGCAAGATAAGCCAGGTCTAGGAAAGTACAAATGAAAGCAGGCTGCTGGATGCATGCCAGAAAATGGTAGGTGGAACGTGTAGAAATGTAAAGGGAAGGTCAAGAGGTAATCCACGGCAGCCAAATGTAATTCAACACCAAAGGCACCACAATAGTAGTTCCGTTGGTAAAATACATAAGATACCCTGTAGCTACAATTGTACATACACACCCTATGACATCATCGGTGTTCACAGCACAACAGTATAAAGTGTGAAAGCACCCTACACACACCTGTGGATTCCCAAACACTGCACCATAGGTGTAAACACATGGGGAACTTTTAAAATGTACATGTTGGGAGCTACCATAGCTGTGATTCATCAGCATGTGTTAGAGACTGACGGTGTTGTGGAGGATGATGCCGACAACCACCGCAGGCCCCGGAGGAGGAGAAGAGTGTTCAGACCAAGGGTAACCTACAAGGGGCTACATGATCTGGAGATAGTAGAGCGTTACAGGGTGGACAGGGACATCTTACAGCAAATAGTGGAGCTGTGCTGGCCACGCCTGAGAACCAGAAACAACAGAGGGGAACCCATCCCAGTGGACACAAAGGTATGTGTAAGCTTGCGAATACTAGCCACAGGTGCCTTTCAAAGGCCAACTGGAGATATAATGGGGATCTCACAGGCATCAGCATCCAGGGTACTACGCCAGTTCCTGGATGCCATGTTACCACATGCCAATGAGCATATATACTTCCCTTGAACTCAGGGGGAGTTAGCTAGCAATATGCATCACTTCCACCATGTGGCACACTACCCGGAGGTACTGGGTGCGATAGACTGCATGCACATACAAATCAAGTCACCACCCAGTGAGCATGGTAGGCGCTACATAAACCGCAAGGGATTCCACTCCATCAACTGCCAGGTCATGTGCAATGCCCAGGGCATTATCATGGATGTGTATGCTGGCAGCCCTGGAAGCTACAATGACTCCCATATCTGGAATGCCTCACAGCTGTATCAGGTATTTGTCAGGGGGGGGACATCCCACATGGCCACCTTGTGGGGGATGCTGGCTATGCACTGGAGCCGTGGATGATGACTCCCATCAGAAATGCACACACACCCATGCAAGAACGCCATAATGAGGTACACGCACAAACCAGAATCATCATAGAGTGTGTGTTCAGGATGCTGAAATCACAGTTCTGGTGCTTGGACACATCTGGTGGAGCCTTGCAGTACTCTACAGGCACGTGTGCCCACATCCTCATAGTATGTGCCATGCTACATTATATGATCCTGTGGAAACGGCTGCAGCAGGGACAAAATGGTGAAGGCCCTCATAGCCCACCACAATTGCCAAGGCCATCACAGCCACAGAGGGATTCAGACCATGAACACACTGTACCAGCCCCAGTAAGCAGACTGAGGCATGCCCGATATGCCTACGCCTTGGCAAAGAGGGAACGTATAGCACATACTCTGACAGTGTACGCCCCTATGGACTGACACACCTCTCCACCTGCACACACAGTAAAATGGATGGCACACAAACACGACCACCTGTAAATTGTAATGTATAGGTGGCCCACTGTGTGAATCCTACATAGGCAGCCCTCAAACATTGTACACACAACAGCTATTGGAACACGGAATGTCAACACCTGAACAGCATATGCGCCTATCAGCATATGGTGGTGCTGTGTGTATAGGTTCCCAGGTACATTGGTAGGTAAACGGACGATTGTCAGAGGCCATACACCAAACGGGGCAAACAGTGTCCACTGTCACCACAACATCGAGTAACCAACTGTCGCTTAGTGGAGCAGAGGCAATCACGGGAGCTCATGTGTGTAAGCACTGTTCTGCACACACTCAGCACAGAGTTCCTGGTGCGTTAATGAGGGGCTCCATATAATGTAATCATGGATGTTGTGTCAAGGCATGGGGTGTACCCATGACATGTATTCGTCACCCCAGCATGCTCCACCTACAGTTGTTTGAAGGTGTAGCACAGTATCGTGTGTGGCTCACTGTGATATACATACCCAATGCCAGAGCACATCCAGTAAACATCACATGGACATACCATTAACTGGACTCATCAATATGTAAATTAAATGAGTTACCCATGTGAGTGCAGTATGGAGTAACAGCCGTAGTATACTCCACATACAAAACGACATAACACGTGTACAAATCCCAGATGTCCAAGTGTTAAATGCAGTGACCGTCGTGCATGTTCCCGGTCCCACGTCCTGCAAGGGATGTAACGTAATCCCAAAGGCACAAGTAATGCATGTCGGATGCAGGTCATCAGATCATGTTTAGCACACGTTAGTGGGAATATGCATTGCCCACTGCTGGTAAGCGACATTTAAATATGACTATACGGATATGCATGAAACAGGGCTAAGCTTCTCCGAATATCGAGCAGATCACTGTCAATGATGTCCAGAACAGGTGAAACCAACATTATTCACCCCTGTACTAATAGTGCCTGCTCTGAAGGGTAAAACGACTACTGCCAGGAGTAGAACACGCAATCATGTATACAATCACCTAACACTATTGCTAGCCAAGATGTACCTATGGTAGGGTTGCCACCTCTTCAAATGACCAATGTGGGACATACGTCAGATGTCTGCAGGCCGACACATACACACAGCCAGTACGAAAATCAGAACTTCACTGTTTTGTCTAGATAAAAGCTTATTCTTGTAATGTTTACTTACTTATTCTGTTTCTATAACATACAGGTGGTTCAGATACAGAATAACTGTTTTATGCAACTATTACATAAACTATAGGAAATAAGTATGTCCTAAAATCCCAGGACATTTGCCATGTTTACAAATATTTTGCAGGACACAACTGCCCAAACAGGGACTGTCCCTCGCAAAGTGGGACAGCTGGTAACCCTAACCTATGGCAGGTGTGTAATGTCACAGGTACAGACACAAACGTGCAGAGTCCAGGAAACAGTATACACCGACAAGTACACAATGAAAGGTGTAGCTTGCCTGTCACTTTCCCTGTCAGATATATATATATATATATATATATATATATATATATATATATATATATATATATATATGTATATACACACACATATACGTATATATAATACAGATAGAAAGGGTGATAGAAGTGATATATGTTGATATATACGGATTCAACGATATCTGCAAATATATATAAGATAGGTCAACGACATTCATAACACCTTGGAGGTACAAATAAATAGGATACCACCAACTATGGAATGTGTAACATACCGACACGTGTAACCACGAGGCTGAAAGAACGAAAGAACACAGTACCGGAACAGTACAACCGCGAGTAATAGTATGACGATATGAAGGGACATTTAGTTACTGCTGCCGGTGTTGCAGTCCACGTAGGTTCATAGGTTCATATGTTCATACTAGGCTATCTGCCCAAGGGCATTTATAAGCCTAGCCAGAGTGTGTTTGGCTTTCACCACCCATTTTAAATTAATTTTGCTATGCCCTTTTTTGAGGTTAGTATACTGTGCCTCCGTCTAACAGTGACACAGAAGTTATACCCGGGGTAAACCTACGATCCCCCATCCACTCATCAAGATTCCTCTTGAAGAGAGTCAATGAGGGACTCTGCCTAACCTGCACTGGGATTTTATTCCAGAGTGAAGGGAGCCTCTGGGTTATGAATCTGTCCCTCCAGCATGTCCTATTTATTTCAGTGCTGAGGTTCAAGTCTCTCGAGCGTGTAGCTCAATGGGATTTGGATTTTCTGAGGTGCAGCATGTCCATTAATTCCGGGTTGGACATGGCTTTATACTTCAGGCACAGATCGCCTCTGAGCAGGTGGTATGCCACTGAGTAGAGCTGGAGTTTCTTTAACCGGGCAGCATATGGCATCTGTTTGAGCCCTTTGATCCTCTTCGTGAGGTACTTTTGGGGTCTTTCCAGTTGCTGCAGGTGTCTGGTAAGGTACATCCCAAAAGGGGCATTGTACTCAATTATGGGTCTGATGAGGGATGAGTAAAGAGGCACGATGACCTCCCCTGATCTAGAAGTGAATCCCTTCATGATTAGGTGGGCTATATAAAATGTTTTTCTAACCACTTTGGCCACGTGGTTGTCAAATGAGACACTGCTATCACCTTGGGTCCCCAGGTCCCTAATTACTTGTTCTGTACTTAATGGATTGCCACTTATGTGGTAATTTGTGGGCACTTTGTTTTTGCCAAAGGGGATGACTATACACTTTTTGGCGTTTAGCTTGAGGCCATGGCTCTGGCACCAGTTGTCTGTTTCTATGAGGCCCTTTTGGAGGATGCTTGTGTCAGCTGGAGAGTCGATTATGGTGCCCAGTTTGCAGTCATCTGCGAACTCGGTCAGTCACAGTCCTTCCGTGTTGGCCTGTACCTCCGAGAAATATATACCAAACAAGAGAGGTCCCAGGACTGAGCCTTGTGGGACACCACTTGTAACTGGTTTGGTACTGTGTTCAACTGTGTTTGTGAGTGCTGTAGTCTGTGTATGTGTGTGTTGAGGGTGCCGTGTACATCTCCGTGTGACTGTAATATGTGTGCGTGTGTGTGTGTGTGTGTGTGTGTGTCCGCATCATGTGTCTGTTAGTGCCAACTCAGAGGTAGATCATTACGATAGGTGTGGGTATAGCTAGCCGCATACATATGGTTACCACCTGTCCCACATTAGGAGGGACAGCCCCTCCCTGGGCAGGTGTGTCCTGACATAAAACATTACAAAGGGCAAATATCCGAGATTGTAGGACATTATTATGTCCCATATATTATGTAATAGTTGCATTAAATAGTTATGCCTGTATGTAAGAAACGTAAATGTTACATGCAATATGATAAGTAGCCAAAGTCCCACAACAATAGGTATGTATTGAGGATAAAAGTATGTGCTATCCTGTGTACTGACCATGGCTATGTGTCGGCCTGTAAACACCGCTGTGTGTCCCGCAAGTGTCCAACAATGGCCATATGAAAAGGTGGCAACCCATGGCAAAGAGGTTCTGTTGCCAACATAACTGCAATGACTGCAAATATCTGGGACAGAAATACACGGGATAGCTCTCATTTAGACATATCCCTTTACATATCACTGCAATTCCGGAGGTATGGAAGTATCAACCTCACCTGCATACTATATAGAAACCAATTAACAACAGCCCAATGTAAAATCTGGTAACATAAGTCTACTAACTGATAACTCTTTAATTAGGGATGGAGCTTACACACATACATGGAATATGTAGAAATGCAAGCCCCACAAACCTATATATGCTATGTACACCCACCGACATCCCCCAAACTAGAAATTATAGCAATACAGACTGTAATTACAGCACAAACATCCAGTCAGTCAATTACATCTGCAGAACCGTCAACATACCTTGTGAGAGACACAATTAAAGGCGCCATGCAAAATTGTAGCCATTGTATAATGGAACACACGGCGATGTTACAGGTTTTGTTTGCAATAGTCCGTTATCAGACGGTTGGGATGACAGGTACACCCACATGTTGAACCACATATTCTAGCTGTCACACACAATCCACAGGGGACATGAATCCAAACTATACTTGTCACTACACATAGCAGTTGCAATTACACACAACAAAACACAATACCCCGAAGTTAGGGCAAATGGGCAATGCCCAAGTTGAGAAATCAATTATACCCCACTGTTGCCACGTAATTGGCGAATGGAGTAGCTGCCTAGCTGATGTGCAAGTAATTAGTCACTCAGGAACACCAATTGGCGTCAGGAAACCACATGTTACAGGTATCGACATATATAAAGATGACTTGCCAGACATTCAAACCGCATGCTCATACCATATACCTGTTTAAACAGTGTAAGAGAGATAGATGACGAAAGTCCGGAATGATAACAAGGTATGTAGAACACTCGGTATGTAAGTTTATGTATAGCATGTTTTGTATTAATTATTTACTGCATGTATAGCCTGGTTTGCATTAAATAAAAGTGTCCGCAATGCATAAAGTGGGAAAAGGTATTTATGTAGTGATGTCTTGCTGAGCATACTAACGCTTGTAGAAACTGTGTGTCCAGCAGTGGGCCACAAGGTACACATCACAGACACCACAAGGGATGCTACATGAGGGCTTTAAACAGAACAATTCCATATAACCCTCCGTCAGTGGTAGGGTATGTCCAACAAGTACGTGCCATAGCAGGGGATGGTATATGTTGATATACTGTCACAGTAGGCATGTGTATGGGCATATAACGACAATGACATGTCTAAGGTGGTCCCGCTGTGCAAGTATGCTTTGCATTATGGGATACTATGTGAAATATGTGTAATGTATAGTATTGTAAGTAGATATGTCAGATATTCTACACAGCATAACAGGCATATCATGCATACCAAAGGTATCGTCTATCGGCATGTACAATAACAGGATACATATGGCTTGTAGGCATGGGACATTGTAATAGCATGATAGCTAATCTAAATGGAAGGGCTACCAAGTAACCATGCACAAAGGACATGTAATAGCTTCACAGGTGCATAGTGGGGGTACTATGCAGTCTGGCAAGTCTATGTGTAAGCACAACTACAGTGTTCACACCAGTGGCACCTCTCTAGGGTAGTGTCCTGTGAACAGTGAGCAATGTGTTAGCACCTCTGCACAGTACAGCCATTGCAGTGATCCCTGGCGTACATGTGTCTCCCAACCACCAAGTGGGGTATCACATGAACAGTGCTACTGAGTGTCCCTGCATGATGTACATAGGACTCATGTTCCAAAGCATGGTTAGTGTCCGGTTTGGGAATGTAACCCTCAAGCGCATCCCACTCATCGTTGCGTGTGTGCACATATCCATGAGCATGTTGCTTACAGTGGCTTTTGCTTATGTCGCGTATGTGGAATATATCCATTAATATTGTTGTGGACATGAGCCCTGTCTGTTCAGCAGAGGTCACCCCTGAGTATGTGGTATGCAAATGTGTACAGACATGGTGTCCGTAGTTCAGCCGCATACTTTAACTGGCGGAGCTCAATAAACGTCATGGCATGTTAATGTTGCAGTATGTAAAGCTGTAGCTGTTGTGTAAGGTACACCCTAAACGGGGTGGTGTACCCTTGAATGTGTGTAGAAGTCTGGAGTTAAGAGGTACGATGGGTGCCTATGTACCAGCTACACACCCAGTACAGATAAGTGTGGCCATGTAGAAGGATATCCATGCCACAGTGGAAATATGGTAACCACAGGAGTGGGTGCTACATATGTGTGTACTACGAACACGTACAATGTGACATGTATGTAGGGGACTACCACCTATGTGATAGTCAGTGGGTGAATGGTGTAATGCTAAGGTGATGTTCATGTACCTTGTGTCATGCAGCTTGAGGCCATGATATTCATATCAGGTATCTGTCACAGTGACACCCATATGGATGGAGTCAGTATCAGCTGGTGGATCAATCATGGTGCATTGTATGCAGGGGTTTGTAAAGCTAGGCAGGGTAAGTCCCTCTGTGCTAGCCTGTACCTCAGGGTAGCATATACTGAACATGAGGGGCCCTATGACTGAGGACTGTGGTATGCCAAGTGTAACTGAAATGCAGTAGGTACTATGGTATGCTACCCTCATTGTGTGTGTCCTGTCCATGAGCCACGTTGCATAACATCCTGAGACATAGGGCACGATGTGTAGGTGGATGTGTATGTTGTCAATAATAGAATGGAGAACGGTGCTGAAAGGCAATGAAAGGACAATGTAGGATGTGTGGACCCCCATACCATCATCAACTACCCTGGTAACTGTATGAAAGGAGTCCACCAGGTGTAGGGGCCATGCTCTGGCCCTAACAAGAACAACCCGGGTGGCATCAAAGGACCGGAGCCCAACAATGTCTCTGTGAATGACGTCCATGATGATGTGCCCCATAGCCATGCAGAACAGTCCATTCAGGTGTGTAGGGATATAGTCCCACTCATGCAATGTGGTGCCACCTGTGTGGAGTGTGATAACTGTTGCTGTGTGCCATTCAGGGCCACAATGTCTGATACAAGGCTATTACAGAATATGGTGGCCTAGTGGGGAGACATATCATTCAGAGGTTTGTGGACATCACAGCCTGGGACTTTGGAAGGTGACATGGGGCCAGTGTCCCAGGACATATAGAGTGCCGGTTAGTACTGTGTAGGTGTGACCGTAGGGACACTGCACTGTTCCTGCATGGATTGTGGCCCTGTAGTGAGTGAGAGGGTGTAATGTTAGCATTGAATCCATCAGCCAGCATGTTGCCAACATCACCTGGTTCTGTAATGCTCCTGAGTGACTGTTGTATGTGAGAGTAGATGTGGGTATTGCCATTGACTACTGACATACCACCATAATGCCTTGTGGTACACCCCAGAATGTGTCACAGTAATGTTTACGTAGCTAGTCTTGGAGTATGTGATGAGGGATCCCGTGGCCCTACCGAGGCTGACCAGTGAGCTACCCGACCCATGGGATTGTACACCACTGTGCAACAGCCTCCACCTGTTGTTCTAAAGTATGTCCATGGAACTTGACCACCAGAGTGGCTTCTGTTATTTGGTGTGTACCATCATGGCTCTGTGTGGAATAGCATGATCTATGCAGTTGTGTACGTGCTAATGAAGTGCACTGGGGTATGTTTCAGCATTTGTATGTGCACTGTCCATCTGCACGGGTGTCATGATGTCAACTGCTGCTGTCACAAGACGTCTGTAGTAGGTGTTGTAGTACTCATGCACTGTGTATGCCTTGAAGGGTGTGGTGCCGGGATGTGGCTAACAAGGGTGATTAGCATATGTTCAGAATCCACCAATGAGGGGATAACCCCAGGTGTGGAACACCAGTCACATGGTGGTAGTGTTCATGTCAAGGATAATGTTGGTCTTGGAGGTGGTGTGTATGTGTTGATCCAGCCGAGTGGAGGTTATGACTCATGGATGTGTCGGTACATGAGTGGCTATCCCAGTTAAGTGTGGGGTAGTGTCAGTCACACATCAGTAGTAGCTGTCTGAGCCCTACTGTCCAGTACACCAACAAATGAGGTCCGGTAACCGCGGGGTATGTTGTTGAATCTGTAGCTTGTTACAATGTGTATAGTGGTTCCAGACACAGTTAGTTGCACGTGGAGCACCTCTGATGCATTGTGCTAAGTAACTAGCCAGGATGTGTGTACAACATAGTGGGATATGGGAACACCTCAGCCGTGGGTGTGCCGGTCCAGGTATGTGCCTGAAAGGTATGGTCTGTCTATAACCTGTCATTGCAGGTGTGCTCTGCAGAGCCTAGAGGCAGGTCCCAGTCACTGCAGAGATATTGGAGTGGTGCATTATAAGGTGTGCCTTGTCTGCGTGCATCACAGAGGAAGATGCAAGCATTGTGTCACATGACCTCATGTCTTGCTTGCCAGTTCCCATTCTGCCGGTGACTGTTATTGGAAACTGTGCAAGACAGGCAGTATAGAAGCAGCAAGAGCCTTACATGTGATCTGTACTCCCAGGGCTGACAGGTGCAGGTCATCTGTGCCAAAGCATTGTGTTTGACCAGGACAGTCAAAGCGGACAGATACCAGATGCCTGTGGAATGACAGCAGAAGCATAGGCAACTGTTGAAGTGACACAGTCAGTCATTGTACAGTGGCATCGGGTCTGGATGAGTGCATAATGCTCCCCAGGGCTTGGCCCACACCTTCAGGGCTACAAGACTGGTGAGCTATTGCATGTCCCTGCACATGTAGTCTGTGAAGTGGCATCTCAGGGCAGTCACACTAACATGGAGAATGATAGTCACATCGTACCTGGTGAGGTGCGGCATGGGTGCATAGGTTATGTTGCAGAACCAGTTACCCAACAGCAAGATGTAAGCGACTATCACCTTGTGTAGCCTGCTGTGTGGAACTGCAGTGTGACCGCCTACAGAGTCACCTATGACTGGTGTGTTGTGTATGTTATAACACCCTATTGGCTGTATGTGATGGGCACACATGAGTCTATGGGCTATAAGTTGGTGATGTTGTGTTCCGTGATGGGAGCTGCCTCTGGTGCCTACACAGAGTATGGAGAGGTACTGCACAAGTTGTCCTCATATGTGTGGCCTGTGGTGGAGATCATGTGAGACTATGTGATGAGTGGGGTGTGTTGCGAATGTTACACATCTCCACATGATTGTCAGGTGCAGTCAGAGTTGGTGACAGCATTACCCCCAGCAGGGCTGCATAAGTGCATACCCCACAGGCTGTAGTGTCGTATGTTGGAAGGTGAGCATTGAATGTGTACATGAGACAATTGCTCTATTGCCACATGTACGACATATCCATCATATAGACAGGCAATAGCACTGGTATGTGACAGTTGGACATGCCTGTATATACAACCATGTCTCACAGGATATGTGAGTTATGTGTGTACAACAGCTGTTGTACCATAAGCAAGCTGGATATTTGAGGACAGCCAGTGTACCTGTGGGAAATGGTGTGGAATGGGTGCTATATTAATCAGTAGCTCATGACATGCTCACAAGTTCTGAACAAGTGCTTAGCATGAACATACAATACAGATAGGGTGTTGGATAATATCAACCCAAAAGTGGTGACGACAGTCATAATGGGTGGCACCGCACTATAACCCTGCTGAGTATGGTCTGCATGTCCATGAACCATTATGAATGTAGATGTTAGCAGTACAGATGTACAAGACAGTACGGATGCGTGATTACAAATACCTTTGTATGTCACAGCAGTGTTCTACCAGTGGCCTGTTGACAGACTCACAACTACAAAAGTTGCCAGAGTGACATGTGCATATCATACCAGTGCCAGCTACAGTAAAACAGGGTTAATATGTTGCACTCCACCCTCATTGTAGCCCATACCACACAGACAAATGTTAGGCATCTGTGTATGTAAGGATGTGAATGGCCATGACCTATGAGCAATAGCTGTGTCAGTGTTGTGAACAACATACAGAATGGGCTGTGTGGGTGAGGTGTGTGACATATGTGCACATTCTGATGGATGATATCAGCATTGTCACCGCTAGGTGAACATCCCTGTACCCATTAACTACCACCTAGGCTGTGGTCAACATTATGGACACTGTGTAAGGGATGGTGCTGTGCAGTATACCTCCCTGACTTGGTGACGTCTCCAGGCCCCTTAGGTAGTCATACGAGGTACCCATGTCATGACAGGGTGCCATCCATGAGCACGGAGATCATTGTACAGGCATACACAGCACTGGGGTGACCAATATTGGATCACATATCACCTTTAAGAGGTAATGGCCATGAGTGGATGGGCGATACCAGCCTTCACAATCCTCACCTCCACTACGCAGCATGCTGTCTACCTTGCATAACGACATTTGTTACACCATAATGATGGACATGCTACATGTCCATATTCTGATCTGAAAGACATACTTCATGGACAGCCACCATCCTAATACTAGGATCGCCACATGCTGGACAGATCCCTGTGCCATACATGTGACATACTCCCACCATACCATGCAACCCTGTCCATCAAAGCTGCACATGTCATCCCAGTCATACATGGTGTGATGGCCGCATGGTAGATGTAGTATCAACTGTCTGGATCAGTAATGTGGCACTGATGCACCTTGCGGTGGCATAATGGCTGCCGGTTACAGCTAGGAAACCTTGCCCGTACATGCTATGGTTGATAACCATCCCTGCAAATTACGTCCAACTAGCCATTGTCCCATGTCTATCACATGTGCAACACAAGCAATCCATGGCAGGATGTTGAACAGCTGTACAGTGCTGTGTAGATGTATATGGCAAAACACATGCATGTACAGGTTTCCATGCATATGTGTGCATTGTCACTGCTCAGGTCCATTAAGGCTGTGTCTGTGTTGATATGTAACATATACACAGCATCAAGGTCAACAGCATTACCGTGGACACATCCAGGCATGTGCAGATAGGTAAGAACACCAGTGCAGGCAAACAGACATGACCATATCAAGACAGCATTCACATGGAGTATGAACACTGTAATGAGGTGACACACATATATGGTGATGATATCCAATGCATAATGGGTGTTACATGTGTGTGACACAAACATGTCAGTCATGTCAGTGTCATGATGATTTGCAAAGATAACTGTGCAGATGTACTAGATGCCATAGAAATGTATGTGCAGCAGTATCTCTGTACATCTATGAAACTTTGACCTGTCACCATCATTATGTCTTACAGATAATGCCTCGTACATGATTTTCAGCGTACAGCCGCCAGGAGGATGATGTCCTCATCCCGTACCTCCATGAGAACTATGAGGTGTTGTTCAGCCATGTGCCACAGCATGCCCAGCAGCGGGACGACCTGTGGCAGGATCTTCGCAGGAGGGTGAATGATGTGGATGGCCATAACCACACCTACCTGCAGGTGCGCAGACACTGCACGGACCGGATACGACATGCAAAACAGCGTGCCACTGCAATCACCAGGGAACAAGGTGGAACAGGTGGTGGGCCACCAACCCAGCCCCCACTCACACACACTGAGGAGTTTCTGGCCAGTCTGGGGACACCCTCAGAACAGCATCCACAAACACTAGCTGCCATCGTGGAGGTGAGTGTCTCCCAACCAATGAGCCTGGAGTTTCCTGGTAAGTCAGTACTGCACATATGGCTACTATATCCCATTTACATGCATGTGTCACTGTACATTATGTAATGTAACAACATATGCATGGTATGTGGACACACATGCTGCATACTACAGTATGCTACCCTGTGTATGCACACATGTGCATACTATATGCTATTGTACAGGTGAATGTGTTAACATGCACAGTGCACCCTGTGGCTGTCATACAGTCATGGATAATGTTCATACTGCTGTGTCACCCCTATACAGGTACCTCTGGTGTGCCACACAGACATGAGACCATTGCAGCTGAGACTGTCATCAGTATCAGGCATGTAAAAGCAGAGATCTATTCGCCATGTGACCAGTTAACACTTGTACACTTGATGTTCGTTCCATTCATGATATACAGGTCGTGTCACCCATCATTCACACAGGCCACCCAAACAAACAAAATGATACACCGACATGAAACCAGAGTATTTGTCATTGCTACATGTGTGGTCAGCTGTGCATACAATGATGGAGGTGTTCTACAATGCAGGCATATGTACTATACATTGGAACAACACGTGTGGTATGCAAACAGTACCACACAGTAAGCTGTGATATGGGCAGCCCACAGGAGTCACCATTGTGTTATATGCCCCTGCAATGGGTGCACACATTGTGATGTGCCATCTGACATGTCCCAGACACGTAGTGTATTGGCTGCAATAACGTCACACTATCACATAACCCATACCCCACATACAACCTGTTGTCTGCATAGCCCTGTGGATGGTGACATATCTGACATCTATGGGTGTATGTCATATGGGACAACACAGACATGTGTGACAGACGGCCATCACACACATTTGTCCAACACATGTGCACATATGGCCATGGGGGATGGCCAGAGATATGTAGCCACACAGTAGATGTGATGTGTATACACCCTGTTTCACATTGTCCACACATGGTCCAATTATAGCCTCAGCTGACCGATTATACAGTTGATCTGGTACACTGGACATCCTAAAAGCCTGTGCACAGCCAGTGGAGGTGTCAATGACGTCTACCATATAAGATGTGTTGAACATCACGCCTGTGTCATAGCATGACAGTAGTCACCTCTACAGCTTCCACAGACATTGACACCACATCAGGCCACAGGTACTGTACATTTCCCTTGCTGCTGTAGGACATCACCGTTAGCTGTGTACCTTGTGTGTGTGTGGTACAGCAATGTCATGTTGGACATGCTGAATTGACAAGTCCGCTATGTGTGGACATGGTTGCCAGGCAGCTAAGACTCTGTAGTTGTTGTGCAGGGGTGTCATCTGTAGGTCCTCCAGTGACCTGCCACATGACACAGCATGGTTTGGTGTGTATACACCTCAGCATCGTGGGTCACAATCCACAGTTATGTCATGGGTATGCATGCAGTTATGGCTATGCAATGTGTACATATTATGCACTGTACAGCAATATAGACGCTTCATGATGCCATGCAATGGCACAGTGTCTGTACTTCACACTGTAGAGCAATGTAGATGGCTCACACTGCCTTTCCATGCACATGCACATTTGCTAAACATGCGCTCTATCTGTAGGGCATACGGACAACACCACAATGTGATGGCCATTATGACGCTGTACATGTCAGGACACCATTGTTTCAGACATGTATGCATGTTAATGCACACGTCAGCAGATTACATGTCAAGGTCACGTCAACCATGTGTACTGTTATCCTGTTCTGGTCCACACGGTGTATCACGGGGATGCATGCATACTACCATGATTGTGTGAACTGCATGGCTACTGATATGACACCTGCTTGCTGTATTGTGCACCCCAGGGGGTATGCTTACTAACACTATTACTTACTACTACAAGCCGTCTGCTGTATCACAGGCATGCTGCATGCCGTCTGTCAAATCACAGGCATGGTGTGTGTGTGTGTGTGTGTGTGTGTGTGTGTGTGTGTGCGTGTGTGCGTGTGTGCGTGTGTGTGTGTGTGTGCGTGTGTGTGTGTGTGTGTGTGTGTGTGTGTGTGTGTGTGTGTGTGTGTGTGTGTGTGTGTGTCTGTGTGTGTGTGTGTGTGTGTCTGTGTGTGTGTGTGTGTGTGTGTGTGTGTGTGTGTGTGTGTGTGTGTGTGTGTGTCTGTGTGTGTGTGTGTGTGTGTGTGTGTGTGTGTGTGTGTGTGTGTGTCTATTGTAAGTTAGAGTCTTTCTTTGCATTCACAGGTGATGTAGGTGCGTTACCCTCCTACGGTCCATCTGATGTTAGTGTCCCCACAGATACTAGCAGTGATGAACATATGCATGAGGTACAGGCAGGGTTGTCAGGGGCTAAATCTGTGCCAATGGTTGCCATCCCAGCTATGTCCCCCTCTTCCCCACACACAGTTCTGCTGCCAACACATACCGCATCACCAGTGGCTATAGAGGAAGGACAGTAAGCATCTGTTAGCGTGGAACAGGAACGTGCGGTGGCTACAGAAGGTGTGTCTCCACACCATGGAGTCAGTGTAATGTCTGCAGATGTGCCACACAGGCATGTGACCGGTGGTGCTCGTAGGAGGACCTCTGGCAGACATACACCTGCAGGACAGAGCGTAGCAGCTAGTATCACCAGATGCATGTTCCAGACTGTAATGGTGGCACAGGCACGTGCTAAATGGCAGAACAGAGAAGGGCAGAGGCTGCAGAGGGCTGCTATCCATACCCTAAATGACAACATCCAGGTATTGGCAAATGCTCAACAGCAGATTGCTGATGTTCTGGACAGGCGATTGGGTGACATGGTCGGAATCCTTGATGGTGACATGGCAATCTACGAGCATGAGCTGTCTGTCCTGGAACATCTGGTAGGAGTGAAGCATAGGCCACGTGGACATAGGCCAGCTACACCACCTAGTGCAGGTCAACGTGAGCGTGCCACCTCACATGCCCGCTCCCATAGTGCCAGTAGCAGTAGCAGTATAGCTGGTGCTGCGCTGTCCACACCAGGACACAGCAGGCCATGTGGACATGGCCCTGGACATTCCCAGCAGGGACACAGTGCCAGTGGACATGTGTCGTCGGACAGTAGCCAATCTGTACCTCTGCCTGGTAGTGCCCGTGCAACCCCTGGCAGGCACAGGTCATGTGGCCATGGCCAGACACAGTGAGCTGCACAACCTGGTCTGTACAATCTGGAGCTGTCAATAATACCCCTGTGTAGGCCTCACAAAAGGCAGAACTGTGTGCACACATACACGCACACAGCAAACACATCTGTAGGGCACCACAATTCCCACATGCATACTGAACAGACATGTCCAATCATATCACCGGCCCTTACCCACACACATGATGTCACCCATTGGTGCAGCCTATGCCCCTGGCACACATTATCACCCTGTGCATATGATGAAGCCTGTGCCGCATCCCTGTCATCCACACCATCGGTGCATGGACATGCTCAAATGGTCTGATGCACAGGGTGAATAGAATAGTGAGATGTGTATAGTACATTAGGTGTGTACGACTAATGAGGGAAGTGTATATTACATTAGTTGTGTAAGAATGGTGAGAGACGTGTATATTACATTAGTTGTGTACTGTTGACACGCACCAGGCATACCATGTAGTACAGGTGTAGCATGCATTGTTATATGTGCACAACCATGTAGTACAGGTGTAGCATGCTTTGTTATATGTTCACAGTATATGTCTCAGTAACAACAGTAACAGCATGTTGGTAATGATGCCCTGGTTCCCTCCTTATGGTCTACTTGCATGTGCCTACAGGTAGCAGTGTTTGCAGTCTCCCATGTGTAACTGTGGAGTACTCACAGGCACGTATGGCAATCTCAGCATGCTATACATAGCCTCAACCGGACAGCTGGAAAGTCTAACATACCACAGATGTCCACACATATACTGATCCAGCAGCCTGTGTGCAGTTTAATAGGCTACAATGGCTAGAGACGTGACATCCATACCAGGTCACATCACAGGTATGTGGACATGGTGCAGGGGTTGTACACAGTGGTCTGGACAACGATAACGTTTGAGGCCACTTGATAGCATGAGGCCTCACTGTGTAGCAGTAATACCCTGCCCAGTACAGAAACATGCCCACACTCACAGGGTCGACAACACTATAATGCACATCCCATAGTGTTGAGGTGAGGACACTTGCCTATGTGGTCATCACCCTCACAGTACTGTGCACCCACATGATGCGATACAGAGAAGGGACATGTACAGGTAGCCAATATGGCTGAGACCGATGGCATCAACAGGGTAGTAGACTGCATCACCATGAGGGGTTGGGATCCTGTGTGTTCTGTATGGTAGCATACACCCTCACTCCATGCACCAGACAGCCATACAGACACACACACACACACACACACACACACACACACACACACACACACACACACACACACTGTGGAGACCACAACTGTCATACACATATGGATAGCCACTGTGTGTGATACACACACCACACCTGCCTACGTCATGCTTTCCACACTGCAGTATGTACAGATGTCTACAACAGTGTACAGGGGTGTGTCACAATTGGGATGTATTCCTCACCATATGTGGCATATATGGTCACACATGCAAACACACATGGCAGTACTGTGAATGATACACCTGCTATATGATGATATGTCTGACAGACATGCAGCAGTATTGGCCGCATTATGTGTACCAATGCTATGTCCGGCAATTGTGCTGCTATATGCATACAGGAGGATGTAAGTGTTACAGGTGTCGAGTGATGTACAATCAGTAACACCTGACCGCTGTGTAGGTTTTATGTATTCACCATCCGGTAACAGTAACATAGCGTACTGTTTGCACATGTAATGGTATGATGGCGTGTGACACACCTGTGAGCCATACCTGGTGAACATCCATCTACACAGGTGGATCACCACTTTACGTACACACATCCATCCATACCTGACGTACATCCTACCATACTGTCAGTATGACACCATATACAGGTGTCAATGATGGGTCTGCATTGCAACTGCATGTTGTAGTTAGGCACAGATGAGTTACTTACATCAGCTACTGCACATGCATGGCAGCTGCATGCACACTACAGTTTGTACATGTGTGTTGGTCCTACATGACTGTCATGTAGCCATGTTTGTATGCATTGTAATCGGTGGACATGTGTGTTGACATACATAACACATGGACTGCTGTATGATATGATGGGTGTCATGGGTAACTAGTACAGAGGGAATGTGTCCTCGGTCAACATTGCTACCTCATGTACTGTTGGCATTCAACAGCCATGGACCCACCTTCCATTTGCGTGCATATGATTGCTGTAGCCACTTGTCTGCACGGAAGACAGCAATAGCTATTCTATGTACATATGTGTTGTGTGTGTGGTCCATGCACATATCCATTGCAATTACATGTATGACATATCCAAACATGTGTGTTTGTTGGTGTACAGGGACAGTCATCTGTCACAGCTGTGTAAGACCCAGGGCCCCTGTTATGTGCAGAGCTGACCTGGTTATGTACAGTGGTATCATTGCAATGCATAACACATGATGGAACCCTGTTGGTACATGTGTAGTCTGCACAGTTGCTGTACACCTATGTACAGTCCACTGGTCATGAGTCACACGGTGTTGTGTTGATGTATTGCTGGTCCAATGACATGGTGATGTCTGAGGGCTACATTGTAGACTGCAGTGTGTACCTCTGTGATCTGCACCTGAGACATCTGTGATGGCTCCTGAGTGTGTACTGGTCAATACATGTGAGTGGCCTTCATGTACGTGGGGACAGTAATACTATACTGTGCCCTTCCATGTTTAGTATCCGTGTGCATGCAGGACGGCCCTTTGCAACTGCTAAGTGTGTGAGCATGCCCAGTATGCCGTTGTGTAGATGGACACACAGTACATTCCAAACTGCGCCCTTACGTGTTTAGAATCCGTGTGCATGCAGGACGGCCCTTTGCAACTGCTAAGTGTGTGAGCATGCCCAGTATGCCGTTGTGTAGTTGGACACACAGTAAATTCCAAACGGACGTGTGATACTAAGCGTGTGGGCATGGCCAGTGACACCTTGTGTCGGTGATGTGCCTCTGTGTATGGGCATGGCCATTGACATCCTGTATCCAGGCAACATATGTCCATTTTCAATGTCACAATGGATGCCTACGTTGAACACACTGGCTGACTGTCTTGCAGGGTGTACTGTCTGTGGAGTGTCCCGTATCTATGTAGTGTTGTTGTAGTGCTCCGTAGATATTTAGTTGCCCAGATCACACCACTGCCGTGTGTTTGTCTACGTCTACCTTGGGACAGTAATATGCTTTCAGACTGCTCACTCTCAATACATTCCCTATCGGCGTCCTTGCCTTTGCAGAAGATGTCACCCACCTAGAAGTATGCCTCTGGGAGTACTGTGTTCAGTAATCTCGGTAGCACGTTCTGTAAATGCGTAATGCTGTAGTGTGATAAGGTAGTTAGGTGTATGTTCGACTCCTAGCCCTGCCAAGTGTGTGTGTGTGTGTGTGTGTGTGTGTGTGTGTGTGTGTGTGTGTGTGTGTGTGTGTGTGTGTGTGTGTCTGTGTGTGTGTGTGTGTGTGTGTGTGTGTGTGTGTGTGTGTGTGTGTGTGTGTGTGTGTGTGTGTGTGTGTGTGTGTGTGTGTGTGTGTGTGTGTGTGTGTGTGTGTGTTTACAGCTGCCTGGGGACACAGTAATGCTTTTAGAAGTCTCACACCACATACATTCCCTATTGGCGTCTTTGTCTTTGCGGATGATGTCACCCACCTAGAAGTATGCCTCTGGGAGTGCTGTGTTCAGTAATCTCAGTAGCGCGTTCTGTAAATGCGTAATGTTGTAGTATGATAAGGTAGTTAGGTGAATGTTTGACTCCCAGCCCTGCCAAGTGTGTGTGTGTGCATGTGTGTGTGTGTGTTTCCAGCTGCCTGGGGACACAGTAATGCTTTTAGACATCTCACACCACATACATTCCCTATCGGTGTCTTTGCTTTTGTGAATGATGTCACCCACCTAGAAGTATGCCTCTGGGACTGCTGTGTTCAGTAATCTCGGTAGAGCATTCTGTAAATGTGTATTACTGTAGTGTGATAAGGTAGTTAAGTGTATGTTCAACTCCCAGCCCTGCCGAGTGTGTGCCTGTGTGTTTCCAGCTGCCTGGGGACACGGTAATGCTTTTAGATGCCTCTCACCACATACATTCCCTATTAGCGTCTTTGCCTTTGTGGATGATGTTACCTACCTAGAAGTATGCCTCTGGCAGCGCTGTGTTCAGTAATCTCGGTAGCGCGTTCTGTAAATGCATAATGCTGTAGTGTGATAAGACAGTTAGGTCTGTGTTCTAATCACAATCCTACCACATGTGCATGTGTATGTGTGTGTGAGAGTTTCCCGCTGCATGACAACAGTACATTGCTTTTACACTATTCACTCTCCGTAGCATCCGTACGGTGTCTTTGCCTTTGATGCTGATGCCAGCAAGCTAGATGTATGCCTGTGTGAATGCTGTGATCTACTAATCATGGTAGCGCATTCTGTACATGTGTAATGCTGTTATGTGATAAGGTAGTTAGATCTGTGTTCTGATCCCAACCCTGCCAAGTGTGTGTGTGTGTGTATATCTATTTATATATATGTAATGTAGATAGATATTGATATGTATGTGGATATTAGCACTATTGAATGTGCTGCATTATCTGTACGTGAACACCTTTGATGTATGTAAATCTGCTATGGCTCTGTGATAGTGCACATACTGTGTGCTGTAGTGATCCTGGGTTATAGTTGTTTAGTGACCAGTTATTTTGTTGCTGGGTATTACAGGGGACATTGACAACAATGATAGTACAGCACCTTTAAACGGTCGTGTGCACATCTCAGCAACAGTCAGCAGTGGTTATTACTTTGGAGGATGAGTATAGTTCATATAACTATGTATTAACTGACACTACTATGCAAATCAGGTTAACATCACTGACTCCCGTTTATCCACAGGTTGTGATACAGATCCCAAGAATGTATGTGTATACATTGACAGGTGCAGGACTGGAATATTGTTGAATGCATGGAGGGGTGTTCATGGCCAGTAATGGCGATCTGTACAGCCTGACAGGTACAGTTTGTGACTGTCCCACAACCTCCTGTATATGGCTGACACATGCTGAAACTGTGTACATGCAGACACACACACATGAAACAAACAGCTAGGGCTAACACATACGCACACACATTGGATCAACATTGGGCCATGCAAACACTGTTGACCCTCACACACACACATACTTACATGTTGATTGGATGGCTCAATGACAGGCTCTGGAACACCATACCCTGTGTATATGATGACACCTGTGCCACCACCTGTAATGTGTAACATTGATGCAGGAACAGACTAACATGGTGCTAATGCACAGGGTGCTTTATAGCACTGTATTAATGTTAAAATGTTGTTAACATAAAGTGTGATATCCTTCTAGGTGTATGTAAGCAGGCATGATGCATTGCAGCTATGACCATCAATGTAGTATAGTTTACAGCACTGTTGATTCTGAAGATTTATTATCCATGCATGTGCCATTTGACTGACGTGTGTAGTATTGGCAGCATGTGTTTCAGAGTGTGCAGTACGTGTGTGATGTGTGTAGTACAGATTTATACATGCTTACAAATGCATACACTGGCTTACACGACATTACACAGGCTTCAACATTCTTACACTAGCTTACTCGTTCTTCAACGCATGCACACGGGCTGACACGCGCACACACATGCTTACTCGGGCTTACAGGAGTGCACAGATGCGAACACACTGTCAGCAGGTTTGCAAGAAACTTCAGTGATATCCATGGCGTATACCGTCAGTTTCCTGACTGTACCTAGAATAAATCATAACACGCCTCTTCCACTGATGAGTAAATGACAGCAAACATGTGACACATTGCTCCGATAGGATTACAGTGTCTTATACATACACACTCATGATGTCACCTATCTTCTACTCTGATAGTCCTCTTAACCTACTCTTCCACTGTAGTGGCTTGGCCCATATGGCATGACAAATTGTGATTCACTATCCTCAGCCTCAATTGCATCGGATTGCCTACTAATGCTTGGTTACATCTCTGACAGAGCACTTCCACACATAGCAACCAGTAATCAGTAGCCGTCTTGTCTTCAGCTTGCCATTCACCTGCATGGTGAACTAACTGTTAACTAAAATTACAATTTCTATGTGTATTTTAAATATTTTTCTTGTTTTAAAAGTGCAGCACGTTTTCGCGTTGCTGCGCTACGCTTACACACCGGAGATCGGGGGAAGACAAATAGAGTTTTATTCATTTCCAATGGAAAATATGTCACTGGCCTTATATTTGTCCATTGGCATGCTTCTTCAACTGAATTCATCCTTTATTTGCAGCTGACATTACTCCGTTTAGTTACTTGCAGAACGTAACTCGGTTAACATCCGAGTACATTTCTGCACATAACTCTACTCTTGCACGGACAGCTTACTGTTTCATGTATTGCAGATTTACATCATTTGCATAGATTTCACCTACAAATGGGGTAATTTGCATATCCTAACATTGTACGTGCAACGTTCGTTTTAGGGGCTGTCTTACATGCCTCTACAGGATATTGCTGAATAGCTCAGCAGACATCTTGCTTTGCTCTACTCTTCCTCTACTCGTACACGCCGGCCAAGGCTCCATGATTCCTGGCCTAAGCTTTGCTGTGTGCTAATATGTCTATTTGTGGAGTATGCATGGCTGTAGGTATGTTTTGACCTGCTACGTCTGACATTTCTACAAAGCAGCTCCCACTTTCATCATTTGTAACGGTGACAGCCCTATAGGTACTATATATACAGCTGTGACATTTGACATGTCAACACATACCTGCAGTCAATACTAAACTGACTACTTCAGCGCTTTTCATACCTTCAGATTTTTCTTGTATTAGTATAGTCGATAATACTGTTTCCTATAACACGTATCTGTTTCTGATACAAGATACATCATTTTATTATACGACTACACACAAGAAGAAATCACAGGCCAGATGCCATTACATTCCTTTTGCAGGACACACCCACCAAGAGTGTTGTGTTCCTCACAAAAGCCAACAGGTGCTAATCAAAACATATTGTGCTATCATCTACCTTATGTGTTCGCCGGTATTTGTGCTTTCCGTCAGTGGCAGAACTCACATGCGAGTGTGGGAGACTGAACACTGTATCGGGGACGCTGCATAACACCCTGAGGGACACATTTATTTTGTTTCTATTAACCTTCCACATTGACTATCACAGGGCATAAGTATTCATTCACATTTATCGAGGTACATGCTTTTGACTTATACATGTTTTGTCATTTGTCATCAGGTCTTTCTTCACACCTGTCCACCTAATATCACTAGTTCTGTACATTTATTTAGGACAGGGTTACCTTCATACCTTTCAACTGTACACATTTTGGGTACATGTCCCGAACTTAGACTTATAATGTTGTTCCTTTTTTATAATATTGTGCCTTTCTGGTAGATTAGTGGCAGGTCATTAAGGACGGTGAGGTTAGATAATAATGACAGACATTAGTAGTTTATAACTAATAACCCTCAAAACATTCATACTAATGAATTATCCATTATTCTATCAACGTTCTAACTTTGTCAGAGGAATATTTAAAATAGTCCCTATTTGTACTTATTTAACTATGCCTTTGTCCAGATGTCTTATTCTGAAAGGTTGGGAGGTATGGTTACCATCTTATTCGTACGCATGTACATCCATGATAATCGCTTACATGACACTGATATAAGTCCCTATGTCTCTCCCAATGGTTTACAAAATATCCAGTAGATGGGTTCTTCATTTTTGGAAGGTATAGGTGTGTGCTATACCCACATAGGAATATTAATCACTCCCACGGGGTGGACCTAATAAATTTGTGCCAACCAACACCTAAGCCCATTATTGCATACCCATGATTCCCATACCTGACACCCCTCCACAGTAGTCATAAGACATATTTAATGTGAGCGATAATAAAGTATGAAGACACTTGTAAGCACTATCCACTCTCCGCGTATCGGGACATATGTCATACATTCTGTCAACCCATGTGTTATTACTCTTGCACAAGCTACTGTTGCATGTTCAGCTATATTGTAGCTGCGGATATGATTTCCTTTGCTTCAATCATTATAGGACGATGCCTGTAGTGGGCCAATTTTTGGAGTCCTGCAAAGGACACCTATATCCATGTTTAAAGAGTAGAACTTGCAGATTTGGCACACTGGTACTTTCTGGGCAATGGTTTGGAAAGCAGCAGTGTATTTACCTTTCTTGAATGTCTGTATGTCTAGCCATAATAGCTATGACGTAACCTATTTATGTACATGTGTTATATCTACAAGGACAAATGTTTATATGCTTGTTATGTATATATCGATTAATGTAATTGTGTGTACATACATATATATATATATATATATATATATATATATATATATATATATATATATATATATGGATCCAGGTTACTACATCGACAACTAAGAAGATCGGCAGCCAATTCCCCGACACGAAAACACCGACACATAAATAATCGAAACTGCAAATCACGGACATTTAACAGGTAACAGGTTTAAATTTCATAAAATCATGCCTACCATGTTTTAGTAAGTGTGGCAGTGTTATGCATGTGTTACGATCATTGTATTACTAAGTCCTTATGGTAGGCATGATTACGAAATTTAAACCCGTTACCTGTTAAATGTCCGTGATTTGCAGTTCCGATTATTTATGTGTCAGTGTTTTCGTGTTGGGGAAGTGGCTGTCGATCTTCTTAGTTGTCGATGTAGTAACCTGGATCCATATATATATATATATATATATATATATATATATATATATATATATATGTCTGTATATTCTTTATTTCATATATTTATTTAGTTTAAGTCTGTGGATATATATCTATACACAAATATATATATCCATATATAGATATATAAAAAATGTGTAGAAAACAGCATTCATTTGCTATGCTGTGAGCGGATTACACACACGCAGGCGCACTTGCATATCCTTATTGTGGGTTACATATGTTTACTAAGTCTTTGTGCTTACGTGGGCTTTATTAATTGTGATGGTACCAGTACGATATCTGTAATCCGGTTAACGGACATATGTGAAACTCACGCTCACCTTTACATATTTAAATGTCTTTACAGCACACACGCATTCATTAACTCATATGTGCTGTAGTCGTAGTTGACCCGGGACTGCATTCACGTTGGCTGGATGCTGTAACCACTATACTATTGGTGTTCTGACTCATATATATGCATACCCATAGTACACAGCTACATTAACATATGCCTCACCACTTCACTTACAACACAGGCATCCATTTTCCTGCTGGGAAAAATGCGGTACTTCATGTTACACATTCCCTATTCCCTACTGCTCTGGACCCAAGCTGCATATTTAATCACTCCAAGGATATGCAGAACTCCAAGGCTTATAGTCCTGGCACATACAAGTCTTTCATTGTCAGGGTGTTCATGTGGTGATCTGGGTTTAGGCTTGTCCGCCTGGTGAACGAAATTGCCCTGACAAAGTTCAAATGTCAGACGAAGCACATGGACAGAATTTGTCCATTTTATAGAGGTTTACCTGTGTTTACAGACACAGGTCTTTCGGCACCTGTCAGCAGCTTTTTATGTTGGCAGTACATAATAAGGGTGGGGCTGGTTACAATACATAATTAACGGTGAGGGGTGTTCCCATTCACATTTGACTATTTCCTGTATGCATTCATACGAGGATTATTATTTTGGACATGAATTAACTACAGGTATGCAGTAGTACAGTAAACAAATGTGAAGGTTTGTTACTGTAAATATGTACAGACCTCTGTAATACACTGTTGTTTTCTGGCAAATCAGTAGCCAGTCATTAAAGACTGAAGTCAGAACGTAATGACAAACAGTTGAGTTTCAGACTTCATACTCTTCAGGAAATGAATGCCAATGTACAAACTGTTATTCTATCAACTTTCTAAGTTTCTACGAGAAATCTTTACAAATTGTCCATACGTTTGAGCCTTTGTCCCACTTTTATTCACGGCTTTGTCCAGATATCTTGCTCTCAGAGGTTGACAGGTATACATTTATTCACAGCTTTGTCCAGATATCTTGCTCTCAGAGGTTGATAGGTATGGTCGGTCACACCTACACACACATTAAGTGTCCCTCACACAATAGATCAGGGTTATCCTGTTTATGTCAGTGCCTTCAGCACCCTTATACCATTTGCCACTATGCGAATGTGTGCAATATATTTCCGCTTATTCGTGTCGGGACACGTGCGTCATGGGCAAGTGTTTGATCATGGGTAGTAGGTTATGCATGACCACTTAGGACTGGACAGTGTCATGCACCTCTAATGCACATTCCAACTTCTGTCCAGATATCTACAGGACTGGACTTCATGTCTTCCGTTCTAATGTTTACACAGGTTACGTATCCCATGAGGGATATCCAAAAATTGTACCGATCCACAACAAGAGGAATACCAAACATCGTTTTGGAGTTACGAAAATGTGCTGAGGTTGTGTGCAATCCTGCAACCGCCTAGGGTGACACTACCTACTACATATGTGTAGTGGTCACTATGTGTAGCTGTGGCTGCACCAAACCAATAGGCCACGTATGGCTGGATTTGGTGGACGTTCAGGTACGGGAGCAGGTTGTGCGATGTGGAGGGGATGCTGGGTAGTCCATTATGCATCCAGGTGTGTTGCATTTGTTATGGCCAGTTCCATCCAGGTGTGTTGCATTTGTTGTGGCCAGTTCCATCAGGACCAATCTGTGGGTATGTGCCAGTGACATATCTATACATGTGTATCGCACATTTCAATATTCATCTGTTTGTGGGATTGCGTTCTACAGTATGGCCTGTCTGCTTGTATTTCAGCTGTTTATACATTTGTTTGTGTTTCTTTCAGCTTCACCTGCTGCTCCCTCATACACCTCTGGTTCACCTATTCTGCATACGACACAGTATCCCCTTGGAGAATTGTACCATTACTCATCCACACCACACACACAGATTCCTCACACCCCATACATCACTGCTTTGGTTGCTTGCCCATGACATGGCAAGAGTAACACATTGAATACCCTACATGTGTCTGGTACCTATGTGGTTGTGTGGACTACCCTGCCATGTTTGCTTTCCACATGCTATACCTCACGCACATAGGTACACGCCCATACTTCACTTTCATTACATGTTTGGTATACCCTGGTACTACCCGTTCGACTGTGACACATCCTGACAAGTTCGGCTTGTACCACTGACTTCCAAATTTTGGCGGCCTGTTGTACTCATTGGTAGGATGCCACCTTTTCCTATGTCCAGGATGGGATATATTCCGTACACATATCCGACTGTAGTGGACAATGCCT
This sequence comes from Protopterus annectens, assembly GCF_019279795.1. NCBI lineage: Eukaryota > Metazoa > Chordata > Ceratodontiformes > Protopteridae > Protopterus > Protopterus annectens. The sequence continues at coordinate 1,522,067,276 of NC_056726.1, read as the reverse complement.
CCCCACAGTCGACGGTATGGTTGCCAACTTTTCAATTGGCCAAAGTGGGACATTTTTGGTACACACATCACATTTTACAGTCCGACACATACCCACGGTCAGTACACAGGATAGAACTTAGACTTCTTGCCTATATAAAAGCTTATTCTTGTAGCAGTTCAGTTGTTTATTCTGTTTCTTGTAACATTTATGTCATTTAGATACAGAGAACCTGTTTAATGTAACTATTACATAACGTATAGGGAATAATTTTGTCCTATAATCTCAGGACTTTTGTCATTGTTACAGGTTTTTGTCAGGACACAACTGCCCAAAGAGGGACTGTCGCTCACAAAGTGGGACAGGTGGTAATCCTAGTCGACGGTACGGATAATACTGTTCCTTTCAGCCTACATGTGTTCTTATTGTTGTGGCTGTTTGTATGCTCCTTCTGTTTTGTTTATATGCTTATTCTATTTCCTATCACATTTGGTATGTGAAATACGGACATACCTTTTGTATGTGACTATTACATGCCTTGTGGGATATAATTCAGACATACGGTCGCTAGATATCTACATTTCTCATGTATTTTGTTATGGATACATCTGCCAAGCTGTGTACCCTCCCTCACATTATGGGTCAGCTGGTGACCCTCACCATTGGGCTGGACGTACCTACTGGCAGATCGCTAACATATGATGTGTTTCACTTCCACTTGGTATGGCTATCTACATTGCGTTGGACAATGGCCACACGGTCTTCCATGTCATTTGTTCACGGGATAGGGACCCGTTATTCCCTACCGTGCATTTGTGTTTGCTTCATCACTTTGTGTTCGCAGGTACTTTCTTGCATGCTTTGCATACGTTTCAGTATCCAGGGACACTGACGTGGTTACTATCTTGCAACTTGTTATATGCAAGCATTTTAGGTTGCACATCGACAGCTGCCATTTCCACACCTCCGTGCAGCACTTCGACACGCCCTATGCACTTGCGCTACTTTCCTGTGCACGTGGCTGTGTCGGCAGCGCACCTTCATTACTATGCATTTGGTGCTACTGCACAATCTTCACACCGCACGGTCAGCGCAAGCCTAACGCCGGCCTTGCACCGAGCTTCATGAATCCCGAGGACAATATAAACAGGTAAGGGCCTAGCACAGAGCCCTGTGGGACACCTTGACTGTAACCAAGGATTTCACCTGTCCAGTTGGTGTGTGATACTTGCCTTGTCCCATTTGTAAGCCATGCAGTTATCCATCTTATCAAGAGTACATCAATAGCTAGTTGTACTAATTTATTGATCAATGTTTTGGTATGGCCCTGTCAAATGCTGAAGTGAAATCTATATAAATTACATCACAGCACAATTTTTCATTCATAGCTGTTATTATATTATTATAGAACATCACGTTACAGGTGGTAATAGATCTGTTTTCAACATATGCATGCTGATATACGGTTTCAAGTCCCAACCTATCCAGTTCTGACAATAACTTATCCAATATTACCTTCTCCATTATTTTTCCACAACACGGAAATAGACTTAAGGGTCTATATGACTCCGGGTTTGTCCTACTCCCCTTTCCCTTGAACTCAGATTTAGTAAGCACACATCTCCAGTCTTGAGGAATCTACCCATATTTATATGACCTAGTGAATAATAGATACAGTGGTACCGTAAGTTCTTGCTTAAGTGTTCTCAGGTCATCGTTACTTATTCCGTCTCCTCCCTGTGCTTTGTTTGGATCCAGTTTGTGCAGTTCTTTTTCAATATAATCTAATTTGATTCCAGTATCTGGAGTTACCTGGATGTCATTAAGACAACTTATTACCCTTTTGTGTAGCCAAACTGCTTTGAATAAGATTTTTTAAATATATATCTATAATCTGTTGTGTCTGAGAATAAATTTTAGAATCTGCACACAGTTTTATCAATTTGTGTATCTTTACTCCTTCCACATCTGATGTATCTATAAAAAGGTTTTCTATTATGCCCAATATCTTTATATAAATTATCTTCAATTTTTTTCTTTATCTTGCTTAATTTGTTTGTCCAGCTTGTTTATTATAAGTTCATAGGTGTTTACTAGGCTAAAGATCACAAGGGCCTTTTAAGCCTAGTCATGGATCCCAAATCTCTGACGAGTTCTGATACCCTTGATAAGTGTAAGCATGGGCCTGAGATATGAACCATTTACAGGTTACCTGCTTGCATCAGAGACATAGGTGAAAAACCAGGGATGAATTTCCAGTTTCCCATCCAATTTTCCAAGTTGAACTTGAATTGGATTAGGGAGGAAGTCTGCTTCAAATGGATGGCTAGCATAGATGGGGTAGTCTTTGTGATACAAACCTATCTCTCCAGCAGGACCTATTTATATCACAGGCAAGGTTTAAGTCTTTAGAATGGGTACTTCTGGTACTGTTTGTTTTGTATATATGCATGAGGTCCATCAAACTGAGGTCTGACAATGCCCTGTATGCTAGGCATAGATCTCCTCTCAAAAGCCTGAAGGAGACAGAATACAGGGATAGGGCCTTCAGGCGGTCTGCATAGGACATATTGCTTATCCTCTGTATTCTTTCAATGAGGAACCTCTAGGGACATTCCAGTTGTTGGATATGCTGAGTTAGGTATATACCAAAGGGGGCACTGTACTCAATGATAGGTCTGATGAATGCTGAATGCAGTGGAACAATGATTTCCTTGGACTTAGATGCCATACCTTTGTTTATAAGTTGTGCAACATAGAATCACTTCATCACTACAGTAGCATGGAATATCTTGTTTTTAATTAACAACATGATAGATCTTGTCGTTTCCTGTCCTTAGATGCATCGCTCTACTGTAGAGCTTGTTGTTTCCTGTACTTTCATGCATCACACTACTATAGATCTTGACATTTCCTGTACTTTCATGCATCGCACTACTATAGATCTTGTTGTTTCCTGTACTTTCATGCATCACACTACTATAGATCTTGTTGTTTCCAGTATATTCAGGAATCACACTACTATAGAGCTTATCATTTCCTGTACTTTCATGCATCGCACTACTATAGATCTTGTCGTTTCCTGTACTTTCATGCCTCGCACTACTATAGATCTTGTCATTTCCTTACTTTCATGACTCACACTACTATAGATTTTGTCATTTCCTGTACTTTCATGCATCACACTACTATAGAGCTTGTCGTTTCCTGTATATTCAGGAATCACACTACTATAGATCTTGTCGTTTCGTGTACTTTCATGCCTCACACTACTATAGATTTTGTCATTTCCTGCACTTTCATGAATCGCACTACTACAGAGCTTGTAATTTCCTGTATATTCAGAAATCACACTACTATAGATCTTGTCGTTTCCTGTACTTTCATGCCTCACGCTACTATAGATCTTGACATCTCCTGTACTTTCATGCATCACACTACTATACATCTTGTTTCCTGTACTTTCATGCAGCGCACTTCTATAGAGCTTGTCATTTCCTGTACTTCCTGAATCACACTACTATAGATCTTGTCGTTTCCTGTACTTTCATGCCTCACACTACTATAGATCTTGTCATTTCCTGTACTTTCATGCCTCGTACTGCTATAGAGCTTGTCATTTCCTGTACTTTCATGCCTCACACTACTATAGATCTTGTCATTTCCTGTACTTTCATGCCTCGCACTACTATAGATCTTGTCGTTTCCTGTACTTTCATGCATCGCACTAGTATAGATCTTGTGTTTCCTGCACTTTCATGCAGCGCACTACTATAGATCTTGTCGTTTCTTGTACTTTCATGCATCACACTACCATAGATCTTGTCATTTCCTGTACTTTCATGCATCGCACTACTATAGATCTTGTCATTTCCTGTACTTTCATGCCTCGCACTACTATAGATCTTATCGTTTCCTGTACTTTCATGCATCGCACTAGTATAGATCTTGTGTTTCCTGCACTTTCATGCAGCGCACTACTATAGATCTTGTCGTTTCTTGTACTTTCATGCATCACACTACTATAGATCTTGTGTTTCCTGTACTTTCATGCATTGCACTACTATAAATCTTGTGTTTTCTGCACTTTCATGCATCCCACTACTATAGATCTTGTCATTTCCTGTACTTCCATGCATTGCACTACTATAGATCGTGTCGTTTCCTGTATTTTCATGCATTGCACTACTATAGATCTTGTCATTTCCTGTACTTTCATGCATCCCAGTACTATAGACCTTGTTGTTTCCTGTACTTTCATGCCTCGCACTACTATAGATCTTGCTGTTTCTTGTATATTCAGGAAACACACTACTATAGATCTTGTCATTTCCTGTACTTTCGTGCCTCACACTACTATAGATTTTGTCATTTCCTGTACTTTCATGCATTGCACTACTATAGAGCTTGTCGTTTCCTGTACTTTCATGCAGCGCACTACTATAGAGCTTGTCGTTTCCTGTACTTTCATGCATCACACTACTATAGATCCTTTCATTTCCTGTACTTACATGCATCACACTACTATAGAGCTTGACGTTTCCTGAACTTTCATGCATCACACTACTATAGAGCTTGTCGTTTCTTGTACTTTCCTGCATCACACTACTATAGATCATGTCGTTTCCTGTACTTTCAAGCCTCACACTACTATAGATTTTGTCATTTCCTGTACTTTCATGCCTCGCACTACTATAGATCTTGTCGTTTCCTGTACTTTCATGCCTCACACTACTATAGATTTTGTCATTTCTTGTACTTTCATGCCTTATACTGCTATAGATCTTGTCATTTCCTGTACTTTCATGCCTCACACTACTATAGATTTTTTCATTTCCTGTACTTTCATGCCTCGCACTACTATAGATATTGTCATTTCCTGTACTTTCATGCATCGCTCTACTATAGATCTTGTTGTTTCCTGTACTTTCATGCCTCATACTGCTATAGAGCTTGTCATTTCCTGTACTTTCATGCATCACACTAATATTGATCTTGTGTTTCCTGTACTTTCATGCCTCATGCTACTATAGATCTTGTCATTTCCTGTACTTTCATGCATCGCACTACTATAGAGCTTGTCATTTCCTGTATATTCAGGAATCACACCACTATAGATTTTGTCGTTTCCTGTACTTTCATGCATCACACTACTATAGAGCTTGTCATATCCTGTATATTCAGGAATCACACTACTATAGATCTTGTTTCCTGTACTTTCATGCATCGCACTACTATAGAGCTTGTCGTTTCCTGTATATTCAGGAATCACACTACTATAGAACTTGTCATTTCCTGTACTTTCATGCCTCACATTACTATAGATCTTGTCATTTCCTGTACTTTCATGCCTCGTACATCTATAGAGCTTGTCATTTCCTGTACTTTCATGCCTCATACTACTATAGATCTTATCATTCCCTGTACTTTCCTGCATCGCACTACTATAGATCTTGTGTTTCCTGTACTTTCATGCAGCGCACTACTATAGATCTTGTCGTTTCTTGTACTTTTATGCATTGCACTACTACAGATTTTGTCATTTCCTGTACTTTCATGCGTCAAACTACTATAGATCGTGTCATATCCTGTACTTTCATGCATCGCACTACTATAGATCTTGTGTTTCCTGTACTTTCATGCATTGCACTACTATAGATCTTGTGTTTCCTGCACTTTCATTCATAGGTTCATAGGTTGGTACTAGGCTATCAGCCCTAGGGCCTATACAAGCCTAGCCATAACAATTCCCTGGCTATTTCTTCCCACATTATTTACTTTCCTGGACCCCTGTCTAGCAGGATGACTGACGTGATCCCTGAGGTGAATTTCCTTTCTCCCATCCAATCGTCAAGGTTCCTCTTGAAGAGTTCCAAAGAGGCACTCTGCTTGACATGTATGGGCAATCTATTCCAGAGTCTGGGGAGTCTCTGGGTCAGGAACCTATCCCTCCAGAATGTTTTGTTTATTGTGATGACAAGGTTTAGATCCCTGGAGCGTGTAGCTCTGAGGGATTGGGATTTCTTTAAGTGTAGCATGTCCAACAGCTCTGGGTTTGACATGGCCTTGTACGTTAAGCAGAGATCGCCTCTGAGTAGACGATATGCAACAGAGTATAGGTGGAGTTTTTTAAAGCGGTCAGCGTAGGGCATCTGCTTTAGGCCTGTGATTCTTTTAGTGAGGTATTTCTGAGGCCTTTCCAGTTGTTGCAGATGTCTTGAGAGGTACATACCAAATGAGGTATTGTATTCTATAATGGGTCTAATGAGGGATGAGTACAGTGGGACAATGACCTCCTTTTTTCTGGATGAAAAGCCCTTCATGAAGAGGTGTGCCACATAGAAGGATTTCCTGACTGTTGTGGCGATATGGTTATCGAAGGTGAGACCACTGTCCACCTGTGTCCCTAAGTCTCTTATCACACTTTCTGCGTTTAGTGTACTGCCACCTATATGGTAATTCATGGATACATGTTTTTTCCCAAAGGGGATAACAATACATTTCTTGGCATTGAGCTTGAGCCCATGGCTCTGGCACCAAGCATCTGTTTCTGTAAGGCCCTTTTGTAGAGTATCCATATCATTTGAGGATTCAATAATGGCTCCCAGTTTGCAGTCATCTGCAAACTTTGTTAGCCAGAGTCCCTTAGTGTTGACCTATACTTCAGAGAAGTAGATGCCAAACAAGAGCGGCCCCAGGACTGAACCCTGAGGTACTCCACTTGTCACTTGTCTGGAGGTGGATTTGGAGTCGGCTACTTTTACAGTGTGGGTTCTATCAGTAAGCCATTTAGCAACCCATTGGGTGACATAGGGATTAATGCCCAACTTAGTAAGTTTATCTATGATTCCAGAGTGGGGGATGGTTTCAAAGGCCTTGGCAAGGTCTAGATAGGCTGTGTGGACCACCTTACCCTTGTCCATGGCTCTGGAGACTGATTCAAAGAAGTCAATCAGGTTCAGGAGACAAGAATGGCCCTTCACAAACCCAAACTTGGTGGGGTCCAGTGTTTGAAGGTTGCCAATGTCTTTGTTTATAAGTTCCATGATAATACACTCCATGGCCTTGCAGATAAGGCTTGTCAGACTGATGGGACAGTAGTTTCCGGGATCCAAGGTTGATCACCCCTTGTGGATTGGGATAACTGTAGCTCTGCGCCACTCAGTGGGCACAAAACCTGAGGTGAGGCTATAATTAAACATGACACTTAGGTGAGGTGCCAGTTCATATTGTAGTTCATGTAGTACACAGCCCGGGATGTCATCTGGTCCCACGGATGCTGTATTCTTGGCTTTAGAGAGTGCGTTTTGTACCTGTGTGGCCGTTATTACTGGAATTTGGCAATCTTCCGGTATTGAGATGGCCATTTAGGGGTTGAGAGGGGGGTGAAGTTGGCACTGAATCGATCTGCCAGGATATTGGCAATATCCTTCGGATCAGTATATTTAATGCCATTCTGTTTTAGCTCACAGCAGATCTGAGCATTGCCATTTAGATTCTTGACATAATTATAGAATGCTTTGTGGTTGTCTTTGGAATCTTTGGCAATTTTATTTTCGTAACTAGCTTTGGAGGATTTTATGAGGCATCTCAGTTTCTTACTGAGGCTAGTAAGGGAGTTTTTTTGCATCCTGGGATTTTCCTCTTTTCTGCAAAAGTTTCTTCCTTTTGTTGTAAAGTTTGTTTATGGCAGGGGACCACCAGATTGGCTTCCTTTTTTTGGATGAGAGCATTTTGGTTCTATTTGGGATGGCACGATTCATGCATGAGTGGATGTGCTCGTACAGTGCCTTAGTGTAGGATTCAGCAGTTGAACTTTCAGTTCCCGTCTACGTGGGTGTGATGAAGTTTGTCACTTCTGACTTGAGTAGCATGAAGTTGGCTTTGGAGAAGTTTTTTTATGGTGTTTTTTTTACTGGGGGGGGGGTGGGATGTGGATGTTAAGGGTGATTAGCTTATGGTCAGACCTGACTAACGAGGGGGTGACCATAGGTATGGAGCATTGATTTCCCATGTTGGTAATGACCAGGTCTAGGATATTGGAGCCCCTGGTGGGACTATGGATTAGTTGATCCAGGGTGTTGGAATTTATGAATTCCAAGAACCGTTGCGCAAAGGTGTTGGGACATGAGTAGTTTTCCCAGTTAATGGCAGGGTAGTTAAAATCACACAGTATTAGGGTGTTTGGTTCTATCTTAATATTTTCCAGTATGTTTAGAAAGGTGTAGGGAGAATCTTGGGGTATGGTGGGGGATCTGTAGCAAGCTACAATTTGGATTGCAGTCTTACCTAGTGTTAGTTGCACTTGGAGAATTTTAGACACATTATGTTGGTCAACTAGCCTGGTGGTGTGAATATCCTTGGTGAATATTGACACTCCTCCACCTTTAGTGTTTCGGTCCTGGTTTGGTGGCCGAAAAGTGTAGTAAGAGTTGTAGCCTGGTATTGCAGGGGTGCTCTCTGGAGCCATGAACCAGGTCTCAGTTACTGCACAGATATCGATGTTCTCCATTTTTAGGAGTGCCTTGAGAGAGTGCATTTTGAGGTTTAGACTTCTAGCATTGAGTAGCATTACCTTCAGATTTTGCATGCTTGTACCATGCTTATCCCACTACTATAGATCTTGTCATTTCCTGTACTTTCATGCATCGCACTATTATAGATCTTGTCGTTTCCTGTACTTTCATGCATCGCACTACTATAGATCTTGTCATTTCCTGTACTTTAATGCCTCACGCTACTATAGATCTTGTCAGTTCCTGTACTTTCATGCCTCTCACTTCTATAGATCTTGTCATTTCCTGTACTTTCATGCCTCACGCTACTAAAGATTTTGTCATTTCCTGTACTTTCATGCATCGCACTACTATAGAGCTTGTCATTTCCTGTATATTCAGGAATCACACCACTATAGATCTTGTCGTTTCCTGTACTTTCATGCATCACACTACTATAGATTTTGTAATTTCCTGTACTTTCATGCATCGCACTACTATAGAGCTTGTAATTTCCTGTATATTCAGGAATCACACTACTATAGATCTTGCTGTTTCCTGTACTTTCATGCCTCATGCTACTATAGATCTTGATATCTCCTGTACTTTCATGCATCGCACTACTATACATCTTGTTTCCTGTACTTTCATGCAGCGCACTTCTATAGAGCTTGTCATTTCCTGTACTTCCTGAATCACACTACTATAGATCTTGTCGTTTCTTGTATTTTCATGCCTCACACTACTATAGATCTTGTCATTTCCTGTACTTTCATGCCTCGTACTGCTATAGAGCTTGTGATTTCCTGTACATTCATGCATCACACTACTATATATCTTGTCATTTTCTGTACTGTCATGCCTCGCACTACTATAGATCTTGTCGTTTCCTGTACTTTCATGCATCGCACTAGTATAGATCTTGTGTTTCCTGTACTTCCATGCAGCGCACTACTATAGATCTTGTCGTTTCTTGTACTTTCATGCATCACACTACTATAGATCTTGTCATTTCCTGTACTTTCATGCATCACACTACTATAGATCTTGTGTTTCCTGTACTTTCATGCATCGCACTACTATAGATCTTGTGTTTCCTGCACTTTCATGCATCCCACTACTATAGATCTTGTCATTTCCTGTACTTTCATGCATCGCACTACTATAGATCTTGTCAGTTCCTGTATTTTCATGCATTGCACTACTTTAGATCTTGTCATTTCCTGTACTTTCATGCATCCCAGTACTATAGACCTTGTCATTTCCTGTACTTTCATGCCTAGCACTACTATAGATCTTGTTGTTTCCTGTATATTCAAGAAACACACTACTATAGATCGTGTCATTTCCTGTACTTTCGTGCCTCACACTGCTATAGATTTTGTCATTTGCTGTACTTTCATGCATCGCACTACTATAGAACTTGTCATTTCCTGTACTTTCATGCAGCGCACTACTATAGAGCTTGTCGTTTCCTGTACTTTCATGCATCACACTACTATAGTTCTTGTCATTTCTTGTACTTTCATGCATTGCACTACTACAGATTTTTTCGCTTCCTGTACTTTCATGCATCACAGTACTATAGATTTTGTCATTTCCTGAACTTTCATGCCTCGCACTACTATAGAGCTTGTCGTTTCCTGTACTTTCAAGCATCGCACTACTATAGATCTTGTCTTTTCCTGCACTTTCATGCCTCACACTACTATAGATTTTGTCATTTCCTGTACTTTCATGCATTGCACTACTATAGAGCTTGTCATTTCCTGTACTTTCATGCAGCGCGCTACTATAGAGATTGTTGTTTCCTGTATTTTCATGCAGCGCACTACTATAGAGCTTGTTTCCTGTACTTTTATGCATCACACTACTATAGATCTTGTCGTTTCTTGTACTTTCATGCATTGCACTACTACAGATTTTGTCGCTTCCTGTACTTTCATGCCTCACACTACTATAGAGCTTGTTATTTCTTGTACTTTCATGCATCGCACTACTATAGATCTTGTCCTTTCCTGTACTTTCATGCATCGCTCTACTATAGATCTTGTCGTGTCCTGTACTTACATGCATTGCACTATTACAGATCTTGTCGTTTCCTGTACTTTCATGACTCACACTACTATAGAGCTTGTCATTTCTTGTACTTTCATGCATCGCACTACTATAGAGCTTGTCGTTTTCTGTACTTTCATGCATTGCACTACTATAGATCTTGCCGTTTCTTGTACTTTCACGCATCGCACTGCTATAGAGCTTGTCATTTCCTGTACTTTCATGCATCGCGCTACTATAGAGCTTATAATTTCCTGTACTTTCATGCCTTGCACTACTATAGATCTTGTGTTTCCTGTACTTTCATGCATTGCACTACTACGGATCTTGTCATTTCCCATACTTTCATGCAGCGCACTACTACAGAGCTTGTCTTTTCCCTACTTTCATCCCTCACACTACTACAGATCTTGTCGTTTCCTGTACTTTCATGCATCGTACTACTATAGATCTTGTCGTTTCCTGTACTTTCATGCTTTGCACTACTATAGATCCTGTAATTTCCTGTACTTTCATGCATCACATTACCGTAGATCTTGTCGTTTCCTGTACTTTCTTGCAGCGCACTACTATAGAGCTTGTCGTTTCCTGTACTTTCAGGAATTGCACTACTATAGATCTTGTTGTTTCCTGTACTTTCGTGCAGCGCACTTCTATAGAGCTTGTCATTTCCTGTACTTTCAGGAGTCACACTACTACAGATCTTGTCGTTTCCTGTACTTTCATGCATTGCTCTACTATAGATCTTGTGTTTCCTGTAATTTCATGCATCACACTACTATAGATCTTGTCATTTCCTGTAATTTCATGCATCGCTCTACTATAGATCTTGTGTTTCCTGTACTTTCATGCCTCGCACTACTATAGAGCTTGTTCTTTCCTGTACTTTCATGCATCGCACTACCATAGATCTTGTCATTTCCTGTACTTTCCTGCATCACTCTACTATAGATCTTGTTATTTCCCGTACCTTAATGCATCGCTCTACTATAGATCCTGTCGTTTCCTGTACTTTCATGCATCGCACTACTATAGAGCTTGTCATTTCTTGTACTTTCATGCATTGCACTACTATAGAGCTTGTCGTTTTCTGTACTTTCATGCATCGCACTACTATAAATTTTGCCGTTTCGTGTACTTTCACGCATCACACTGCTATAGAGCTTGTAATTTGCTGTACTTTTATGCATCGCGCTACTATAGAGCTTATAATTTCCTGTACTTTCATGCCTTGCACTACTATAGATCTTGTGTTTCCTGTACTTTCATGCATTGCACTACTACGGATCTTGTCATTTCCTATACTTTCATGCAGCGCACTACTATAGAGCTTGTCTTTTCCCTACATTCATGCCTCGCACTACTACAGATCTTGTCGTTTCCTGTACTTTCATGCATCGTACTACTATAGATCTTGTCGTTTCCTGTACTTTCATGCATTGCACTACTATAAATCTTGTCATTTCCTGTACTTTCATGCATCACACTACCATAGATCTTGTCGTTTCCTGTACTTTCATGCAGCGCACTACTATAGAGCTTGTCATTTTCTGTACTTTCAGGAATCGCACTACTATAGATCTTGTTGTTTCCTGTACTTTCATGCAGTGCACTTCTATAGAGCTTGTCATTTCCTTACTTTCAGGAGTCACAGTACTACAGATCTTGTCGTTTCCTGTACTTTCATGCATTGCTCTACTATAGATCTTGTGTTTCCTGTACTTTCATGCATCACACTACTATAGATCTTGTCATTTCCTGTACTTTCATGCATCGCTCTACTATAGATCTTGTGTTTCCTGTACTTTCATGCCTCGCACTACTATAGAGATTGTCATTTCCTGTACTTTCATGCATCACACTACTATAGAGCTTGTCATTTCCTGTACTTTCATGCATTGCTCTACTATAGAGCTTGTTGTTTCCTGTACTTTCATGCCTCACACTACTATAGATCTTGTTGTTTCCTGTACTTTCATGCATCTCACTACTATAGAGCTTGTTGTTTCCTGTACTTGCATGCATTGCACTACTATAGAGCTTGTCGTTTCCTGTACTTTCAGGAATCACACTACTATAGAGCTTGTCATTTCCTGTATATTCAGGAATCACACTACTATAAATCTTGTCATTTCCTGTACATTCATGCCTCACGCTACTATAGATCTTGTCATCTCCTGTACTTTCATGCATCGCACTACTATAGAGCTTGTCATTTCCTGTACTTTCAGGAATCACACTACTATAGAGCTTGTCATTTCCTGTATATTCAGGAATCACACTACTATAGAGCTTGTCATTTCCTGTACTTTCATGCCTCACGCTACTATAGATCTTCTCATTTCCTGTACTTTCATGCCTCTCACTTCTATAGATCTTGTCATTTCCTGTACTTTCATGGATCGTACTACTATAGATCTTTTTGTTTCCTGTACTTTCATGCATCACACTACTATAGAGCTTGTAATTTCCTGTACTTTCTTGAATCGCACTACTATAGATCTTGTCGTTTTCCTTACTTTCATGCCTCGCACTACAATAGATCTTGTCATTTCCTGTACTTTCATGCCTCACGCTACTATAGATCTTGTCATTTCCTGTACTTTCATGCCTCTCGCTTCTATAGATCTTGTCATTTCCAGTACATTCATGCCTCATGCTACTATAGATCTTGTCATCTCCTGTACTTTCATGCATCACACTACTATAGATCTTGTCATCTCCTGTACTTTCATGCATCGCACTACTATAGAGCTTGTCGTTTCCTGTACTTTCATGCATCGTACTACTATAGATCTTTTTGTTTCCTGTACTTTAATGCATCACACTACTGTAAAACTTGTAATTTCCTGTACTTTCTTGAATTGCACTGCTATAGATCTTGTCGTTTCCCTTACTTTCATGCCTCGCACTACAATAGATCTTGTCATTTCCTGTACTTTCATGCCTCACGCTACTATAGATCTTGTCATTTCCTGTACTTTCATGCCTCTCACTTCTATAGATCTTGTCGTTTCCAGTACATTCATGCCTCATGCTACTATAGATCTTGTCATCTCCTGTACTTTCATGCATCGCACTACTATAGATCTTTTTGTTTCCTGTACTTTCATGCATCACACTACTATAGAGCTTGTAATTTCCTGTACTTTCTTGAATCGCACTACTATAGATCTTGTCGTTTCCCTTACTTTCATGCCTCGCACTACTATAGATCTTGTCATTTCCTGTACTTTCATGCCTCACGCTACTATAGATCTTGTCATCTCCTGTACTTTCATGCATCACACTACTATAGATCTTGTCATCTCCTGTACTTTCATGCATCGCACTACTATAGAGCTTGTCGTTTCCTGTACTTTCATGCATTGTACTACTATAGATCTTGTTGTTTCCTGTACTTTCATGCATCACACTACTATAGAGCTTGTCATTTCCTGTACTTTCTTGAATCGCACTACTATAGATCTTGTCGTTTCCTGTACTTTCATGCCTCGCACTACTATAGATCTTGTCATTTCCTGTACTTTCATGCCTCACGCTACTATAGATCTTCTCATTTCCTGTACTTTCATGCCTCTCACTTCTAGAGATCTTGTCATTTCCTGTACTTTCATGCCTGACGCTGCTATAGATCTTGTCGTTTCCTGTACTTTCATGCATCACACTACTATAGATTTTGTAATTTCCTGTACTTTCATGCATCACACTACTATAGAGCTTGTAATTTCCTGTATATTCAGGAATCACACTACTATAGATCCTGTTGTTTCCTGTACTTTCATGCAGCGCACTACTATAGAGCTTGTCTTTTCCCTACTTTCATGCCTCGCACTACTACAGATCTTGTCGTTTCCTGTACTTTCATGCATCGTACTACTATAGATCTTGTCGTTTCCTGTACTTTCATGCATTGCACTGCTATAGATCTTGTAATTTCCTGTACTTTCATGCATCACACTACCGTAGATCTTGCCGTTTCCTGTACTTTCATGCAGCACACTACTATACAGCTTGTCATTTCCTGTACTTTCAGGAATAGCACTACTATAGATCTTGTTGTTTCCTGTACTTTCGTGCAGCGCACTTCTATAGAGCTTGTCATTTCCTGTACTTTCATGCATTGCTCTACTATAGGTCTTGTGTTTCCTGTACTTTCATGCATCACACTACTATAGATCTTGTCATTTCCTGTCATTTCATGCATCACTCTACTATAGATCTTGTGTTTCCTGTACTTTCATGACTCGCACTACTATAGAGCTTGTTGTTTCCTGTACTTTCATGCATCACACTACTATAGAGCTTGTTGTTTCCTGTACTTTCAGGAATCACACTACTATAGAGCTTGTCATTTCCAGTATATTCAGGAATCACACTACTATAGATCTTTTCATTTCCTGTAATTTCATGCATCACTCTACTATAGATCTTGTGTTTCCTGTACTTTCATGACTCGCACTACTATAGAGCTTGTTGTTTCCTGTACTTTCATGCATCACACTACTATAGAGCTTGTCATTTCCTGTACTTTCATGCATCACTCTACTATAGAGCTTGTTGTTTCCTGTACTTTCATGCATTTCACTACTATAGATCTTGTCGTTTCATGTACTTTCATGCATCACACTGAGCTTGTCATTTCCTGTACTTTCATGCATCACACTACTATAGAGCTTGTCATTTCCTGTACTTTCATGCATCGCTCTACTATAGAACTTGTTGTTTCCTGTACTTTCATGCCTCAGACTACTATAGATCTTGTCATTTCCTGTACTTTCATGCATCTCACTACTATAGAGCTTGTTGTTTCCTGTACTTTCATGCATCGCAGTACTATTTAGTTTGTCGTTTCCTGTACTTTCAGAAATCACACTACTATAGAGCTTGTCATTTCCTGTATATTCAGGAATCACACTACTATAGGTCTTGTCGTTTCCTGTACATTCATGCCTCACGCTACTATACATCTTGTCATCTCCTGTACTTTCATGCATAGCACTACTATAGAGCTTGTCATTTCCTGTACTTTCAGGAATCACACTACTATAGATCTTGTCATTTCCTGTACTTTCATGCATCGTACTACTATAGATCTTGTTGTTTCCTGTACTTTCATGCCTCGCACTACTATAGGTCCTGTCATTTCCTGTACTTTCATGCCTCACACTACTATAGATCTTGTCATTTCCTGTACTTTCATGCCTCTCACTTCTATAGATCTTGTCATTTCCTGTACTTTCATGCCTCACGCTACTATAGATTTTGTCATTTCCTGCACTTTCATGCATCGCACTACTATAGAGCTTGTAATTTCCTGTACATTCAGGAATCACACTACTATAGATCTTGTCGTTTCCTGTACTTCCATGCATCACACTACTATAGATCTTGTCATTTCCTGTACTTTCATGCATCGCACTACTATAGAGCTTGTAATTTCCTGTATATTCAGGAATCACACTACTATAGATCTTGTCGTTTCCTGTACTTTCATGCCTCACGCTACTATAGATTTTGTCATTTCCTGTACTTTCATGCATTGCACTACTATAGTGCTTGTTGTTTCCTGTACTTTCATGCAGCGTGCTACTATAGAGATTGTTGTCTCCTGTACTTTCATGCAGCGCACTACTATAGAGCTTGTTTCCTGTACTTTTATGCATCACACTACTATAGAGCTTGTCATTTCTTGTACTTTCATGCATTGCACTACAACAGATTTTGTCACTTCCTGTACTTTCATGCATCACAGTACTATAGATTTTGTCACTTCCTGCACTTTCATGCAGTGCACTACTACAGAGCTTGTCGTTTCCTGTACTTTCATGCCTCACACTATTACAGAGCTTGTCATTTCTTGTACTTTCATGCATCGCACTACTATAGATCTTGTAATTTCCTGTACTTTCATGCATTGCACTACTATAGAGCTTGTCGTTTTCTGTACTTTCATGCATCGCACTACTATAGATCTTGCCGTTCTTGTACTTTCACACATCGCACTGCTATAGAGCTTGTCATTTCCTGTACTTTCATGCATCGCGCTACTATAGAGCTTATAATTTCCTGTACTTTCATGCCTTGCACTACTACAGATCTTGTGTTTCCTGTACTTTCATGCATTGCACTACTACAGATCTTGTCATTTCCTATACTTTAATGCAGCGCACTATTATAGAGCTTGTCTTTTCCCTACTTTCATGCCTCGCACTACTACAGATCTTGTCGTTTCCTGTACTTTCATGCATTGCACTACTATAGATCTTGTCATTTCCTGTACTTTCATGCATCACACTACTGTAGATCTTGTTGTTTCCTGTACTTTCATGCAGCGCACTACTATAGAGCTTGTCATTTCCTGTACTTTCAGAAATCGCACTACTATAGATCTTGTGTTTCCTGTACTTTCATGCATCACACTACTATAGAGCTTGTTGTTTCCTGTACTTTCATGCATCACACTACTATACATCTTGTCGTTTCCTGTACTTTCATGCATCACACTACTATAGAGCTTGTCATTTCCTGTACTTTCTTGCATCACACTACTATAGAGCTTGTAATTTCCTGTACTTTCATGCATCACACTACTATAGAGCTTGTCATTTCCTTTACTTTCTTGCATCGCTCTACTATAGAGCTTGATGTTTCCTGTACTTTCATGCATCACACTACTATAGAGCTTGTTGTTTCCTGTACTTTCATGCATCACACTACTATACATCTTGTCGTTTCCTGTACTTTCATGCATCACACTACTATAGAGCTTGTCATTTCCTGTACTTTCTTGCATCACACTACTATAGAGCTTGTAATTTCCTGTACTTTCATGCATCACACTACTATAGAGCTTGTCATTTCCTTTACTTTCTTGCATCGCTCTACTATAGAGCTTGATGTTTCCTGTACTTTCATGCCTCACACTACTATAGATCTTTACGTTTCCTGTACTTTCATGCATCTCACTGCTATAGAGCTTGTTGTTTCCTGTACTTTCATGCATCACATTACTATAGAGCTTGTCGTTTCCTGTATATTCAGGAATCACACTACTATAGATCTTGTTGTTTCCTGTACATTCATGCCTCACGCTACTATAGATCTTGTCATCTCCTGTACTTTTATGCATCGCACTACTATAGAGCTTGTCATTTCCTGTACTTTCAGGAGTCACACTACTATAGATCTTGTCATTTCCTGTACTTTAATGCATTGTACTACTATAGATCTTGTCGTTTCCTGTACTTTAATGCATTGTACTACTATAGATCTTGTTGTTTCCTGTACTTTCATGCCTCGCACTGCTATAGATCTTGTCGTTTCCTGCATCACACTACTATAGAGCTTGTCATTTCCTGTACTTTCTTGAATCGCACTACTATAGATCGTGTCGTTTCCTGTACTTTCATGCCTCGCACTACTATAGATCTTGTCATTTCCTCTACTTTCATGCCTCATGCTACTATAGATCATGTCATTTCCTGTACTTTCATGCCTTTCACTTCTATAGATCTTGTCATTTCCTGTACTTTCAAGCCTCACGCTACTATAGATTTTTTCATTTCCTGTACTTTCATGCATCGCACTACTATAGAGTTTTTCATTTCCTGTATATTCAGGAATCACACCACTATAGATCTTGTCATTTCCTGTACTTTCAAGCCTCACGCTACTATAGATTTTGTCATTTCCTGTACTTTCATGCATCGCACTACTATAGAGTTTGTCATTTCCTGTATATTCAGGAATCACACTACTATAGATCTTGTGTTTCCTGTACTTTCATGCATCACACTACTATAGAGCTTGTTGTTTCCTGTACTTTCATGCATCACACTACTATACATCTTGTCGTTTCCTGTACTTTCATGCATCACACTACTATAGAGCTTGTCATTTCCTGTACTTTCTTGCATCACACTACTATAGAGCTTGTAATTTCTTGTACTTTCATGCATCACACTACTATAGAGATTGTCATTTCCTGTACTTTCTTGCATCGCTCTACTATAGAGCTTGATGTTTCCTGTACTTTCATGCCTCACACTACTATAGATCTTTATGTTTCCTGTACTTTCATGCATCTCACTACTAGAGAGCTTGTTGTTTCCTGTACTTTCATGCATCACATTACTATAGAGCTTGTCGTTTCCTGTATATTCAGGAATCACACTACTATAGATCTTGTTGTTTCCTGTACATTCATGCCTCACGCTACTATAGATCTTGTCATCTCCTGTACTTTTATGCATCGCACTACTATAGAGCTTGTCATTTCCTGTACTTTCAGGAGTCACACTACTATAGATCTTGTCATTTCCTGTACTTTAATGCATTGTACTACTATAGATCTTGTCGTTTCCTGTACTTTAATGCATTGTACTACTATAGATCTTGTTGTTTCCTGTACTTTCATGCCTCGCACTGCTATAGATCTTGTCATTTCCTGCATCACACTACTATAGAGCTTGTCATTTCCTGTACTTTCTTGAATCGCACTACTATAGATCGTGTCGTTTCCTGTACTTTCATGCTTCACACTACTATAGATCTTGTCATTTCCTCTACTTTCATGCCTCATGCTACTATAGATCATGTCATTTCCTGTACTTTCATGCCTCTCACTTCTATAGATCTTGTCATTTCCTGTACTTTCAAGCCTCACGCTACTATAGATTTTTTCATTTCCTGTACTTTCATGCATCGCACTACTATAGAGTTTTTCATTTCCTGTATATTCAGGAATCACACCACTATAGATCTTGTCATTTCCTGTACTTTCAAGCCTCACGCTACTATAGATTTTGTCATTTCCTGTACTTTCATGCATCGCACTACTATAGAGTTTGTCATTTCCTGTATATTCAGGAATCACACTACTATAGATCTTGTTGTTTCCTGGACTTTCATGCCTCACGCTACTATAGATCTTGTCATCTCCTGTACTTTCATGCATTGCACTACTATACATCTTGTTTCCTGTACTTTCATGCAGCGCACTTCTATAGAGCTTGTCATTTCCTGTACTTCCTGAATCACACTACTATAGATCTTGTCGTTTCCTGTACTTTCATGCCTCACACTACTATAAATCTTGTCATTTCCTGTACTTTCATGCCTTGTACTGCTATAGAGCTTGCCATTTCCTGTACTTTTATGCATCACACTACTATAGATCTTGTCATTTCCTGTACTTTCATGCCTCGCACTGCTATAGATCTTGTTGTTTCCTGTACTTTCAAGCATTGCACTAGTATAGATCTTGTGTTTCCTGTACTTTCCTGCAGTGCACTACTATAGATCTTGTCATTTCCTGTACATTCATGCATCGCACTACTATAGATCTTGTGTTTCCTGTACTTTCATGCATCGCACTACTATAGATCTTGTCATTTCCTGTACTTTCATGCATCACACTACTATAGATCTTGTGTTTCCTGTACTTTCATGCATCACACTACTATAGATCTTGTGTTTTCTGCACTTTCATGCATCACACTACTATTGATCTTGTCGTTTCCTGTATTTTCATGTATTGCACTACTATAGATCTTGTCATTTCCTGTATTTTCATGCATCCCAGTACTATAGACCTTGTCGTTTCCTGTACTTTCATGCCTCGCACTACTATAGATCTTGTTGTTTCCTGTATATTCAGGAAACACACTACTATAGATCGTGTCGTTTCCTGTACTTTCGGCCTCACTCTACCATAGATTTTATCATTTCCTGTACTTTCATGCATCACACTACCATAGAGCTTGTCATTTCCTGTACTTTCATGCAGCGCAATACTATATTGCTTGTCGTTTCCTGTACTTTCATGCAGCGCACTACTATAGAGCTTGTTGTTTCCTGTACTTTCATGCCTCACACTACTATAGATTTTGTCATTTCCTCTACTTTCATGCATTGCACTACTACAGAGCTTGTCGTTTCCTGTACTTCATGCAGTGCGCTACTATAGAGATTGTCGTTTCCTGTACTTTCATGCAGCGCACTACTATAGAGCTTGTTTCCTGTACTTTTATGCATCACACTACTATAGTTGTTGTTGTTTCTTGTACTTTCATGCATTGCACTACTACAGATTTTGTCGCTTCCTGTACTTTCATGCATCACAGTACTGTAGATTTTGTCATTTCCTGCACTTTCATGCAGCGCACTACTACAGAGCTTATCATGTCCTGTACTTTCATGCATCACACTACTACAGATCTTGTCATATCCTGTACTTTCATGCATTACACTACTACAGATCTTGTCGTTTCCTGTACTTTCATGCCTCACACTACTATAGAGCTTGTCATTTCTTGTACTTTCATGCATTGCACTACTATAGATCTTGTCATTTCCTGTACTTTCATGCATCGCTCTACTATAGATCTTGTCATTTCCTACTTTTATGCATCGATCTACTATAGATCTTGTCGTTTACTGTACTTTCATGCATCACACTACTATAGAGCTTGTCATTTCTTGTACTTTCATGCATCGCACTACTATAGAGCTTGTCGTTTTCTGTACTTTCATGCATCGCACTACTATAGATCTTGCCGTTTCTTGTACTTTCACGCATCGCACTGCTATAGAGCTTGTGATTTCCTGTACTTTCATACATCATGCTACTATAGAGCTTATAATTTCCTGTACTTTCATGCCTTGCACTACTATAGATCTTGTGTTTCCTGTACTTTCATGCATTGCACTACTACAGATCTTGTCATTTCCTGTACTTTCATGCACCGCACTACTATAGAGCTTGTCTTTTCCCTACTTTCATGCCTCGCACTACTACAGATCTTGTCGTTTCCTGTACTTTCATGCATCGTACTACTATAGATCTTGTTGTTTCCTGTACTTTCATGCATTGCACTACTATAGATCTTGTCATTTCCTTTACTTTCATGCATCACACTTCCATAGCTCTTGTCATTTCATGCAGCGCACTACTATAGAACTTGTCATTTCCTGTACTTTCAGGAGTCACACTACTACAGATCTTGTCGTTTCCTGTACTTTCATGCATTGCTCTACTATAGATCTTGTGTTTCATGTACTTTCATGCATCACACTACTATAGAGCTTGTCATTTCCCTTAATTTCATGCATTGCTCTACTATAGATCTTGTATTTCCTGTACTTTTATGCCTCGCACTACTATAGAGCTTGTTGTTTCCTGTACTTTCATGCATCACACTACTCTAGAGCTTGTCATTTCCTGTACTTTCATGCATCTCACTACTATAGAGCTTGTCGTTTCCTGTACTTTCATGCCTCACACTACTACAGATCTTGTCATTTCCTGTACTTTTATGCATCACACTACTATAGTTTTTGTTGTTTCTTGTACTTTCATGCATTGCACTACTACAGATTTTGTCACTTCCTGTACTTTCATGCATCACAGTACTGTAGATTTTGTCATTTCCTGCACTTTCATGCATCACACTACTATAGAGCTTGTCATTTCTTGTACTTTCATGCATTGCACTACTATAGAGCTTGTCATTTCCTGTACTTTCTTGAATCGCACTACTATAGATCGTGTCGTTTCCTGTACTTTCATGCTTCACACTACTATAGATCTTGTCATTTCCTCTACTTTCATGCCTCATGCTACTATAGATCATGTCATTTCCTGTACTTTCATGCCTCTCACTTCTATAGATCTTGTCATTTCCTGTACTTTCAAGCCTCACGCTACTATAGATTTTTTCATTTCCTGTACTTTCATGCATCGCACTACTATAGAGTTTGTCATTTCCTGTATATTCAGGAATCACACTACTATAGATCTTGTTGTTTCCTGGACTTTCATGCCTCACGCTACTATAGATCTTGTCATCTCCTGTACTTTCATGCATTGCACTACTATACATCTTGTTTCCTGTACTTTCATGCAGCGCACTTCTATAGAGCTTGTCATTTCCTGTACTTCCTGAATCACACTACTATAGATCTTGTCGTTTCCTGTACTTTCATGCCTCACACTACTATAAATCTTGTCATTTCCTGTACTTTCATGCCTTGTACTGCTATAGAGCTTGCCATTTCCTGTACTTTTATGCATCACACTACTATAGATCTTGTCATTTCCTGTACTTTCATGCCTCGCACTGCTATAGATCTTGTTGTTTCCTGTACTTTCAAGCATTGCACTAGTATAGATCTTGTGTTTCCTGTACTTTCCTGCAGTGCACTACTATAGATCTTGTCATTTCCTGTACATTCATGCATCGCACTACTATAGATCTTGTGTTTCCTGTACTTTCATGCATCGCACTACTATAGATCTTGTCATTTCCTGTACTTTCATGCATCACACTACTATAGATCTTGTGTTTCCTGTACTTTCATGCATCACACTACTATAGATCTTGTGTTTTCTGCACTTTCATGCATCACACTACTATTGATCTTGTCGTTTCCTGTATTTTCATGTATTGCACTACTATAGATCTTGTCATTTCCTGTATTTTCATGCATCCCAGTACTATAGACCTTGTCGTTTCCTGTACTTTCATGCCTCGCACTACTATAGATCTTGTTGTTTCCTGTATATTCAGGAAACACACTACTATAGATCGTGTCGTTTCCTGTACTTTCGTGCCTCACTCTACCATAGATTTTATCATTTCCTGTACTTTCATGCATCACACTACCATAGAGCTTGTCATTTCCTGTACTTTCATGCAGCGCAATACTATATTGCTTGTCGTTTCCTGTACTTTCATGCAGCGCACTACTATAGAGCTTGTTGTTTCCTGTACTTTCATGCCTCACACTACTATAGATTTTGTCATTTCCTCTACTTTCATGCATTGCACTACTACAGAGCTTGTCGTTTCCTGTACTTCATGCAGTGCGCTACTATAGAGATTGTCGTTTCCTGTACTTTCATGCAGCGCACTACTATAGAGCTTGTTTCCTGTACTTTTATGCATCACACTACTATAGTTGTTGTTGTTTCTTGTACTTTCATGCATTGCACTACTACAGATTTTGTCGCTTCCTGTACTTTCATGCATCACAGTACTGTAGATTTTGTCATTTCCTGCACTTTCATGCAGCGCACTACTACAGAGCTTATCATGTCCTGTACTTTCATGCATCACACTACTACAGATCTTGTCATATCCTGTACTTTCATGCATTACACTACTACAGATCTTGTCGTTTCCTGTACTTTCATGCCTCACACTACTATAGAGCTTGTCATTTCTTGTACTTTCATGCATTGCACTACTATAGATCTTGTCATTTCCTGTACTTTCATGCATCGCCTACTATAGATCTTGTCATTTCCTACTTTTATGCATCGATCTACTATAGATCTTGTCGTTTACTGTACTTTCATGCATCACACTACTATAGAGCTTGTCATTTCTTGTACTTTCATGCATCGCACTACTATAGAGCTTGTCGTTTTCTGTACTTTCATGCATCGCACTACTATAGATCTTGCCGTTTCTTGTACTTTCACGCATCGCACTGCTATAGAGCTTGTGATTTCCTGTACTTTCATACATCATGCTACTATAGAGCTTATAATTTCCTGTACTTTCATGCCTTGCACTACTATAGATCTTGTGTTTCCTGTACTTTCATGCATTGCACTACTACAGATCTTGTCATTTCCTGTACTTTCATGCACCGCACTACTATAGAGCTTGTCTTTTCCCTACTTTCATGCCTCGCACTACTACAGATCTTGTCGTTTCCTGTACTTTCATGCATCGTACTACTATAGATCTTGTTGTTTCCTGTACTTTCATGCATTGCACTACTATAGATCTTGTCATTTCCTTTACTTTCATGCATCACACTTCCATAGCTCTTGTCATTTCATGCAGCGCACTACTATAGAACTTGTCATTTCCTGTACTTTCAGGAGTCACACTACTACAGATCTTGTCGTTTCCTGTACTTTCCTGCATTGCTCTACTATAGATCTTGTGTTTCATGTACTTTCATGCATCACACTACTATAGAGCTTGTCATTTCCCTTAATTTCATGCATTGCTCTACTATAGATCTTGTATTTCCTGTACTTTCATGCCTCGCACTACTATAGAGCTTGTTGTTTCCTGTACTTTCATGCATCACACTACTCTAGAGCTTGTCATTTCCTGTACTTTCATGCATCTCACTACTATAGAGCTTGTCGTTTCCTGTACTTTCATGCCTCACACTACTACAGATCTTGTCATTTCCTGTACTTTTATGCATCACACTACTATAGTTTTTGTTGTTTCTTGTACTTTCATGCATTGCACTACTACAGATTTTGTCACTTCCTGTACTTTCATGCATCACAGTACTGTAGATTTTGTCATTTCCTGCACTTTCATGCATCACACTACTATAGAGCTTGTCATTTCTTGTACTTTCATGCATTGCACTACTATAGATCTTGTCATTTCCTGTACTTTCATGCATCGCTCTACTATAGATCTTGTCATTTCCTCTACTTTTATGCATCGATCTACTATAGATCTTGTCGTTTACTGTACTTTCATGCATCACACTACTATAGAGCTTGTCATTTCTTGTACTTTCATGCATCGCACTACTATAGAGCTTGTCATTTTCTGTACTTTCATGCATCGCACTACTATAGATCTTGCCGTTTCTTGTACTTTCACGCATCGCACTGCTATAGAGCTTGTCATTTCCTGTACTTTCATGCATCATGCTACTATAGAGCTTATAATTTCCTGTACTTTCATGCCTTGCACTACTATAGATCTTGTGTTTCCTGTACTTTCATGCATTGCACTACTACAGATCTTGTCATTTCCTGTACTTTCATGCACCGCACTACTATAGAGCTTGTCTTTTCCCTACTTTCATGCCTCGCACTACTACAGATCTTGTCGTTTCCTGTACTTTCATGCATCGTACTACTATAGATCTTGTCGTTTCCTGTACTTTCATGCATTGCACTACTATAGATCTTGTCATTTCCTGTACTTTCATGCATCACACTTCCGTAGATCTTGTCATTTCATGCAGCGCACTACTATAGAACTTGTCATTTCCTGTACTTTCAGGAGTCACACTACTACAGATCTTGTCGTTTCCTGTACTTTCATGCATTGCTCTGCTATA
This sequence comes from Protopterus annectens, assembly GCF_019279795.1. Taxonomy (NCBI): domain Eukaryota; kingdom Metazoa; phylum Chordata; order Ceratodontiformes; family Protopteridae; genus Protopterus; species Protopterus annectens. The sequence goes on along the minus strand of NC_056726.1, from coordinate 1,522,041,627 downwards.
GATCTTGTGTTTCATGTACTTTCATGCATCACACTACTATAGATCTTGTCATTTCCCTTAATTTCATGCATTGCTCTACTATAGATCTTGTATTTCCTGTACTTTCATGCCTCGCACTACTATAGAGCTTGTTGTTTCCTGTACTTTCATGCATCACACTACTCTAGAGCTTGTCATTTCCTGTACTTTCATGCATCTCACTACTATAGAGCTTGTCGTTTCCTGTACTTTCATGCCTCACACTATTACAGATCTTGTCATTTCCTGTACTTTCATGCATCTCACTACCATAGAGCTTGTCGTTTCCTGTACGTTCAGGAATCACACTACTATAGATCTTGTCATTTCCTGTACATTCATGCCTCACGCCACTATAGATCTTGTCATCTCCTGTACTTTCATGCATCACACTACAATAGAGCTTGTTGTTTCCTGTACTTTCAGGAATCACACTACTATAGATCTGGTCGTTTCCTGTACTTTCATGCATCGTACTACTATAGATCTTGTTGTTTCCTGTACTTTCATGCCTCGCACTACTATAGATCTTGCCATTTCCTGTACTTTCATGCGTCACACTACTATAGAGCTTGTCATTTCCTGTACTTTCTTGAATTGCACTACTATAGATCTTGTCATTTCCTGTACTTTCATGCCTCGCACTACTATAGATCTTGTCATTTCCTGTACTTTCATTGCTCGCACTACTATAGATCTTGTTGTTTCCTGTACTTTCATGCATCACACTACTATAGATCTTGTAGTTTCCTGTATATTCAGGAATCACGTTACTATATATCTTGTCGTTTTCTGTATATTCAGGAATCACATTACTATAGATCTTGTCGTTTCCTGTATATTCAGGAATCACACTACTATAGATCTTGTCGTTTCCTGTACTTTCATGCAGCACACTACTATAGATCTTGTCGTTTCCTCTACTTTCATGCAGCACACTACTATAGAGCTTGTCATTTCCTGTACTTTCATGCATCGCACTACTATAGAGCTTGTCATTTCCTGTACTTTCATGCATCACACTACTATAGATCTTGCCCTTTCCTGTACTTTCATGCAGCACACTACTATAGAGCTTGTCGTTTCCTGTACTTTCAGGAATTACACTACTGTAGAGCTTGTCATTTCCTATACTTTCATGCCTTGCACTACTATAGATCTTGTTGTTTCCTGTAGTTTCTTGCTTCCCACTACTATAGATCTTGTCATTTATTGTACTTTCATGCATCACCCTACTACAGACTGAACCACATCCTGCATGCTTTTTTCTGTTTTTTAACGTCTCCATCATTCTGCCCAGGTCATGGATAAAATGCATTCAAATCCCAGTCCACCTACCAGAGTGGCAAAAGATAGTTAACTAAATAAATACATAAATAAATACACATGTAAATCAATCAATCAATCAATCGATCAATCCATTAGAAGTCTACCCAGTAAACACAACAAGCAAGGTAGCTTTGAAGAGGCCCTCTGTGGTAGGTTTGGATTTGTAGGTAGTCACTAGGCATGCAGCCCAGTTACCACTTAGGACTCTAGTCCAGTAGCCTTACGATACTGTCTGGTTAAGAGACCTGCTCAGATTCATACAATATGAAAACAGAGCTTCAGAGAATCAAACTCTAAACTACAGGAAACTTGTTAACATCTCTTAGCCCTAATCCTCTTTGCTAACTGCGAGCCATTATGAGACTGAATTGTGTACAGATGGTTGGACAATAACTGAGATGAAGGACTCTTTGTAGAGCATAATTGAAAGGATATAAATTATCTGGAGAAAAATACTTAACATGCCTTGTTTCATTTCCTGCTTCTTCACTAAGTCCACCTTCTGAGATATACCATGAGATATACCATACTGTTCAATTTACAAAATTACCTAGCGACTGTATGACGTTGAAAGCTTTTATATCATTCAAGGGCCTAGAGGGACAAGCTAACTGCATGAGGGTATTGAGGCTTGATCTGGACTTTAGCTAGACCTTTGATTTCAGATTTTGCTGAAACGATGGGCAGCTGAAGATGAACTTACTGAACCTCACCATATCCCTGTGTGTAGTGTGGAATACTGATGCATAAGCTGGAAGGAGAAGTAATGCCCTGACATGCTTTGTTTACAGAAATGTAAATCCTGTTAGTATTTTTAGGGGAGTTTGCCATTACTGGCGGTGATTTGGGTAAAATGGAATCAGTATTGATCAGACCAGAAGGAGTCCCAGGAAATGTGTCTCCCCAGTTAACTGAACATTGCTTTTTATTACACAGTTACAGACAGATTTCTTTATATAATATTTAAATGTGGGGTGGGGACAGGGGGTTGATCCATGAAGCTAAATGCTTAAACTAAGTGTCCTCTTCTATGAGGATGCACCTTCAGAGGGTGAGGTGGTGGCTGCACATTAAAACCTAGTTTGTTGTTGGTCCCCAGGAGCAATTATTTGTTGTTTTTTTATGTTTAGAATTTGTCTGGAGAATCAACCAGTAAGTGAGTCCATCTTATGACTAAATTCCTTTCAGATGTTATCACAGAGGTTGCTAGGATATCAAAATGCAACATGGTTAGCAGATAACAAGTGATTTTTGCAAAGTAATATGACAGAATTCTGATTAACAAAGAATGAGAAGAAAAGATACAATACAGTTACAACTGCACTCTATAAGTACTTGCACAAGTGCATGGATCGTGCTATCCCAAACAGAACCAAGACGCTATCCTCCAAAAAAGGAAGCCAATCTGGTGGTCCCCTGCCATAAACAAACTGTACAACAGAAGGAAGAAACTGTTGCAAAAGAGAGTAAAATCCCATGAGTGGAGGAGCTCCCTGGTCAGCCTCAGTAAGAAGCTGAGATCCCTTATAAGATCCTCCAAAGCTAGCTACGAAAACAAAATCACCACTAAATCTAAGGACAACCACAAAGCATTCTATAGCTATGTCAAGAATCTGGATGGCAACACCCAGATCTGCTCTGAGTTACAGCACATAGGCACGAAAATTACAGAACCAACTGATATTGCCAAGTGCCTGCCAGATAGGTTCAGTGGTAAATTTACCTCACCCACCCCCTAAAGGGCCCATATCTATACATGAAGAATGCAGAGTCCCTGTAATCACAACTACTCAGGTAAAAGCTGCACTTTCTAAAGCCAAAAACACAGCATCCATGGGTCAGAACAACATCCCAGGCTGCGTTTTACATGAACTTCAGAACGAACTGGCTCCCCACTTAAGCACCATGTTCAATAATAGCCTCGCATCATGCTTTGTGCCCACTGAATGGCACACAGCAACAGTTATCCCACTCCACAAAGGGGGAGCCACCACTGATCCTGGGAACTATCGACCTATTAGCCTGATGAGCCTGGTCTGCAAGGCCATGGAACGTATCATCATGGAACTCATAAACAAAGACATTGGTAACCTCCAAACTCTTGGGCCCACCCAGTTCGGGTTTGTGAATGGCAGATCATGCCTCCAGAACCTGATCGACTTATTTGAGGCAGTCACCAAAGCCGTAGATGAAAGTAAGGTGGTTCACACAGCATATCTTGACCTCGCCAAGGCTTTCGACACCATCCCCCATTCTGGAATTATAGCTAAACTCACTAAACTAGGTATAAATCCCTATGTCACAAGATGGGTTGCCAACAGGCTCACTGACAGAACCCACACTGTAAAAGTTGCAGACACCAAATCTGACCTCAAAGCAGTGACAAGTGGAGTACCACAGGGTTCAGTCCTGGGACCTCTCCTGTTTGGTATCTACTTCTCTGAAGTACAGGCTAACACAGAAGGCCTTTGGCTAATGAAGTTCGCAGATGCCTGAAAACTAGGAGCCATTGTCAAGTCCCCAAATGATGCGGACATCCTACAGAAGGGCCTCGCTTAGACAGATGCCTGGAGTCAGAGCCATGGCCTCAAGCTCAATACCAAAAAGTGCAGTATCATCCCCTTTGGTAAAAACTCTGTACACATGAACTACCACATAGGCAGCAATCTACTTAACCTTGGGACCCAGGGGCACAGTAGTCTCTCCTTTGATAGTCACATCGCCACAGTAGTCAGGAAGTCCTTCTACATGGCACACCTCATCATAAAAGGGTTTTCATCCAGGAAAAAAGAGGTCATTGTTCCCCTCTACTTGACACTCATTAGACCAATTATAGAGTACAAAGCCCCTTTTGTAATGTACCTCACAAGACATCTGCAGCAGCTGTAAAGGCCACAGAAGTACCTCACAAAGAGGATTACTGTCCTCAAACCAATGCCCTACACTGACTGCCTCAAAAAACTCCAGCTTTACTCTGTAGCATATCGCCTACTCCGAGGTGATCTCTGCCTAACATATAAAGCTATGTCAAACCCAGAGCTGTTGGACATGCTACACCTAAAGAAATCCCAATCCCTCCGAGCTACACACTCTAGGGACCTAAACCTTGTCACCACAATAAACAGGACATGCTGGAGGGATAGATTCCTGTCCCAGAGACTTCCCATACTCTGGAAACAGGCTACCTATCTATGTCAAGCAAAGCTCTTCATTAGCACTCTTCAAGAAAAACCTTGATGAGTGGATGGGAAATAGGAAATACACCCTGGGGATCACTTCTGTGTCTCTGCTCGACAGTGGCACAGGAAAATAACTTTCTTGGGTGGCATAAGCCAGGGAACCTTGTTGGCTAGGCTTATGTAGGCCCTTGGGCCAATAGCCTAGTACCTACCTATGAACCTATAAGATAACAACAGGAAAAAGAATAGATGGACAGAGGGAGAGAGAGAGAGAAAGAAAGAAACAGGGAGAAAATTAACAGTATACAAATAGCTCTACTATGGAAGTCATCTACAAATTTTGGTTAGTTATTTTTTCAAGCGTGAAAGGAGGAGGCATTTACAGAAGTGTACAAGAACAAAAAACACTTGAGGTGACACCCACGGTAGTGGCTGAAAAGAATTTAATTGAGCAAATATATAAAACCATTAAGGGCTTTTGCTTCCAAATCAGAACGCTTTTTCAGACTGAAGAAGGCTGGACATCCTCTGTGGTGTATTTTGGTTCCTAGGTAGTAGCTAGGTATGCAGTCCAGGAGACCACTGAAGTATTACTGCTCATGTTTATATTATTGTGAATTTCATCAGTGGAACTAAGATGGCCAGTACTGGTAAAATGTCCTGTTCAGAACTTGTACTGATTTTAGCAGAGTAAGTTCTTAGATTTCGGATGTGGAAAGAATTGTAATAGCATAGCTGATTTTCTCCTATTACTCTGGAATAAAGAGGGGGGAATGTAAATAGAGTGACAGTGACTGGAAGCTATTAGGGTTTGAAGTTTTAAGCAGTTGAATGACAGTGATTAATTTCTAGAGATGTGGGATGATCCTAGTTTATGTAGGGATGTTAGCTACAAGCTGGAGTGGAAAGGAAATGAATGTATGACAGGTATTTATAAATGTTGGATACAGGTCCCTGGAGCTTGGATGGCCATGGAGGTCTAGGCCACATAATCACTTGTTTATGGGTTTAAGTGTTCAAGGGGCTATTAGGGGAGCAAGACAGGACTGCATTGAAGAAGGGGCAACTAGACTGGCAAAGTTTGTAAGCAAGACTAGTAAAATCAATTGGCCACAGTAATATTTATTTATTTTTATTTATTTAACATTTGTTTACCAAGAAAGTCCAACTTGGAACAAAGTCAGTTTTCATCGAAGACCCAGGGAGAAACACTCCAATAACATTACTAATGTGTGCAGCATTTATAGCAAGGGCCAATGTAGGCTGGTTATTGCTTTTGATGAATCAAACTAGTAATTGTAATTCATTCCACAACAGCCAAGAATTGCATTTCAAGGATGCACATTCCCCATGGTACATGTTTGTTACATTTATTGTCAGTTCTGAAAACATTTTTATGGCTATATACTGTTTCCAATTTCATGAGAATTTCTTTTGCTTGTAAATATACTAGGATCTGTTCACATTTCTAAGCAGATATTAGTATGCATGTGAAAAAAAAGATATGGGATAAATGTTGATTGGTTGTTTGTTTGCAGGAAATAATCTGTACTGAGAAGGAGTAGTATATTTAGGAAACATCTCCAGTGTCTGTTCACTAGGTTACTCCAAAGAAAGGGCAGTTCACATATGTTGAAGCAGAACCTGGTGACTATTCCAGTGGATATTAATAGTGTTATTAATAGTAGTGTTACAGATGGCAGAAGTTACAGTACTGTTGTCGATTATGAGGTTTACAGGGGTGTGATAAAAGGAGGTGAATTAGTGAACATACAGCCTATTACGATGCAGTTTACAGTGTGCAGATTAATATGTGCGGATGGTATCTATAGATTTTTATGGTACATGCTGTAAATAAGGTAATGAGGTACAGGAAGTACGGGAGACATTTTGTCAACAGTTATGAGATATTGATCCTTATTAACAATGGAGGAATTATTGAAAAGAAGATTCAAGATCTAGAAAAGTAGGTTTCACACTCCAGCACCTTATCCTAGGAATTACTTACCACGCTCATGCTCTTGCACCATATCCTAGGAATTACTTACCACACTCACACTCTTGCACCATATCCTAGGAATTACTTACCCCTCTCACACTCCTGCAATTATCCTAGGAATTACTTACCCCTCTCACACTCCTGCAATTATCCTGGGAATTACTTACCACTCTCACACTTGTGTACCTTCTCCTAGGAAATACTTAACACTCTCGCACTCCTGGACCTTATACTGGGCATCATTTGTCAATCTTTGCCTCCTTCACATTAACTTGGGCATTATGTATGCTCTTAACTGCCACAAACTTTTCAAATGAACTAAGAATATTTACAGGATACATTCAATGATTCTGCAGGAGTTTTATTTGTTCTACTGATGGAAAACTGAATACGGAATATTAGATAGGGGCAATAGATGTCAAGCTGAAGTTTATTTAAAAGCTTCAAAACTAAGTAACAATACATAGGTAAAATAAATAAACAACTACTAAACAGTAATAGGTCATGAAACCAGAGAATAATAAAGTAAGTAAAACAATAAATAACTGTGTTGGGTTAAAATATATAAAAAATAAACTTTAACTAAGGAAGATAAAGGCTAAGTGAGTCTTTTGGGGGCTCTTACATTTACACAGAGTTGGAGTCTTGTCAAGTCATGCAGTGAGAAACAGAGGCTGCATTCCACAGGCAGTGCCCACCTACACTGCATGAAGGCATGCAATCCTGCTTCAAAGATCTATTGATCATTCTGGGCAGGACAGCTATAGATCCATGCGCAGCACAGTGCAGGAAATCTAGTTGTTGGGCTATCACTTTGGCCAAGGACATTCTTGGTAATCTGAAGAGGAAGGTCTGGCTATACAATAATGAGGCAGGGAAACAGAAGATCAGTGGATGAGAGAAATTCAAGAAGGTCTTTGTGTGATAACCTCATGACTGAAAATATGGAAATTAGCTTTCTATACCTGAGCAAGCCAACAGTGCTTACATGGCAAAATGAAAATTAAAGGTTTGTACTTCACAAATAGGTGCAGAAATTCATAAGCAAGTACTAGTCTATCTGCCCTTGTGGAGCATTTCAAACCTACTAGCCAATTTCCCTTTCAAAGGTGAGACTCACAGCCTGTACCCTGTGTGTGAAGTAAACAGCTTAACCATTAAACCAGACCCCAACAAAGAAGGCACATTTGATACGGAGAGTTACACATCCTCCTCCTACTCGTAATCATCATCATCATCATCATCATCGTCATCATCATCATCGTCATCGTCATCATCATCATCGCCATCGTCGTCATCACCATCACCATCATCATCGTCATCGTCATCATCATCATCACCATCATCATCATCATCATCATCGTCATCATCATCATCATCACCATCATCACCATCACCATCATCATCATCGTCGTCATCATCATCGTCATCATCATCATCATCATTATCATCATCATCGTTGTCATCAACATCATCATCGTCATCATCATCATCACCATCATCATCATCATTGCCATCGTCATCATCATCGTCATCATCGTCATCATCATCATCATCGTCATCATCGTCATCCTCGTCATCATCATCGTCGTCATCATCATCGTCATCATCATCATCGTCATCGTCATCATCATCATCGTCATCATCATCATCACCATCATCATCATCATCATCATCGCCACCACTTTCAGCAACATGCTCATCATTTAAACATCAGCACTGTCACCATCAAAATGATTATTTGTGTTGCCATTATCATGTGTATAAACATCATCATTATCCCCACCATCTATATACCATGTAATCAGGGCCAGCATAAGCTTTTCTTTTGCTTCATTGTATTCATTAACAATATCATCATCACCACCACCAGCATAAACATCATTGTCATTATCATCACCTTAACATCACCTTACCTTCACCATGAGTACCATTAACTAGCATCACCACAATTACCATCACCTTCACATCACCATGATTACCATCACATTAACAACACCATGATTATCATCACTTTACCATCACTGTGATTACCATAACCTTAACAGTACCATGATTACAATTAACATAACATCACCATAATTTGTATCACCATGGTGAACTTACTATCACCATGATTACCATCACCTTACCATCACCATGACTACCATCACCATGATTACCATCTTGTTAGCATCACCATGATTATGATCACCTTAACATCACCATAATTGCCATCACCTTACCATCACCATGATTATCATCACATTAACATCACCATGATTACCATCACCTTAACATCACCATAATTACTATCAAATTAACATTACCATGATTACATCACATTAACAGCACTATGATTACTATCACCTTAACATCACCATGATTACCATCACATTAACATCACCAGGATTACCATTACCTTACCATCACCATGATTACCATTATCTTAATATCACCAGGATTACCATCATTAAACATCACCATAATTACCATCACCAAGATTATCATCATCTTAACATCACCATGATTAACAGCAACATAAACATCACTATCTCCATCACCACCATTATAAACCTCATTATCTTTACATCATTACCATAACCATAAACATTCTATCTGTACAACACTGCCATAAAATTACAGTTGTTACACTTACCATAAATGTAGATGTTTGAGTGTATTCATTGTTGCAGTCATGTCTTGTGGTTTATCCCTGCTGGGTAGCCCTCGGCCAGCCCAAATACCAGAGAAAAGGATTTCCCTTCTGCTTTAGCTGCAGGTCGCCTGAGACAGATGTCAGGTCATCAGTACTATAAAAGAGGCAGCCAACACCATTACATCAGTCTTTCTTTCCCACAACTCCTAGGAGCCCTTCCAAGAAGGCATGAAGAAGGCCAGTCTGGGTAAAGCCGTAAGATAGATGGAAAAGAGAAAGGGGGAAAGGTGGGAGGGAAACAGGACTGCAACAGTGAATACACTCAAACATCTACATTTATGGTAAGTGTACACAACTGTACTATGTTCATGGAGTTTCACTGTTGCAGTCATCACATGTGGGAAGATTCCTACAGCTGAAAGGTAGGGTGGTAGGAATGCAGTGAAGGAGCTGGAGAATTGGCTTGTATTACATTAAATGGAAGCTACAATGTCCAGCAGGAAAGCTGAAGCAAAGCCTGTCCTGGACTTGGAAAAAGTAGCCAGCTGGTAGAGTTTTGTGAAGGTGTGGACAGATGTCCAAGTGGCAGATCCAAAATGTCCCTAGTAGGGATGCCTCTGAGGAAGGCAATGGAAGTTGATGCTACCCTGGTAGAATGGGTTCTGCCTGATTTGGGAGGTACATTTCCATGAAAACAGTAGCAGGAATGGATGCACTGAGATATCCATTTGCAAGTGGCCTGTTTGGATATAGGTTTCCCCTCTGCCCCAGAGGGAAAGCTGACCAGCAGCTGATCAGTCTTTCTCAGAGACTATGTGCTATCTAGGTAGTATCTAAACTGTCTGTGCATGTCTAAAGTATGGAGAATTCTTTCTCCCATTTTCTGGGTTTGGAAAGAAGGTAGGGAGATGGAAGGCCTGATTAAGAGCCATGTCAGATGCCACCTTAGGCATAAAGGAGGGGTTGATCCTAAGGGACACCCTGTCTGGATGGAAAATAATGAAAGGTTCAATGGCCAAGGGGCCTGTAGTTTGGAAACTCTTCTGACTGAGGTTATGGCCAGCAGGAAGGCAGTCTTCCAAGAGAGGTGCTTTACTTCTGTTGAGGCAGCTGGTTCAAAAGGGGGCAAGGTCAATTTCTCGAGGACAAAGTTCAAGTTCCATGCTGGGCTGGGTGGCCTCCTAGGAGGTCTAATGTGTGATACCCCTCTAATGAATTGTTTTAACAGGGGATGGGAGAATAGAGGTTACTCTGTTGGAGAATGAGCACAGATAGCTGAGACATGGATTTTGATAGAGGACTAAAACAATCACTTTTGTACAAGCTCTGCTAGGTAGTCCAGAACCAAGGTGAGAGAGGCATGGTGCTGTTTTCATCCTTATTTAGGGACCATGCAGTGAATCTTTTCCATTTAGCAGAATATGATTTTTTGGTACTGGGCCTTCTGGCCTTTTTAATGATATCCATGACCTGGTTGCTCAGTAATGGCCTGTTATCCACCTCTAGGGTATAAGGTTCATAGGTTCATAGGTAGGTACTAGGCTATTGGCCCTAGGGCCTATACAAGTGAAGCCAAAAAGGTACTGTGGCTTTCGCCACCCAAGAAAATAATTTTCCTGGCATGTGCATAGGATGAGTGTGTCAAGACTTGGTTGCAATACTGACCCTTTCTCTTGGGTTACCAGCTGTTCTGTTAGTGGCAGGCTGATGGGTAATTTCTTGTTAGGCTGAGGAGTAAGGGGTACTACCAGTGCTGTCTGAGCCAGTTTGGGGCAATGAGGATAGTTCTTGGCCCTTCCTCCCTGATCTTTAGAAATACCCTGAGAATCAGTGGTAAGGGAGGGAAAGCATACACAAACAGGTTGCTCCTGGGGAAAGGAGAGAGCATCCACCTTCTATGCTCATAGATAGAATTCCCTGGAGCAGAACCTGTTTAGCTGCCTGTTTTGAAATGTTGTGAAGAGGTCTACCTCTGGTAATACCCAGAGGCATGTGATGTAGAGGAAGGTGTCCTTGTGTAGCTGCCACTCATGTGGGTTCAGGATACTCCTGCTGAGGTGGTCTGCCAGGGTGTTGTGCTCCCCTGGAATGTACAGGGCTATCAGATGCAGACCCATTGTTGAAGCTGTCTGCCAGATAAGCATAGCTAAACGGCACAAGGGGTAATAGCACTTTCCCCCCATTTGCTGATATACCACATGACTGTGGTGTTGTCAGTTTTGATTAGGGTGACTCCTGGTCTGAGTTGGCTCTTGAATGTTATTATAGCTCTGTGTACCCCTAGCAATTCCTTCAGGTTGATGTGGAGGGTAAAGTCTCCCTGATCCTAGGTGCCCTGAGTACACATGTCTCCTCGATGACCCCACTAGTCTGTTTCTGAGGCACTGGTGGTGATGGTCTGGCCTTGGGGAATGGTGATGAAGGGTAGCCCCCTGTTCTGGGTAGAAGCTTCTGCCCAACATAAAAATGTCTCCTTTAAGCAGGGGATCAGAGGTAGCTGGTGTTCCAGTGACTGGAAACTTTGACTCATTGCTTCCTGGGATACCGCTGTAATTTTCTCATATGGAGCCTGGCTAAAGGCACTAGAAGGATGATGGAAGCCATGTACCCAAGCGCTTGCAGGAACTTCCTTACTGTGAGATGTGTCCTGCGAGCTAGATGAGAAAAGTAGAATGGGAGAAAGCTCTTTTTCTCTGCAGAGAGGAAGGCTCTTTGGGCAGTTGTGCCCAGGTGAGCTCCTGGGAAGGTAATTTGCCTTGTGGGTTGGAAATGGGATTTTTCTCTGTTGATGGTGAATCCCAGAGAGGTTAGAAGAGTTTGGACAAAGGAAGTGTCTTGCAGGTGTTTTTCCTTGGTGTCTGCCTGATAGGGGTAAATCTGGATGTTTTGCTGTCTGTAAAAGGCAATGACTGGGACTAGGCACTTGGTGAAGACTCTGGGAGCAGTAGATAAGCCAAAGTGCTGAGCAGAGAACTGAAAGTGTTCTGAACCTGCTCTTTTAACCTGTTCCTACATCCCTTGTCTGTACACTTATCCAAAAACTTAAACCCACCATGCTCTCTGCAGACCTACTCCATGCAGAATACCTGCAAAAAGCTGCAAAGGCCATAGCCTACCCCATATCCATCCTGATTAATAGAACCATTACTGAAGGAACTATCCCAACAATCTGGAAAATTTCACGTATTATCCCCCTGCATAAAGGTGGTAACTCTAATGATTTATCAAACTATCGACCTATAGCCATATTTTCTCCACTGGCAAAAATCATGGAGAAATGCATTCATAAACAACTGTTAAACTACCTACTAGAAAACAATTTACTAGCTAACTGTCAACATGGTTTCAGGCCATTTCATAGCACCACCTCAGCTCTTTTATCCTTCTCTGACTGTATTAATAAAAATTGCAATAACGACACTCTATCCTCTGCCCTCTTTATCAGTCTGTCAAAAGCATTTGATGTGGTTAACCACACCTTACTTATAAACATACTCAAAAACCTGTCACTAGACACACTGGCTATACAATGGTTTCAATTCTACTTAATCAACAGGCAGCAGGCAGTACTATGGGAAAATAACTTATCTTCCCACCTCCCAATAGCCCTTGGTGTCCCTCAAGGCTCCATATTAGGCCCTCTCCTATTTTCTATTTTTACAAATGACCTACATTCTGTAATACCTCAAGCTACTTGTATCCAATATGTGGATGATTCCACGTTAATATGCTGTGCCACTTTTCCGTCTGACCTACAGTCCCTAACCCAAAACGTGTTTAATACAGTCGAAAAATGGCTACTGTACCGATGTCTCATTTTGAACCCCAAAAAAACAAAACTGCTACTTTTCACTCCCACCTGTAAGGCCCCCCTCTTAATTTTAATGTTACATCAGGCAATGGTACTATCATATCTCCTGACACTACTACAAAACTACTTGGTGTACTAATAGACAACAACCTTACCTATGATTCCCATATTAAAAGTACTATAAAAACAGTCAATAAAAAATTGGGTTCCTTCTAAAGGATCAAACCCTCTCTGACCCCTCTAGCTAGGACCACTACTGCCCATACCCACTTAACAACCTGAACAAGCTGGCTATGTCCTACAATAATATTGACAGATTTGCAACTGGGTCTGCCTTCAGAACCCATCATTGTAACAATCTTCAACAACTAGGATGGTTAGAGTTGTCAAATCTACTACTATTTAACCAATTAACAGTTGCCCACAAGATCCTGTACCAACCTACTAACACACCAATACTTACAAACCTTATCACCCCCTATAACAACCTCAAGACCCTCCGCTCATCAAATAAACTACTAGTACAAATAGGTAAAACTAACAATGTGGTACAAATAGGTAAAACTAACAATTTGGTACAAATAGGTAAAACTAACAATTTGGTACAAATAGGTAAAACTAACAATTTGGTACAAATAGGTAAAACTAACAATTTGGTACAAATAGGTAAAACTAACAATGTGGTACAAATAGGTAAAACTAACAATGTGGTACAAATAGGTAAAACTAACAATTTGGTACAAATAGGTAAAACTAACAATGTGGTTGGTGATTCTCTGTTCTCTAACACTCTTGGCAGAACCTGGAATTCCCTCCCCAGTGACCTAACCTCCCTTTCCTCAATAAACCTATTTAAATGCAAACTGAAACCATACTTTAAATCACAGTGGTTATGACCCTGTGCTAACCCTGATTAACTACCTCACTTATCTCTGGTTATTAATCTCCATACCTGTATAAGCTAGTTGCATTTCTATGAACAAGAAAGAGAGTGTGAGCTAACTGTTTAAAGTGTTATTAGAGATTTCTTTGTATGACTAACCACAGCTGACAAGTACTAAGATTCTGTAAGTAGAATCACAAGGAACGGCCCAAATCTGTTTTGTACCTGCATTTGTAGAATGTCGTTTACTGTAAATATTACTGTGTGTTGTGAAGCTTTTCCCCCGGGCCTCCACTGAAAATGGACATATATCCTGTTGGCCTAGCCCAGTCAACAAATGTAAAATAAAGTAAAATAAAATAAAGTCTTTGACTGTCTGCATAGACTTAGCCTTGTCTTCCATTTTTTTAATGACTTCCTCTGCTTTTGGGCCAAACAGTAGTTCCCTATCCAAAGGGGATGTCCAAAAGTTTAGATTTTACCTGGTCAGGCAAAGGCTGCTCTCTCAGCCATGCATGCCTTCTGATGACTGATCCTGAAACTGCAACTCTGATAGAGGCTTCTAGAGCATCAAATCCACAGTGCAGGGAATGATTTGCCACTTGAGAGCTGGAGTGGATCAAATCTCCTAGTTCTCTGGTAGTATTACTCTCTGGTAAAGTGGACATTTTTGCTTTATTAATTCCAGTGTGTTTTGTTGAAATTTGAGCATGTGAAATTGGCAGTTGAGAAATCTAATGGCTAAGGTAGCCGAAGTGTAGACCTTTTGCCCCATCAGTCCAAGGCTCTGCTCTCCTTGTCAGAAGGTATTGGGTTTTTGCAGGAGCTGGTCTTAGCCCCTATGGGTCCCTGGGTAATGACTTCTGGGTCAGCAGCAGGGTTCTTAAACAGATACCTGTGGGAGTCAGGTACCCTGAGGAAGGAGGGCATCAGTGATGATGCCAGATTCCAGGAAGGCATCTTCCACCACATCCAGGATGGGTGGAATGGCTAAGGGCTTGTGTTGAGGCAAGTCCAGGAACTCTCTCTCAGTCTCTTCTTTGATTGGGGGTAGTCTTCGGCCTCACAATGGAAATGCTCCCTGAGTCAATTTAAGGTTTCCCCAAAAGAAAGGTCCTCAGGGGGAGGGGGGAGCTGAAGGAATGGATTCCTCAGTATCTGAATCCTCAAAGGCTGTCAGGGGCTGTTGTTCATGTCTGAGTCTACAAATTCAGAGTCCTCTGACTGCGACTCCGAGAGCACCTCAGGTAAACGATCCCCTTTTTCTTTTGGCTGGGGTAGCTGGATTAGACTGGTTACCCCTGATGAGGGTAATTAAATCTTCAGCCATTCTAAGTAACTGTTGAGATTGGGCAGGTTGGGTGGGAGGAAACTGGTGACTGGGCACCGAAGAAGTGGCTCTTCTAGGAGTGGCCTTGCTCTTCTTAGGTCTCAGAGACTTGATGGGTCTAGTGTTTTTTGCTGGTGGCATGGCCTTCAGTCTAGGCCTGTTGTTAGTCACCCAAAAAGCCTCCTCAGAAGCCGGTACCTGCAAACCAGCTCCGGATCAAACCGAGGTGCTGGCAACTGTCAAAATGGTTGAAGGAGCCTGATCTGGCAGCATACCGGACTCCAGAAGTGTCTCGGTCGAGGCCTGTGATGGCTCTACAGCTGTCATCAGGGGCTGCGAATGCACCTCAGTGAGTTCTACTGAAGTAGTGGAAGGAAGGCTGGCTGACTTGTGATTTGTATGGTCTGTGGGCCTAACCTTCTGAGGTCTGTCTCTGTTCTTATCTTTTCTCTTTTTGGGAATTTCAACAGTCGATTGACCAACAGATGCCATTTCGCATGAGTAGCTAACCTAGCTGAAATACCTAGCTACAAAATCACCTCTTCTACAGATGGTCCTAGCATTAAATAAGGCATAGAACTGACAACCGGGGACATCGTGGTCTGGGCCTAGACAAGTTACACACAGATTATGAAAGTCGCAGTGTGGTATTTGTTTTCCACAAAGGAGACAGTTATTTACTTTTTTGGACATTGGTTAAGTGCAAAAAAAAGGAACCCCAATGGGGCACTTAGCCTTAGTAGTATTCTCCCTCACTCTGGCAAAGGGTGACTGATGCACTTGCAAACTGCTTCTGCTTTGGGCTCCATGGCAATAAAAACAGATGTAATGACGTCAGCTGCCTCCCTTTATAGCACTGAAGACTTGACGTCAGTCTCAGGTGACCTGCAGCCGACGCAGGAGGGAAATCTTTTACTCTGGTGTTTGGGCCAGCCGAGAGCTACTCAGCAGTAATAATCCACAAATAATGACTGCAACAGTGAA
>NC_056726.1:1521965456-1522020456 GCF_019279795.1 Protopterus annectens | reverse complement strand
AGGTCTGTCAGGCTAACAGGAAAGTGAAAATTTGGAAGTTAGGAAGGATTGTAGATTTCTGACAGTGGTTGAACAATGCATGATGAAGATCTAATGTTATAGTTAGTACATAACCTCTGTATCTTCCATTAACTATGCCATACACTTCTATACTGAAG
Organism: Protopterus annectens; assembly: GCF_019279795.1. Taxonomy (NCBI): domain Eukaryota; kingdom Metazoa; phylum Chordata; order Ceratodontiformes; family Protopteridae; genus Protopterus; species Protopterus annectens. The sequence goes on along the minus strand of NC_056726.1, from coordinate 1,522,020,298 downwards.
AACAGAGTTCCTAGCTATGCATTTTGGCTTGCATCAAGACAGAGTGCTACAGAGTATGGCAATCCCAAAGGAAAACCTGGATGTGGAGACTGCATCCATCTTGTAGTGTCTTATAAACATATGCAGTGAAGTCCATGTCACAGTAGAATATATGTCATTTATTTTGCATTTGTTAACTGGGATTGTACAAATGGGCATCAGAACCCTACTTAAGGTGAGGCCCCGGTTGAAAAACTCTACATGACAAATAACTTTCTGTACAAGTTTTCCATGGCCAATAGCAACAGTAATATAATAGTATACAGACAACATACTTGAAAAAAGAAACAAACTAAAATAAAAAAGAAATCCAGCACTAAGTTTGTGTTCAGTAAATATCAGGGATTTAAGCCAGTGTTGCATTTAGTGCCGCCTCTTACAATGTTTGTTTTAACAAACATGAACAAAATATAGCACACAAGTCTTTACATATGAAAATCACATCCTGAGACATGCAAAAATGCATTTACATTGCAGCTTTTCATATTGTATAACATTATTTGTTTGAGAGTCTGTGCACATTTTATCCTGTGGATGAACGTTGTGAAACTCAGAGTTGGCCTCCTATTAAAACAATATCCTTTGCATTGTCTGAACACAAGATAGGCCAAAAAGGGACATGTTGGTGAAGCACAAGACTGACTAAATCCTCTACAGGAATTATACAGACTTGCAGAAGTATAACAAACTTGAGAAAGGGGTCCAGGTAACATCCTATAAGATCAAAGTTTGTGATGGCTCTGTTTGGGACTTTGCAGTGTTCAATAAGCTCCCTAGGTACAAGCAACCCTTTTATCAAATACCTTCCCATGATACAGACTATGAGTTCGTCATCTGGATATAGGAATACCCTGCTTTCCCTTACTGTCGTATGAACTGCAAAAACTACAAGGAACTTCGGAGGAGTGTGGCTAGACTGAATGTCAGTGCTCTGAATTACTATAGAGTGACACCTAAACAGAAGTGCAGGAACTTCCTGAGTGCTTGGACAACTTTTACAAGAAGTTAAACATGCTGGACATCTATGGTGCACATCCAATTCCCCTTCCCATAGAGAGGGTAGGGTGGCTTGTACTGTTACCATCTGGAACGTGGTTATATTCACATAAAGGTTTAGTCCACCGAGATCTAAGACTGAAATACAATAAATGAACATATGGAATCAGTATTATTATTACTATTATTATTATTGTTATTATTATTATTATTATTATTATTATTATTATTATTATTATTATTATTATTATTATTATTATTATTATTATTATTAATTACGTTATTTTTATTACTATTATTATACACCAATCCATCTCCTTTTTCTCTAATAAACTGTTGAAGTCACCAACTCTTTTATCCATTACTACTTGATCCAGCAAATCAAATAAAAACAGTTTTAAATTAAACTCATTGATTTGAATCATATACACATTTCCTTAGATAAGATTACGGATTACATATGTTCATATATTGCATCTGAGTTATTATAGCAGCTAGCATATACGATTTTAAATATTATATGTGCCACTCTATATATAGGCTCATAGGTTCATACTAGGCTATCTGCCCTAGGGCATTTATAAGCCTAGCCAGAGTGTGTGTGGCTTTCACCACCCCTTGGAATGAGAATACTATGCCCATTTAGGGTTTAGTTTACTGTGCCTCTGTCTAGTAGTGACACAAAAATGACCCCTGGGGTAAACCTAAGATCTCCCATCCACTTGTCAAGATTTCTCTTGAAGAGAGTCAGTGAGGGGCTCTGCCTAACATGGACAGGGATTCTGTTCCAGAGTGTAGGGAGCCTCTGGGTTATGAATCTGTCCCTCCAGCACGTCCTATTTATTTCTGTGTTGAGGTTCAAATCTCTCGCTCTCGTGGTTCTGGTGGATTTGGATTTTCTGAGGTGGAGCATGTCCATTAATTCCAGATTGGACATGGCCTTGTAAGTCAGGCATAGATCACCTCTGAGTAGGCGGTATGCCACTGAATAGAGCTGGAGTTTCTTCAGTCAGGCAGCATATGACATATGTTTGAGACCCTTGATCCTCTTGGTGAGGTACTTTTGGGGACTTTCTAACTGCTGCAGGTGACGGGTAATGTACATCCCAAATGGGGCATTGTACTCAATTATGGGCCTGATAAGGGAAGAGTATAGGGGCACAATGACCTCTCTTGATCTAGATGTGAATGCTTTCATGATAAGGTAGGCAATATAGAAGGTCTTCCTAATCACTTTGGCAATGTGAGTGTCGAATGAGAGGTTACTGTCAACTTGGGTCCATAGGTCCCTGATTACTTCTTCCGTACTTAATGGATTACCACCTATGTGGTAATTTGTGGCTACTTTGTTTTTCCCAAAGGGTATGACGATACATTTTTTTGGCGTTCAGTTTAATGCCATGGCTCTGGCACCAGTTATCCGTTTCTATGAGGCCTTTCTGAAGGATGCTTGTGTCCGCTGGAGTATCGATTATGGCACCCAGTTTGCAGTCATCTGCGAACTTTGTCAGCCACAATCCTCCTATGTTTGCTTGCACCTCGGAAAAATAAATGCCGAACAAGAGGGGTCCCAGGACCGAGCCCTTTGGGACACCGCTTGTGACTGGCTTAGAGTCTGACATGGCTCCAGCAATTCTTACCTTGTGGGTTCTGTCCTTGAGCCAGTTTGCAACCCATCTTATGACATATGAGTTTACATTTAAGCTGGTGAGCTTGTCTATGATGCCTGAGTGGGGTATTGTGTCGAAGGCTTTTGCAAGGTCGAGGTAGGCTGTGTGAACTGCCTTACCCTCATCAATGGCCTTAGTGACTGTTTCAAAAAAGTCGACCAGGTTCAAAAGGCAGGATATGCCCTTGACAAAGCCGAATTGAGTAGGATCCAGTGTCTGTAGGTCCCCAATGTCTTTGTTTATGAGTTCCATAATGATCCTCTCCATAGCTTTGCAAACTAGGCTCGTCAAGCTTATGGGGCAGTAATTACCAGGGTCCGTAGAAGCACCTCCTTTGTGGAGTGGGACCACTGTTGCTGTAAGCCATTCTTTGGGTATGTATCCTGTAGTAAGGCTAAGATTAAACAGCAGCCTTATGTGCGGGTTTAGTTCCTCTTGGAGTTCATGTAGCATGCAACCAAGGACACCGTCTGGTCCCATTGATGCTGTGTTTTTAGCTTTGGAGAGGGTGGCTCTCACCTGGGCATCTGAGATGTCAGGGAGGCTACACTCTGCTGGGATAGATATTTCTCCTTTTGGGGGGAAGGGGGGGGGGATTGCACTGAACCTGTCTGCCAGTATGTTGGCATTGTCTGTGGGTTTAGTGTATTTTTTGTCATTTTGGACTAATTCTGAGCATATCTGGGAGTTTCCACCCAGGTTTCTAAAATAACTAAAGAAGGCCTTGTGATTGTCTTTAGTGTCATTTGCGATTTTTCTCTCAAAGTTGGCCTTGGATGATTTTATGAGTGATCGTAGTTTTTTGCTAGTACTGATCAGAGATGCCTTCCCTTTTAGGGATTTTGCTTTGTCATGTAGTAGCTTCCTCCTCCTGTTGTAAGGCTTGTTTATGGCTGGGGTCCACCAGGCAGGATGCCTGCCTTTGGGGGAATGGGTCTTGGTTTTATTTGGGATTGCATAATCCATGCATTCTTGAAGGTGTCCGTAGAAAGCGTTTATAAAGGATTCAGCAGTGTGGGCTGTGGTTTCCACTGGCCCAGGGGCCTTGAAGGATACCACTTCAGTCTTAAGAAGTGTGAAGTCAGCTTTTGAGAAATTCTTCACTGTGGTCTTTTGTGCTGGTGGTGGGGGCAGGATGTGGATTTCCAGTGAGATTAATTTATGGTCTGATCTCACCAATGAGGGGTATACTTTCGGTGTGGAGCATTGTGTCCCCATGTTTGTGATGATCAAGTCTAGTATATTATCTCCCCTTGTGGGAGTGGTGACTAGTTGTTCCATCGCATTTGAGTTTATGAATTCTAGGAACCTTTAGGCTACGGTGTTGGGGCTTGAGTAATGCTCCCAGTCTATGCTTGGGTAGTTAAAGTCTCCCAATATGATGGTATTTGGAGAGACATTCATACTCTCCAGTGTCTTCAGGAAGGCTGAGTGGGGTTCTTGAGTTTGAGAGGGTGGTCTGTAGCATGCCACAAACTGTAGGGCAGTTTTGCCTATGGTTAGTTGCACATGGATGGACCCCGAAGCTTTCGTGCGTTGCCACTGACCTGGAGGTGTGGGTATATTTGATGAATATGGATACTCCCCCTCCTTTTGTGGTTCGGTCCAAGTTTTGGGGCTGAAAAGCATGATATGAGGTATAGCCTGGTAGTGCTGGGGTGCTCTCAGGAGCCTTGAACCAGGTTTCAGTTACTGCACAGACATCAATGTTCTCCATACTGAGGAGGGCTTCGAGAGCATGCATTTTGAGGTTTAGACTTCTGGCGCTGAGCAGCATTACCCTTAGTTTTTTTCCGCTTGTGTTTTCTAGGGAGGTGGGATTGTCTTTTGAGCCTTGCCTAAAAAAGGCACTATGGGGGTGGCAAGAGCATTGTCCAATATCCGGAAGCCCAGGGGTGACAGGTGCAAGACGTCCCTTGCGAAGCAGTGTGGCTTGTCAAGCATGTCATCCCAAGCAGACAGACATTGTATCCCCTTTGAATGACACCAGTAATTGAGCCAATTGTTAAAGCTGATCATTTTGTCTTAGTACTGTGGTATCATTCTTGGTGAGGGTAAGATGCTGCTCAGGGTCAGGGTCATACCGGCCTGGGCTACATAATCAGAGAGCTCCTCTATGTCTCTTTTCATGCAGTCCAGGGAGGTACATCTCAGGTCATTCACACCGGCATGGACAATGACTGAGTCATATTTCTACTTGCTTTGGAGTGACCTGAGTGCTTGTCTTATATGGCGGATTCTAGCGCCCGACATGCAGCTTACTGTAACCTTTTCCTTGTTCAGTCTGGTGAGCGGGACATCAGTGTGTCTGACTATGGAGTCACCTATTACAAGTGTATCAGGCATGTTGTTTGGCCTTAAGGGCTGTGACTGTTTGGCACACTGACTTTGTGAACTATGTGTTGCATGTGCTATGTTTTGAGGTAGTGGTTGCTTGGATGTCTGCTTTGGAGGCCTCTGTTGTTTTGGTAGGTTTTTAATTAGAGCCTCCGAGTATGTTTTTGTGTGTTTATGTGTTTGGTTTGCAGTTGTGATAGGTCTATGTGAGACTGGGTTTGTGGTGTGTGTGGTTACCTTCTCCTCCTGACTGGTTTTGCCAGTACTGAGTTGAGAGAGCTCAGCCTCCAGTTTGGCTATACAGTCGCATCTCTCACATATATTTGTATTTGTTGGGAGGAGGAGAGGGTTGTCTGTGTACATGAGGCAGTTGTAACATTGCCTCAAGATTCCCAGATTCACCAGGTGAACTGGAGAGGACGCCAGTAATTGACCCTTCGACATGCTAGAATAGTGTAAGGGATTGCTGTGTAACTGAGTCAGAAGGGACCTATAGGGAAATGGGTATTCAAGGGGATTGTAGGTGGATGTAGTTCTTTCTTTTTTGTTTAAGAGTGCTTTACCTGTGTAAAAATGCTTTAGGAGCAAGTGCTGGGCATTTTAGGTACAGAATAGACTGTTTAGATTGAAAGTAGAGCAGTTCTAAGGGAAAAACTGAAGAGTAGACTTAGCGGAGCCAGAAATAGTTTAAACTAGATTAACCGGTGCTGCCCAATGCTGCGCTATGAGCAACTTCACACAAAATCGTGCAAAAAAGCAGATTTTTAAGCAGGGAACTTCAAAGAGCTAGAAATGGCCCAAAACGGCCAATTATTACAAGATTCTTGTGCTGAGGTCACTCCTTCAGGGACAGATAGGCTGCTCAAGGCTCCCCACTCCCACTGGTGAGCAAAGAAACCTCCTTCTATCCAAGTAAGGTAATGGGCAACGCAGGAACTATCCAAAAGTCCAGAATACAGCAAAGCCTGTATAGGGGACTATTCTAGCCAAGGAAAGACGGGAAACAAGGATATATATATATTTTTTTTTTTTCAAGAAAGCAACAGGAAAATGCAGAAAAACAACAGTATATTAAATGCACAGGCTAGCGCATATATTCCTAACTGCACACTCAAACAGAGGACACCCCCCAATATTCAACAACGTTCTGTCACATTCACTCTCTCTCTGCTGGACCACACTTCTACATCTCTCTACTCATATTAACAGTACATACTCTGGCCTTTCCTTACTTCCACCCCTGTTTTCTCCCTATCTTCTCTTAGCCTGTGCCTTAAAACAGATAAATATAGTTCAGTACATATATATGGTCACTATCCAAACCCTATTTCAAACCCCTATTTTCCTGTTAAGTCTTTAGAATGGGTAATTCTAGTCCTGTTTTGTTTTGCAGATATGCAGGAGGTCCATTAGGGTGAGTTCTGACAATGCCTTGTATGCCAGGCATAGATCTCACCTCAACAGCCTGTAGGAGACAGAATACAGGGATAGGGCCCTGACACAGTCTGCATAGGACATACTACTTACCCCCTGTATCCTTTATTGAGAAACCTCTGTGGACATTCCAGTTGCTGGATATGCCTGATTAGGTACATAGCAAAAGGGGTAGTGCACTCAGTGACTGGTCTAATGAATGCCAAATACAATGGAACACTAATAGCCTTGAACCTATATGTCATGTCTTTGTTTACAAGTTGCACTACATAGAACGATTTCCTCACTACTAGAGAAACATAAAACACGATTCCAAACCCAAACATCAGGAGGCAGGTAATGTGCACCACACTTCAATTTATTAACACATTAAGAACTTTCATCCTAATCCTTGGACTTCATCAGAACAATAAAATAGAATGTATCACTCCACTCCTATAAATAAGATGTACTAAAACCGATTAGAATCAAGTTCCCACACCTTTTAAAATGCCCTCGACCCTATAGGTTCACCAATTAATGAAGTTTATAAAACTTATCAGCTAAGGAAATATTTTCCTTTTAAAATTATACTATCAATAAAATATTACATTGAAATTAAAAACAAATAACAAAGAATAAAAGATGAAGCAGTCCATATTTACCAGTAATACAGATTTAAGCTTCAAAATGCTTGACACCATATCATTAAGACCACTACCTGCTATTCCATTAAGTAAAAGTTGCCACTTTAATTCTTTTAACTCAAGTAACTCATTGAATGCCCCCACCCCATTGTCAATACAAATTGTAGACACATGATGGTCAAAGGCTAGATTGCTGTCTATTTGTGTACCCAAATCCCTGGATACCAGGGCAACTCTTAGGGGTGTGTTGTCAATATGATAGTTACCAGGGGTGGATGACTTCCCAAAGGATACTATTATGCATTACTTTAAATTATTTTTAGTCCATGGCTCTGATACCTGTTACTTGTCTGTGCCAGCCCTTCCTGGTGAACATTTGTGTCGGTGCAGGATTCTATTGCTGCTCCTAATTTGCAATCACCTGCAAATTTAGTAAGCCAGAGGTCACTGACATTGGCCCTGACTTCAGAAAAGTAAATGCTAAGTAAGTGCAAAAAAGGAGCAGTCCTAGGACTGATTCCTGATGGACTCTATTTGTGACTGGCCTCTATGTAGAGATGGTCTCCCCAGTTCTAACTTTCTGGGTCCTATCTGTGAGCCAGCTGGCTATCCACCAGGTGACATAAGGGTTTATACCTAACCTCCTGAGTTTGTCAGCAATGCCTGACTAGAGTATTGTGTCAAATGCCCCGGACAGATCAAGGTTAGCAATGTCAATCATTTTGCCATATCCATTGCTTTGGTGACCTTCTCAAAGAAGTCTACCAGGTTCCGTAGGCATGATCTACCCTTGAAACCAAATTGTGTTGGGTTTAGTGTCTGAAGGTTTCCTATGTCTTACTGATCATTTTCCTGATAATTCTTTCCATAGCTTTGCATATGAAACAAGTGAGACTTATGGGTCCATAGTTTCCAGGGTCTGTAGATGGTCCACCTTTGTGCAGAGGGATAACTGGTGCTGTTCTGCATTCCTGAAGCATGAAGCCTGTTTATAAGCTACAGTTACATAGTGATTCCAGAGGGTCTAATAGCTCATATTTTTTGATATTTAGAAGGGATCCTGGGATATTATCTGAGCTGACAGATGCAGTGTTCTTGGCCTTAGATAAACCATTAAGGACCTGTTCCCTAAAGATAGCAGGGGAGTTATATTTGATGATATTTTCTGAGGTTAGGTTGAGGGGGGAGAGAGAGGTAAACTTGGAGATGAATTTGTCAGTGAGTAGGTTTGTTCTATCTTCTGGCTCAGTATAGGTGGCTCCATTAACAATGAGCTCTGCACATAACTGTGTATTGCCTTTGAGGCTGTGGACATAGCTAAAGAATGTCTTGTGGTTGTCCTTGGCCTGGGAGGCCAAATTTAATTCAGTGTGGCTTTGGTAGACTTTATTTGTCCTCTGAGTTGTTTGTTTAGTTTGATGAGAGTGCTTCTATCCTGATGGGTGCTGCACCTTATAGTATTTGCCATGATTTTCTTCCTTTTGTTAAACTACAGCCTAGTGATGTTGTGATTCCACCAGAGTGACTTCTTTTTTGAGTTAGTTCTGTCCTTTTTCCTGGTGGGTATAGCTGACTCTATATTAACATGCTTGCATAGGGTATCTGTGAAAAGTTCTGTGCAGGCAGCAGTGTTCTCCCACACCCTACCCCCAATTCCCACCCCCCATATTATCTACATGTATGTTAAACAGGCCACACCTCCCATTCACTCATCCACCTATTAACTGACTCAATTCATAAATCACTCAATCCACCCACACACGTCCTTCGCTTTAGGCTCTTTCACTTTCTCAATCATACTCCCTTTCTACTCTCCTTCCTAAAACACCAATATGGTACCAATACTATACTGCACGTCCCCATCTCAGAAACCACCCCCAATAAGTTCCTATTCAGCACAAAAAACAATAATACTGTTCCAAGAATATTCTATTTGTTACAACAGATAATAATCTCAAATCTGACCTACACATACAGAGTAATATAAAAAAAACAACAAGAAAACTTGGAATGCTGTTGAGGAATAATTACTTCCTGAGCGCATCTACCAAAACTACTCTGGCTCTGACCTTCCTACTCTGCTCAGTCCTACACAGAGCTCCAGCTCTAACTATCCTGCAAGCATCTCTAAAACAAAATTCCAAACTTGCTATAACAAAACTGCCAAGTTTGCTACAGGAACAAAACAGGACTCCCATCACTGCATGGCACTGCAATATATCAGCTGGCTCAAACTACCTCATTATCTGTCCTACCTTCAAATCAAAACTGTCCACAGCATCTTCTACAAACTACCCTCATGCCCTGCACCAAGCACTGCACCAAGCCCTGAACTAAGCATATACTTGCCCAATAGATCTCTTTATTCTAAAGATAAATCTCTACTCTCATACTGTAAATCCGCCATATCTCCAGGCCATATACTCTACTCGCACTCTATAGATAAAATATGAAACTCTCTACCTCTATCAGGAATAACCCCAACATCCTGACATTCAGACATTCCTTGAAGGAATTTCTATCTATGTCTTGGATCTGTTCTTGTTCTAATCCAGGCTGAGATTCTGTATATAAATTCCCTTTTATCTCCCCTACTCCGATACTACATTATGTATAACTACTACTTATAAGGCATTTTTCTCCCAACACTCATATCCAAACTCTTTTCCCTGATCTCTTCTTTTCCCAGCCTCTTACACTCATCTATCATGACTCCAATATGCACCAGTACCACTCGGCTCCACACTGTACCACTCGGCTCCACACAGTACCACCCAGCTCCACACTGTACCACTAGATCTACACTGTATCACTCAGCTCCACACTGTACCACTAGATCCATACTGTACCACTCACCTCCACAATGTACCACTCAGTTCCGCACTGTACAATGCAGCTCCACACTGTACCACCCAGCTCCATGCTGTACCACTAGAGCCACACTGTACCACTAGAGCCACACTGTACCACTTAGCTCCACACTGTACCAACAGATCCACTCTGTATGACTCAGTTCCACACTGTACTACTCAGATCCACACTGTATTAATAAATCCACACTGTACCACTACAGCAACACTGTACTACTAGCGCCACACTATACCACTCAGCTCCACACTGTGCCACTCAGATCCAGACTGTGCCACTCAGATCCACACTGTATCACTCAGCTCCACACTGTACCACTAGATCCACACTGTACCACTCAGCTCCACACTGCACCACTCAGTTCCACACTGTACCACTCAGATCCACACTGTACCACCCCAGCTCCACACTGTACCACTTAGTTCCACACTGTACCACTCAGCTCCACACTGTACCACTCAGATCCACACTGTACAATTAGAGCCACACTGTACCACTAGAGCCACACTGTACCACTTAGCTCCACACTGTACTACCAGATGCGCACTGTAACACTCAGTTCCACACTGTACTACTCAGATCCACACTGTATCAGTAAATCCACACTGTACCACTACAGCCACACTGTGCTACTAGAGCCACACTGCATCACTCAGCTCCACACTGTACCACTCAGATCCACACTGTACTACTCAAATCCACACTGTACCACTCAGCTCCACACTGTACTACTAGATCCATACTCTACCACTTAGCTCCACACTGTACCACTAGATCCACGCTATACCACTCAGCTCCATATTGTACTGCTCATTTCCACATTGTACCACTCAGCTCCACATTATACCACTCATCTCCACACTGTACCACTCATATCCACACTGTACCACTCTATACACACTGTACCACTAGATCTACACTGTACCACTGAGTTCCACTCTCTACCACTCAAATCCATGCTATACCACTAGATCCACATTGTACACTAGAGCCACACTGTACCAATTAGCTCAACACTGTACCAGTAGATCCAGATTGTACAACTCAGTTCCACACTGTACCACTCAGATACACACTGTATCACTAGAGCCACAGTGTACCACTCAGCTCCACACTGTACAACTAGATCCACACTGTACCACTCAGCTCCACACTGTACCACTCAACTCCACATTGTACCACTCAGTTCCACACTGTACCACTCAGATCCACACAGTACCACCCAGCTCCACACTGTACCACTAGATCTACACTGTATCACTCAGCTCCACACTGTACCACTAGATCCATACTGTACCACTCACCTCCACAATGTACCACTCAGTTCCGCACTGTACAATGCAGCTCCACACTGTACCACCCAGCTCCATGCTGTACCACTAGAGCCACACTGTACCACTTAGCTCCACACTGTACCAACATATCCACTCTGTATGACTCAGTTCCACACTGTACTACTCAGATCCACACTGTATTAATAAATCCACACTGTACCACTACAGCAACACTGTACTACTAGCGCCACACTATACCACTCAGCTCCACACTGTGCCACTCAGATTCAGACTGTGCCACTCAGATCCACACTGTATCACTCAGCTCCACACTGTACCACTAGATCCACACTGTACCACTCAGCTCCACACTGCACCACTCAGTTCCACACTGTACCACTCAGATCCACACTGTACCACCCCAGCTCCACACTGTACCACTTAGTTCCACACTGTACCACTCAGCTCCACACTGTACCACTCAGATCCACACTGTACAATTAGAGTCACACTGTACCACTAGAGCCACACTGTACCACTTAGCTCCACACTGTACTACCAGATGCACACTGTAACACTCAGTTCCACACTGTACTACTCAGATCCACACTGTATCAGTAAATCCACACTGTACCACTACAGCCACACTGTGCTACTAGAGCCACACTGCATCACTCAGATCCACACTGTACTACTCAAATCCACACTGTACCACTCAGCTCCACACTGTACTACTAGATCCATACTCTACCACTTAGCTCCACACTGTACCACTAGATCCATGCTATACCACTCAGCTCCATATTGTACTGCTCATTTCCACATTGTACCACTCAGCTCCACATTATACCACTCATCTCCACACTGTACCACTCATATCCACACTGTACCACTCTATACACACTGTACCACTAGATCTACACTGTACCACTGAGTTCCACTCTCTACCACTCAAATCCATGCTATACCACTAGATCCACATTGTACACTAGAGCCACACTGTACCAATTAGCTCAACACTGTATCAGTAGATCCAGATTGTACAACTCAGTTCCACACTGTACCACTCAGATACACACTGTATCATTAGAGCCACAGTGTACCACTCAGCTCCACACTGTACAACTAGATCCACACTGTACCACTCAGCTCCACACTGTACCACTCAACTCCACATTGTACCACTCAGTTCCACACTGTACCACTCAGATCCACATAGTACCACCCAGCTCCACACTGTACCACTAGATCTACACTGTATCACTCAGCTCCACACTGTACCACTAGATCCATACTGTACCACTCACCTCCACAATGTACCACTCAGTTCCGCACTGTACAATGCAGCTCCACACTGTACCACCCAGCTCCATGCTGTACCACTAGAGCCACACTGTACCACTAGAGCCACACTGTACCACTTAGCTCCACACTGTACCAACAGATCCACTCTGTATGACTCAGTTCCACACTGTACTACTCAGATCCACACTGCATTAATAAATCCACACTGTACCACTACAGCAACACTGTACTACTAGCGCCACACTATACCACTCAGCTCCACACTGTGCCACTCAGATCCAGACTGTGCCACTCAGATCCACACTGTATCACTCAGCTCCACACTGTACCACTAGATCCATACTCTACCACTTAGCTCCACATTGTACCACTCAGCTCCACACTGTACCACTCAGCTGCACATTGTACCACTCATCTCCACACTGTACAACTCAGATCCACACTGTACCACTCTATACACACTGTACCATTAGATCCACACTGTACCACTCAGTTCCACACTGTACCACTCAGATTCACACTGTACCACTACATCAACACTGTATCACTACATCCACGCTGTACCACTACATCCACACTGTACCTCTCAGTTCCACACTGTACCACTCAGATACACACAGTATCACTAGAGCTACACTGTACCACTACATCCACACTGTACCACTAGAGCCACACTGTACCATTTAACTCCACACTGTACCACTCAGATCCACACTGTTCCACTAGATCCACACTGAACCAATCAGTTCCACACTGTACCACTCAACTCCACACTGTACCACTCAACTCCTTTTAGATTCCCCTCATCTCTTCTTCTCACTAATCTTTTACTTCTAAACCCTGCCTCTATATATAGATTTTATGCATTTATGTGTAAAATATTGTTATCTACCAATTTCTCTGCAAAGTTATAACAATCCCAAGTGAACTTTCAAAACAATGCATTGTTTACCTCAGCACATAGTGACTGCCTCCTTCTTGCATGTATGAAACTACTTGTATTTCATGTGAAGCCATATTACATGTAACTTTACACTTGTTTTTGTTGAAGCCATAGTTTATGTGAAAATTTGCCTGTATGAAATGTTTCTTTTTCTTTTGTACTGTATGTTAAAAGGAGTTTTTCTTAAGTTAGCTGTTTTATGATCTAATATTGTCCTGCAGTCCTTGGTGTTACTGGGAACTAAAAAGTATCTGAAATAAATACTGGACCCTCTGTGTTCTGGTGGGACCTTTTGGATTGCTTTCTTTTGTGGGTCAGTGATTTCTGATCGCACCACCTCCTATTGTGATAGAACATCTGGCAATAGATGGAAGGTCATCCTGTCTGTTTCCAAAAATATGAAGAGCATTTTGTCTTGCATAATACGTACCCCACCAGTTGTTGAAGGGATACAAGGTCCTCAGATGCTTCCAGAGTGTGACAATCAGGCAAGCCCTTAGTAGTTCTGCTGATGCTGCCTCCCAAGTGAAGTCTTATGGAGACCTTGATTTTTGTAACATCCCTCTCCCTCATGGATGGCAGCCATTGCAGAAGTACTTGTAACTGCACAGACCTCTGTCTGGCTAATGTTCAAAGAGCTGGTATTGAGCCTTTAGGGTACTACAAGTTCTTCTCATCTTTCCTTCTTTTAAACAAAATTCTTAATTCAAGAAAAACACAACCATTCTCATAAATAAAACTCTCCATAAGAACACATAAATGAACAGAATAATCATGTCATAGGTATCAAATCCTGAACACTTTACAAAACCAGTAAACTGATGTGCGTGTTATTCTAAGCTATATAAAAATAAACAATATTCAGTAAAAGTTTTAGAACACTTGAATTTTTTGGCATGAGCCCAAACTCTGTGGAGGTACACAGTAAATTCTTTACTCATATTATCTATAACTGGACCTGGTTTGTAGTTGTTAAACATAAGGGCACCAGAAACATTACTGATAATATTGTCCATTCCAAAAACACTTAGCTCATGTATGCACTATGAGTCAAACTGACCAAATAACCAAAATAGAGGTGACTGAGTATTTGGCAGCAGTGTTCCAGTAGTCCATAATGCAGCACCTCTGAACTTGTTCCAGACATTTTGTCTTATTGTACTAGACCAAATAATATGCAAGCAGTCCACCTGGACATCATCAGCACTGCCCTTCATTCAATAAAAGATGAGTAGAGTGGGAAAAAGGTACAAGATGTCATCTATTGATAAGTTTAAGTTTTATAAACCTTAGCCAGGAAGAGGATCAGCAAACATACGTTTCCTCTGTAGCTCTTCCCAAAACATATTATTTAACTGGGAACCTCTGATGATCTGCCAGCCCATCATAACCTGATGCCCAAAGCCCTCATCTCTTTTCTGCAAGTACGAGCAACACTTAGACACCAGGCCCTTAGTCGTATGCTCCTACATATTCAGCCACCAAAAAGGGGTGATATCTGTTCCATGGCTCTGTCTTCTTGGGTTTAGTCTTATGGTAAATATTCCTTATCTGCAAGTATTGCCAAATCAGTAAAGAAAAAAAAACTCCTAATTCTTGAAAAGACTTAAATAGGCCCAGGGAGTCATCTATCAGATCATGCCACATAAAGATCCCCTTTAAGATCAAATTAGAGTTATTCATTCTTAAAGGGCTGAAAAAAGCCTTGGGAAGATGAATGTGACCATGTGGATGCCTATCAGGAAGTCTCCCACTAAGATAAGTGGCAAAGACACTGCTCCTAGCTGAATTACAGCTTTCTGGAAGACATGAAGATGCTGAACATGGTCATCTGTCAGCCCACAGAAACTCCCCAGTAAAAGACCTCCTACACTAGTTTTAACTTATACCACAATTCCATCTCTCATTAGAATCAGGTGAGTCTAATGTCTCATTAGAATAAGATCAGTCACCCTGCTAGATAGGGGCCCAGGGAAGTAAATATTGTGGGAGGAAATAGCCAGGGAATTGTTATGGCTAGACTTGTATAGGCCCTAGGGCCAATAGCCTAGTATGAACCTATGTGTTCTCCACGTACCCGGTTAGTATTATTTGCAACTAAAATACCGACTCATTTTTTGGAAGTTCTTTTGCCACTAGCAACAACCTATTTATTCCAATATTTACTCAATATTCTGCTTCTGGCTTTTTTGAGCTTAGTTTCTTGTAAGACCAGAACTTGACATTGTTTGTTTGTAATTACATGGAAACATCCTTTAAATATGTGCCCTGTATTCAAACTGCCCACATTCCATGTCTTGTATCTAACACTTTTCAGCAGTACAGTGCCATCTGTGTTTAAATCACTGTGACCCAACACAGCATAATGGCAAGTAGAGATTGTATACCCCCTTCAAATGCCTGTCACTACTGAGGACAGAACCACAAGAAGAAGCTTGGTATAATCAATACCCTCCCCAGGAGACTATTACTCTGGTAAAAGTAAAATCCAGTAACAAGAAAACCAAAATGCTGGAAAACCCATTTTACTTTTTTTTTTTTTTTTTGCAATAACGAAGAAAACATAAACTGTTGAAATGCGTGCAGAACTGGCACACATTTATTTCCTAAAATAACAGAAGTAAATGAATGAAAAGAATAAACCTTCAAAAACTGCAGTGTTTGCTTAATAACACAGGCAACCCGTTAAAACCAACAACTGCTCAACAGTCATCTATTCATGTCCCATCTGAGGCAGAGGGAGACATCTCTGGTACAAAGTCCTTACCCCTCTTTGCAGCCCCAGTGCCCACTAGCTGGAATGCCTCCAGAGTAGCATCTGGGGGTATGACGCTATAGTAACTTTCTTCCAACAGAAAGGTGTCCACTAAGGGTGCACAGTGGTAAGTTATATTTTCACACAGGGATAACCATTTCTGCTTCATCCCACCACTGACTCCCCCACCAGCCTGATTATCATTGTTCAGTCTTTGTTTTTTTATTGAGTGGACTCTTTTCCACAGAAGACTGAGTTGTACTTTCCTGCCTTTTTCTCACTGAAACACTACTTCTGGCTACTTTATTTGGCATGAGTATCATCTGGTGTCTCTACTGAAACAACGTGTATAATAATGCATCGGTCTCTACAGGGCTGTCAAAGGTGTAATGTTGTCAAAGGCGTACTGCTTGTTCTTATATGCAAAATGCAATGTAGCAGGAAAGCACAACTAGGAAACTAAGCTCATGTCCCCCCGATGAGTGGGACTATCACTCTTCTTTTAAGGAAGATGCTGTTACTGTAACCTGGTGCTACCTTGACCACAGCACCTGCTAGGGAAAATGAAGATCCTAAAGTCCTCACCTTCTGTAGAATCGCCTCTCAGTCTCTGTAGTTCAGGAACCTCACTATGAGGCTTTGAGGGAGATTAGCTGATAAAGAGCATGGAGTTATTCCATGTGCCGTCTCCACAAATGGTGTTTCTGACAACTTCAAACTTGCTGTCATTTCCTTTCATATGAGGTCCACTGGGTTTCAGCCTCCATCAATTCAGACAGCCTTATAAACCACCGGTTGTTTCTCCTACAGCGGTTTCCCAGATATTCCATTTTGGAATTAAGGCACAGCAGTGTACTTTGCAAGCTGCCTATTTGTTGGGTATATTACCTAATAGCATACCTGTGCGATTACCTGTGTGATTACCTGTGTCATTTAAGTTCTCATTAATGCACTTGCAGTTGATCCGCAATCTCCAATAAACCAGTTTCATGTTTACTGCTAGTTTCCTTAATTACAGATGCATCCGTTAACACCCTTTGAAACATTACTGTAATAAGAGCATACTGGTCCACTTGAGGCAGGGTTTCAGTGTTCAAAGAGGGAGCTATCAGAAAGGGTGACCAGATGCCACATGTAGTACTTCTATAAGGGTGGGTTATGAATCACTTCACATCAGGTTGTTTCTCTCTTATGAAATGCTTACTTTTATTTATTTATTTGTATTTATTTCAGGGGTAGATCATGGATCTCCATGGACTCAGACCAGAAGTGGTGTCTGGTGAAGTGACTTGCTCAGACTCACGCAGTTAGGCACTGGAAGCTGTGGGAATCAAACCCTGCACCAGTGGACCACAGGAAGCAGTTCATTACCAACTCCTTAATCCTCTACGTCAGCTGCCAGACTTGTTGCTTTCTACTATTTGTCTAAGGTCATATGCCCTTTTGCTCTTCGCATCCAATAATATTGCAAATATAGACTTAAAGACTAGGTTGTTCACACAAAAAACATGTTAAAAGTCTTCCAGAGATATTGAGTGACACTCAAAATATTCTAGTCCCTTGCATTTCTGAGCATGTATCCCCAAATTCATGGCATCCTTTTTCATCCTGAAGAAGGTTCCCTGAGGGGCAGGTAACATGACACCAGTAGCTGACAGTTTTTCCCTTCTATACACTCTTGATCAACTCTTCTTTCACCTTGATTGAAAAAAGAACTAACTGTCAAATAGGGCACTGGTGAAGGATGCCTTGAAATTCTCCATAAAAACACAGAGGCTGACCCAGGCCTCTGATCCAACACACAGAGGCTGACCCAGTCATCTGACCCAACACACAGAGAGTGACCCAAGCCTCTGACCCAACATGCAGAGACTGACCCAGACCTCTGACCCAACACACAGTGGCTGAACAAGGCCTCTTATCCAACAAACAGAGACTGACCAAGGCCTCTGACCCAACACACACAGAACTGACCCAAGCTTCTGATCCAACACACAGAGGCTGACCTAGGCCTCTGACCCAATACACAAAGGTTCACCAAGGTCTCTGACCCAACACACAGTGGCTGACTCAGGCCTTTGACCCAACACACAGAGACTGACCCAACCCACAAAGACTGACCCAGGCCTCTGACCCAACACACAGACTGACCCAGGCCTGCCATCTCATAGTATTCCCTGTCCCAACAGCTCTGGCTGTTCCATTAGCTACACTGTTTATGGACCTAATGGACAGTTATGAGATATTAGAATTTCATGATACCTGTGACTTGATCTGACATTGAATATAATTGGCAGGCAACCTTCCTAGTGATTATAGGGTCTCTTCTGATGGCTCTTACTGAAAACAAGTCATATGCATCGGGTAGTTAAGACACCAGGCAGCAAATGTGCCTGATGCAAAGGTGCACCTCCACATGTGGTTCATAGATCTGTGGTCCCTATCTGGCAGATGAGCCACAGCAATCTCATCACAAAGCTCCACTGTTATTGCTGCTACAACTTAATTGCCAAGGGGTACTTACTCCAACGAAGGCTGTCCTTGGGTGATCCAAGAATCTTGATAGTCTTCTTAGGAACTGATTCAGCCGCATCAGATTTTTGTCAAGCTACACCCCACAAACCAGATGTGTCATACAGCTTTGACCTTTCTCCTAGCAAATATGACTATTACATGGTGGCAGTCAATGTGGTGGTAAACAAATTGGGAAGAAAGACACTGAGAAACAAGTCAAATCTCTCTATCCATGTCAAAAAAGAAGGAAAGACTCTAGTCTTAAGTGAAATTCTTTCTTCTCCAAAAATAATGCCTATGTAAAAAGAAAATATCACTTGCTTCAATAATTGTCTAAATAGTTAGTGTCATTAGAGGTTCCACCTATGTCCTTGTTGGACAGGGGTGATAGGTGTTGATTGTAGAAATTAGGGTAAAACATGGCTAGGCTTGTAAGGTCCATATGGGGTTAAGTCTACTAACCTTCTATGATCCTATGAGCCTATGATCCAGGGGGAGCCAGTATGTGTCAGCTTGGGATGAGATGTTCAACAGTCCTATTTGCTCTCCAAAGGATGGGCTACAGCTCTCATTCTGAAGCTTCCACATACTACCTAAACCCTTGCTCCCAACATAGTGTCATTTTCAGGGACAGTCCAGCTGATGGATATGTCAACGTAACTAATATATCAAGTGTGGAACAGGATTGCATTGATGTGTCTTTGTCAATACTAGAAGTCTCAATGACAAAACGTTAGACCTTTTGTTGTTTCATTTTTGCTGTTTTTGCTGTTGAGACTGTTTTTATTCTGCACTTTGAATTTTCAAATACTGCTGCCTTATATAACATAGGCTAGATTCAGACTTTTTGAATCTTGACTGTTTGGTATCAGGTGAGCAGTAAAACCAGCCACCTTACATTAAGAGAGCCTCCCTGCACCCTTGTGACAAAAGTGTGTAGCTCAGGAATCATCTGAGTTGGGATTTCTGGAAAAAGTCTCAGTTTTGGTTAGTTTGTGTTAAAACTGTTTAACTTCTCTTGTATTTAAGCCTTGCATTTGCATGGGTTTGTGCTCAGTTTACCAGAGCTGCTCAAAATTTGGTAACCTTAGCCAGAGATCTGGCATGAATCTAAACTGAAATCCAAGGCATCCACTGAATTCAAATGAAAAATAAGCATATTTTAAGTGTGTATTTATTGTACTTTGAGAACTGTATTTAACTATATTGCTGCTTTTTTTCTGCTACTTTTGGTGTTGACAATGTTTTTATTCTGTACTTTGAATTTTCAAGTACGCCTGCCTTAAATAGCATAGGATAGATTGAGACTTGCTGAATCTAGACTGCTTGGAAACACTTGAGCACTAAAACCAGCCATCTTACATTAAGAGGGCCACCCTGCATCCTTGTGGCAGAAGTGTGTAGCTCAGGACCCATCTGAGTTGGAGATTGCTGAAAAAAGGCTCAGTCTTGGGATTACCTGTTGGTTACTTTGTGAAAAAACTGTTTAATTTCTCTTGTATTTAAGCCTTGTGTTTGCATGTAGCTGCGCTTCGTGCAACAGGGTTTAGTGCTGCTGTTTATAGACACAGTGGCCTAGAAAGACAATTTTCCATAGATAACAGCTAGTGAACCCTCCCAAACTCCCGTGCTGCACTGCTAGCATCTCAGTTGTGCACTAAGCACTGTTGCAATTTTTCAACCCTTGCCTTCTACAGAATAGACCACTTTGTTAATCCTAGCGCAAAGCCTGGTCTAACTAGCCCACACCCCATTAGTAATTATGGTATAAACCTGTCATAATTGACGGTCCCAGCATGTCTCCATCCAGCCTTTCAGCCTGATTGACATGGGCATTCTGAAGTAATAATGTAGCAATTGCCTGTTGTATACTGACAACCATTTACTCCTAAAACAAACAAATACAATATGTGACAGATGTATTTGCACTATGAATATGGAATCAGTTCTCTCATATAACTACAAACCAGACATCAAACAGGTTGGTAGCACACACACTTCACCTCTTGCACATGACAAGCTCACGACACATAAACCCACATATGCAGAGGTATTCACTAGAAGCCTACCAAAAGTTCAGGGACCTCCCAAGTGCAACCCTACTGCATACACTGCAGAACCAGTAGTATCCACTGCACATAATAACACACACCAGTGTCTTGGCTAATAAGCCCCTAAGGCAAAACACCTCAAGACCAAATGTCTTGGTAATAAGCAACTCCACAGAGAAACACAGAGATGTCCCCCTCACCAGGCTGGACAATGTGAAGGTCACGAGTAGCTGCCTGTCAGGTGCCAGGATCCGTCAAATCATGGATGCACTCAAGTCTCTCAACAACAAGCACCATTATGACACTGTCAAAGTCCAAGCTGAGGTGAATGCCTTGAGACATACCTCTCTGGACTATATGAAGAGAGATCTGACTGAACTGTCGGATTATGTGTCCCAGGCAGGCATGTCCCTAGCCCTAAGCAGCATTTTACCTTCAGCCAGGATGATGCCTCAATATAAACAAAAGATAAATGGCTTCAACAATTGGTTTAGCTTCTGGTGTCAGTCCAAGGGGATCCAGTATAGGTCACCCTGGGAAGATGTGGTTGACAGACCACACTGCTTTGCCAGTGATGGTCTTTACTTTTCGCCTCTTGGTTTTTGGTTATTGACAAAGGAACTTGCTTCTCCCATAATGCCCTTTTTAGGCAATGTCAAAACAATTTCCGACATAAAAAAAATCCACTCTTGACAAATTCAAAGTTATGCTGCTTAATGCTAGCAGTCTATACAGGAAACTGCATGCTCTGGAAGCACTCCTCATTCTGGAAGATGCTGACATCTGTGCAGTCACTGAGACATGGTTATAGGCTGCAGAGAGCACCTGGCTGTGCAAGGTTACAATGCCTTCCACATGTTCAGACCTCAAAATGAGTGTGAAAGAACCAAAGGCGGAGGTGCATCCATCTTCATTAAAGAAATATACACCTCGAGACTGGTTAACCAGTACAACTCTTTTGAGCTACTCCAAGTTCAACTAACTGTAGGTAAAAAAACTTTCCACATCATTGTTAGCTACAGGTCCCCCACCATGAATCAAGAGAAACACATTACCTACCTGGACTTATTACAGCCACTTGATATATAGCCAAACACCTTGGTCATAGGTGATTTCAACAATCCTTCCATCAAGTGAGAGACATATACGAGCAAAAACATGCTCACCCTGATTTTTCTGGACTTTGCCAGTACAAATGCTCTGGAACAAATAGTCTGTACCCTCACAAGGAGCTCAAATGTTCTAGACTTAGCACTCACCAACAAGGGGATCAATGCACTACCACCCTATCTATGTGTTGCCCTCCCTGGTAAGGTCTGATCATAAATCAGTTTCATTCAAAATAATGATCGGACCTGCTACCCCCCCCCCCCCCCCCACACACACACACAGGAGCTAAAATATTTCTCCAAAGCAAACCGAGGTGGTTAATGGTATAATGGTATAAATAGTTTCAAACCCCACGATAACACAAACAACAAAGAATGTATGCAGAGGTGTACACAAATGCCCCGTATAAACACTTATACAGCTGTATAAACTCAGCAGTACCTGAATGGATCAAAACCAGGTCCTCATGAAAAAATAGGTCATCTTAGTTGACCTTAAATATAAAAAGATTATATAACAAGAGGACGAAAGTGATGTCTAAGAATAAGAGGGAACTGACTCAGCAGAGGAAGAACACCCATATCTTGTAAAGTCCTCTAAAGCTAACTACAAAGCTAAATTAGCATCCCTAGCTAAGGATAATCACAAAGCATTCTTTATGTCCAAATTCTAAAAAGGAAGGCCAGCTTTGTGCCAAACTAGTAGTGGATGGTACCACTCATACTGAACGTGAGGAAATTGCCAACCTGCTAGCTGACAGATATGACACAAACTTCACCCCTCTATCCTCACCAGTCATACCCTAAAGCATACCTGACACCAGTCCTCTGCCTTGTATCTCCAAACAGCAGGTCATAACCATGCTCTCCATGGCCAAAAATACAGCCTCTGTGGAACCAGATAACATCCCAGGCCGATTACTAAAACAGGACCTAACGGAACCACTTAGCAGCTGAAGCAGTGGCTTTGGACCAGCAGAGTGGAAAACAGCAACAGTAATCCCCTTGCACAAAGTGGGTCCATCAACCAAGCCTGGGAACTACAGACCCAGAAGCCTATCCAGCCTTATCTGCAAGGCCATGGAAAGAATCATAATGAACCTTATTAACAAAGACATAGGTGACCTTAAAATTCATGACAAATAATTTTCCATCAGTAAGGGTAAATCATGCTTATTACACCCAGTGGACTTCTTCAAGAATGTCACCAAAGCCCTGGATGAAGGCAAAACAGTACATGCCACCTATCTTGACTTGGCCTTGGCCTTTAACACAATCCCCCACTCAGGTATCATTGACAAACTCACCCAGACGGGAAAATAATCTCACAAAGAGGGGATGTAGAAAAGATTAAAGTAGAAGTTAAAAAATAGAAGCTGACGTTATGGAGGGCCTGCGAAGTGAAGCATTTGGTGTAGATGGTCTAACATAGGTTACATCACAGTATGATGGAACAAGTCCCCAAAGTAAGGAAAAACAGAAAGATCAGAAGACATCTGAAGAAGAAATATGGACATGGTTAAGAAAAAGAGATTTAATATGGTATAATTTCTATGCAAAGGAGAAACCAAAACTTATCAATACAAAAAAAGCAGCACCAAAGATATTTGAAGAATAATACAGGCAAAGGAATCCCACATGGAAAACTTTACAATATAAACAACAAGAAGACAAAGAGGAAAAGCAGAAAAGGAAATTAGTAATGGAGATGTTAAAGAAATAGAAACTGAGGTTATGGAGTACCCACAAAGTGAAGGATTTAGTGTAGAAAATCTAATTCAGAAAGAACCACAACAGGATAGAGCAATGGACATCCAAATTAAGGGGAAACCAGTGGAATGGGAGGCTATTGGTCAGGTGCCATATCAAGATATTTTGTAACCTTCCACAGGAAATCAGTATAAATGTACATTTCAAGCTGGACAACAAGGGAAGGAACAGAAAACTGTGGAAACTTTGCCACAATCAATGTTGAGGAGTGATAGGTCAATGAGCTCACATATGACAGAGCAACAGATGGCACAGTATGAAACTGAAGACAATGTGACACAGGAAGATGCTCTAGAACTTTCTATGGAATGCCTGCAGGAAATGGAAAACAAAAAATGTGCCCTCAGTGTAGAGGAAAACGAGCTGAGAGAAGAGTTGTTTGATTTAATCGAGATAGACATATTAATATCAATGAAAGAAATAGACTGCAGGAGGTCAATAAAACCCCAACTGTCAGAAGTTTGATAAAACAAATGAACACAGTAATTAGGACTGTTCATAGAGATCCATGTGATATAACAGGAGTAAACAGGATATATTACTGGACAGCTACATTAATATCTGATAAAGTTGTACCACAAGAACACGGGGTAGTGAGGGAAAGGACGGGGAGGGATCGAATAACATCATGGAAGTATCGAACAAAGAAAACTATAACTCCATTAAGACAAGAAGTGTCAATGTTAGAAGAGAATAGAAGAGGGAACAGATCAACAAAAATACTAAGAAAGATAGATGTGATAAAAGCAACATGCAGTATTAGAACAGACCAGGATCTATCATGTATCATCACAAATAACAAACTAAAAATCTCAGTACAGGTGGAAAACATTAGAAGATACACAGATAAATATAAAGGAAAAGTCCAAAATAAGCAATTTACTGATGACCCCAAAATGTTTTATAGAGAACTGGGAAACAAGGTAAAAAGAATTGAAAGACCACCAAAAAAGAAGACATAGATACGTTTTGGAGAATTATTCATGAAGATCCTGTGGGACATACAAATGCTAAACGGATAGAAGATGTCAAAAAAAGTATAAGAAGTTCAAAGGTAGAGGATATGATGTGGGATGACGTAACGGCTAGAGATATTGAAACAAAGTTAAGAAAAACCTCTAACTGGAAAACACCAAGCCCAGATCCAGTACCTAACTTCTGGTTAAAAGTATTAACATCTTTGCATGAAGATTTAGCCATGAATAAGAACTATTTATATGTGCACCCCGGACAGACACCAACCTGGTTAACAACAGGAAAAACAATGCTCCTACTTAAGAGTGAACCTGTAAGCTACCTAAAAAATTATAAATTATAGACCAATAACTTGCCTTCGAATAATGTGTAAACAATATACCGGAATTGGTTCTGACAGAGTTTATAGTCATTTAGAAGAAAACTCAATCATGGCAATTGAAAAAAAGGGCAATAAAAGAAAGTCATATGGAACAAAGGTTCATTTGTTGTTAAATAAAGTCATAATGGAGAACTGCTAAAAGGGGAAGAATCTAAGTATGGCATGGACTGACTACAAAAAATAATTTGATAGTATCCCACATTCATGGATAAAAGAGTGCTTAAAAATGTATAATGTACTTCCCTACACTGATCAGCTACATTACAGTGACCATGAAACAGTGGCAGACCACTTTGCAATTAAGCCATGATAAAGGGCAAAATATTATTCCAGGGATAAAAATCCAAAGGGGGATATTCCAGGGTGACTCCCTGTCACCTCTGCTATTCTGTCTTGCCCATAACCCATTAAGCTGTCTACTTAACAGATTAGGTCGTGTATATAATTGGGCTCCTAGAAAACAACAAAGTGTATAGACTTCTTATCTTCTTTTGGTCGATGATTTAAAACTTTATAGCTCATCAGATGAGGAACTGAAAGCACAACTGCAAGTTGTCAAAACTTTTTCAGATGATATAAGAATGTAATTTGGTCTTGATAAGTGTACAAAAGTAACCTTTACTGCAGGAAAACTGCAGCAGCAAGAAAGCATCCATTTGGGACAAGAATGTGACAAAAAAATTTGAGCAAGAGGGAGTGTATAAATATTTGCGGATTAATGAAGGACCAACAATAAAACATGAACATATGTGAATAAAACTTACTAAGGAATACTTTAGAAGACATAAATTAACCTGAAAAACAGCATTGACATCTAGGAACAAAATCCAAGCTATAAACCAGATTGCTCTTCATGTCCTAACGTATAGGTGCATAGGTTCATAGGGTGGTACTAGGCTACTGGCCCTAGGGCCTATACAAGCCTAACCATTTTTTTTTAGGCAAGGCTCAAAAGACAAACCCACCTCCATAGGTATCACAACAGATAAGAAACTAAGAGTAATGCTACTCAACGCCAGAAGTCTAAACCTCAAGATGCACGCACTCGAAACTGTCCTTAGCATGGAGAACATCGATATCTGTGCAGTAACAGAAACCTGGTTCAAGGCTCTCGAGAACACCCTAGTACTACCAGGTTATACCTCATACCATGCTTTTTGGCCCTAAAACTTGGACCAAACCACAAAAGGAGGGGGAGTATCAATATTCGTCAAAGATACCCATACCTCCAGGTTGGTGGCACAACACAAAGCATCAGAGACTATCCATGTGCAACTAACAGTGGGTAAAACTGCCTTCCAGTTTATAGCCTGCTACAGACCACCCTTCCAAACCCAGGAACCCCACTCGGCCTTCCTGAGAACACTGGAAAATATGAAGGTCTCTCCAAACACCATTAT
Organism: Protopterus annectens; assembly: GCF_019279795.1. Lineage (NCBI taxonomy): Eukaryota > Metazoa > Chordata > Ceratodontiformes > Protopteridae > Protopterus > Protopterus annectens. The sequence continues at coordinate 1,521,993,850 of NC_056726.1, read as the reverse complement.
ATTGGGTGACTTCAACTACCCAACCATAGACTGGGAGCATTACTCTAGCTCCAACACCCTAGCCCAAAGGTTCCTAGAATTTATAAACTCATATGCTATGGAACAACTTGTTACCAGTCCCACAAGAGGGGAAAACATACTGGACCTGATCATCACCAACATGGGGACTCTATGCTCCAGACCAGATGTGTATCCCTCACTGGTAAGATCAGACCATAAACTAATCTCACTGGATATTCACATCCCAACCCCACCCCATGCCCAGAAAACCACAGTGAAAAACTTCTCTAAAGCAAATTTCACACTCATCAAAACCGAGGTGGAATCCTTCAAAGCCCCCGGGCCTGTGGATAATACGGCCAGACCACAAAATCCTTTATAAATGCATTCTATGAACACCTTCAGGAATGCATGGATCATGCAATCCCAAATAAAACCAAGACCCAATCCTCCAAAGCCAGACGTCCTGTCTGGTGGACCCCAGCCATAAACAAACTATACAATAGAAGGAGGAAGCTACTACATGACAGAGCAAAATCCCAAAAAGGGAAGGCATCTCTGATCAGTATTAGCAAAAAACTATGGGCACTCATAAAATTGTCTAAGGCCAGCTTCGAGAGAAAAATTGCACAGGACACTAAGGATAATCACAAGGCTTTCTTTAGTTATGTTAGGAACCTGGGTGGGAATTCCCAGATATGCTCAGAATTAGTCTAAAATGACAAAAAATACACTGAACCCACAGACATTGCCAACATGCTAGCTGACAGGTTCAGCGCAAACTTCTCCCCCCCCTCCCCACCAAAAGGGCTAATATCTATCCCAGCAGAGTGCTGCCCCCCTGATATCTCAGATGCTCAGGTAAGAGCTGACTTCTCCAAAGCAAGAAACACAGCATCAATGGGACCAGACAGTGTCCAGGGCTGCGTCCTACATGAACTCCAAGAAGAGCTAAACCCAACCCTAAAACTACTGTTCAATCTCAGCCTTACTACAGGATATGTACCCAAAGAGTGGCGTACAGCAACAATGGTCCCTCTCCACAAAGGTGGTGCCTCAATGGATCCTGGAAACTATCACCCCATAAGTCTCACTAGCTTGGTCTGCAAAGCTATGGAAAGGATCATCATGGACCTTATAAATAAAGATATTGGGGACCTACAGAGACTGGATCCTACCCAGTTTGGCTTTGTTAAGGGCAGATCCTGCCTCTTAAACCTGGTCATTTTCTTTGAAACAGTCACCAAGGCCATTGACAAGGGGAAGGTGGTCCACACAGCCTACCTGGACCTCGCAAAAGCCTTTGATACAATACCCCACTCGGGCATTATAGATAAGCTCACCAGCTTAAATATAAACCCCTATGTCAATAGATGGGTTGCAAACTGGCTCAAGGACAGAATCCACATGGTTAGAATAGCTGGAGCCATGTCAGACTCCAAACCAGTTACAAGTGGTATCCCACAAGGCTCAGTCCTGGGACCTCTCTTGTTCGGTATATATTTCTCGGAGGTACAGGCCAACATGGAAGGACTGTGGCTGACCAAGTTCACAGATGACTGCAAACTGGGTGCCATAATAGACTCTCCAGCCAACACAAGCATCCACCAAAAGGGCCTCATAGAAACAGACAACTGGTGCCAGAGCCATGACCTCAAGCTAAACGCCAAAAAGTGTAGAGTCATCACCTTTGGCAAAAACAAAGTGCCCACAAATTACCACATAGGTGGTAATCCATTAAGTACAGAAGAAGTAATTAGGGACCTGGGGACCCAAGTTGATAGCAATCTCTCATTTGACAACCACGTGGCCAAAGTGGTTAGAAAAACATTTTATATAGCCCACCTAATCATGAAGGGATTCACATCTAGATCAGGGGAGGTCATTGTGCCTCTTTACTCATCCCTCATCAGGCCCATAATTGAGTACAATGCCCCTTTTGGGATGTACCTTACCAGACACCTGCAGCAACTGGAAATACCCCAAAAGTACCTCACCAAGAGGATCAAGGGGCTTAAACAGATGCTGTATGGTGCCCGGTTAAAGAAACTCCAGCTCTACTCAGTGGTATACCGCCTGCTCAGAGGCAATCTGTGCCTGACGTATAAAGCCATGTCCAACCCGGACTTAATGGACATGCTGCACCTCAGAAAATCCAAATCCCAACGAGCTACGCGCTCGAGGGACTTAAACCTCAGCACTGAAATAAATAGGACATGCTGGAGGGACAGATTCATAACCCAGAGGCTCCCTTCACTCTGGAATAAAATCCCAGTCCAGGTTAGGCAGAGTCCCTCATTGACTCTCTTCAAGAGGAATCTTGATGAGTGGATGGGAGATCATAGGTTTACCCCGGGTATCACTTCTGTGTCACTGTTAGACAGAGGCACAGTATACTAACCTCGAAAAAGGGCATAGCAAAATTAATTTAAAATGGGTGGCGAAAGCCATACACACTCTGGCTAGGCTTATAAATGCCCTAGGGCAGATAGCCTAGTATGAACCTATGAACCTATGAACCATAGCAATTCCCTGGCTATTTCTTCCCACAGTATTTACTTCCATGGACCCCTGTCTAGCAAGGTGACTGATGTGAACCCCGGGGTGAATTTCCTATCTCCCATCCAATCATCAAGGTTCCTTTTGAAGAGGGCCAAACAGGTGCTCAGCTTGACATGTATGGGCAGTCGATTCCAGAGTCTGGGGAGTCTCTGGGTCAGGAACCTATCCCTCCAGCATGTTTTGTTCATTGTGATGACAAGGTTTAGATCCCTGGAGCGTGTGTCTCTGAGGGATTGGGATTTCTTTAAGTGTAGCATGTCCAACAGCTCTGGGTTTGACATGGCCTTGTATGTTAAGCACAGATCGCCTCTGAGTAGATGATATGTGACAGAGTATAGATGGAGTTATTTTAGGCAGTCAGCATAGGGCATCTGCTTTAGGCCTGTGATTCTTTTAGTGAGGTATTTCTGCGGCCTTTCCAGTTGTTGCAGATGTCTTGAGAGGTACATACCAAATGGGGTGTTGTATTCTATAATAGGTCTAATGAGGGATGAGTACAGTGGGACAATGACCTCCTTTTTTTCTGGATGAAAAGCCCTTAGTGATGAGGTATGCCACATAGAAGGAATTCTTGACTGTTGTGGTAAAGTGGTTATCGAAGGTGAGACCATTGTCCACCTGTGTCCCTAAGTTTCTCATCACACTTTCAGTGTTTAGTGTACTGCCACCTATGTGGTAATTCAAGGGTACATGTTTTTTCCCAAAGGGGATAACTATACATTTCTTGGCACTGAGCTTGAGCCCATGGCTCCGGCACCAAGCATCTGTTTCTGTAAGGCCCTTTTGTAGAATATCCACATCATTTGGGGATTCAATAATGGCTCCCAGTTTGCAGTCATCTGCAAACTTTGTTAGCCAGAGTCCTTTAGTGTTGGCCTGTACTTCAGAGAAGTAGATGCCAAACAAGAGTGGTCCCAGGACTGAACCCTGAGGTACTCCACTTGTCACTTGTCTGGAGCTGGATTTGGAGTCAGCTACTTTTACAGTGTGGGTTCTGTCAGTAAGCCAGTTGGCAACCCGTCGAGTGATGTAGGGATTAATGCCCAGCTTAGTAATTTTATCTATGATTCCAGAGTGGGGGGTGGTATTGAAGGCCTTGGCAAGGTCCAGATAGGCTGTGTGGACCACCTTACCCTTGTCCATGGCTTTGGAGACTGATTCTAAGAAGTCAATCAGGTTCAGGAGACATGATCGACCTTTCCCGAACCCAAACTGCATAGGGTCCAGTGTTTTAATGTTGCCAATGTCATTGTTTATAAGTTCCATGATAATACGTTCCATGGCCTTGCAGATCAGGCTCATCAGACTGATGGGATGGTAGTTCCCGGGATCCAAGGTGGATTCCCCCTTGTGGAGTGGGATAACTGTAGCTGTGCACCACTCAATGGACACAAAGCCTGAGGTGAAGCTATGATTAAACATGACACTTAGGTGAGGTGCCAGTTCATTTTGTAGTTCATATAGTACACAGCTTGGGATGTCGTCTGGTTCCATGGATGCTGTATTCTTAGTTTTGGAGACTGAGGTTTTTATCTGTGTGGCTGTTATTACCAGAATTTGTCAATCATTCAGTATTGAGATGGGCCCTTTAGCGGGTGAGAGGGAGAGTGAAGTCTGCACTGAATCGATCTGCCAGGATATCGGCAATATCCTTGGGATCAGTATATATAATGCCATTCCTTTGTAGCTCAGAGCAGATCTGAGCATTGCCATTTAGATTCTTGACATAGCTGTAGAATGCCTTGTGGTTGTCTTTGGAATCTTTGGCAATTTTATTTTCGTAACTAGCTTTGGAGGATTTTATGAGGGATCTCAGCTTCATATTGAGACTGGTAAGGGAGTTTTTTGCATCCTGGGATTTTCCTCTTTTCTGCAACAGTTTTTTCCTTTGGTTGTAAAGTTTGTTTATGGCAAGAGACCACCAGATTGGCTTCCTTTTTTGGAGGAGAGCATCTTGGTTCTATTGGGGATGGCACGATTCATGCACAAGTGGATGTGCTCATACAGTGCCTTAGTGTAGGATTCAGCAGTCGAATTTTCAGTTCCCGTCTGCATGGGTGTCATGATGTTTTTCACTTCTAACTTGAGTATCATGAAGTTGGATTTGGAGAAGTTTTTTATGGAGGTTTCCTTACTGGGGGTGGGGGTGGGATGTGGATGTCAAGGGTGATTAGCTTATGGTCAGACCTAACCAACTAGGGGTTGACCATAGGTGTGGAGCATCGATTTCCCATGTTGGTAATGACCAGGTCTAGGATATTGGAGCCCCTGGTGGGACTAAGGATTAGTTGATCGAGGGCGTTGGAATTTATGAATTCCAAGAACCACTGGGCAAAGGTGTTGGTACATGAGTAGTTTTCCCAGTTAATGGCAGGGTAGTTGAAATCACCCAATATTAGGGTGTTTGGTTGTATCTTAATACTTTCCAGTATGTTTAGAAAGGTATAGTAAGAATCTTGGGGCATGGTGGGGGATCTGTAGCAAGCTACAATTTGGATTGCAGTCTTTCCTAGTGTTAGTTGCACCTGAAGAATTTCAGACACATTGTATTGGGCAACTAGTCTGGTGTTGTGAATATCCTTGGTGAATATGGACACTCCTCCACCTTTAGTGTTTCGGTCCTGGTTTGATGGCCAAAAAGTCTGGTAAGAGTTGTAGCCTGGTATTGCAGGGGTGCTCTCTGGATCCTTGAACCAGGTCTCAGTTATTGCACAGATATCGATGTTCTCCATTTTTAGGAGTGCCTCGAGAGAGTGCATTTTGAGGTTTAGACTTCTAGCATTAGGTTATAGGTTATAGGTTAGAACTAGACTAACTGCCCTTATGAGCCATTTCAAGCCTAGCCAATTACCCCATGTGAGAATCAAACCCTGCACCTTCCATCAGTAAGGTAAACACCTTAACCATTATGCCACCCTCCTTACTTTCAGATTTTGCATGCTTGTACCTGTTATGGTGGTGGTTTTGTCCTTTGAACTTTGCCTAAAAAAGGCACTGTAGGGGTGGCAAGAGCCTTAGACAGTAACCTGAATCCCAGGGGTGACAGGTGCAGACCATCTCTGGCAAAGCATTGTTGTCTGTCGATCATGTTGTCCCAGGCAGACAGATACTGGATCCCCCTTGAATGACACCAGAAGCTTAGCCAATTGTTGAAGTCAATCATTTTGTCCTTATACTGTGGTATCATTCTGGGCAAAGGCAGGATGCTTCTCAGGGCAAGGGTCATACCTGCCTGGGCCACATGATCTGAGAGCTTCATGCTCAACAAATGATTTATAAAAATCAGTGCATACCAAGATTATATATTCCCTCTTCCAAAGGAGGTATGGGCCACCTTGAAATTGATTACATGTATAGATCTGCAATTGTGGGACTGCACACATATCTACTGACCTCACAGGACCCAAATGTACTGAAAGCTTTGAAACATGAGGAGAATAAATGTAAGATAACTTCCCTACTTAGTCTAGGAGAAGCATATTGATGTAAAACAGGAATGGAAATCAGACCAGAAGTAGATAAAAAAATCAGGTGGCAATTGAATGTGCCAAAAAACAAAAGAAAAAATATATGGTGAAGAACTAGATTTGAAGTCAAGAAATGTGGAAAATGCATAAATATAGTTGCAAGTATAGAAAACTTCTGAAGGAACCTCATGTTGATTAGGATTGAACACAGGAATGGTTAAGGAGAGGCACATTCAATCCAAGAGATGAAAGGTAAATGTTGGTGGCCCAAGATAGTGAAATTCCCAGACTTTGGATTACAAAGTCCACCTAATATGTGGGAGAAACAGATAAATGTAAGTTTTGTAAAACAGAATTGGAAACAGCTGCACATCTTGTTGCTGGTTGTGACACACTAATGGCAGAAGGACTGTATACTGAAAGGCATAATAATGTGGCAAGACTGTATACTACTCAGCCAAGCTCCTCGTGGTGTCCTGCAGAGTACTACAAACAGCAGAGCAACTGAAGAGAGACTTTCATTTGATATAAGTATCTGCATTTTTCTCCTGTGACTGCTAGTTTCGCTGAAAAAGCGATTGCTAGCATTTCTGAACTTTAAAAAACCTTGCTTGCTGCATACTAAATGGTTTTATTACTGTTAGCACTTTTCAAAGTCATTTAAGTTCATTTTTGTGATCTTTAACTGTTGTAGGCTACACACTAAAGTGTGCTAGCCTGTTATAAGCATTTAAAGTGTTTTTGTGAAAGTTTAGTGTATTCTCTGCCAAAAAAATAAAAAACAAAAAATAATAAAAAATATTCTTGTTTCCCGCCTTTTCTAAGCTAGTTTAGTCCAGTTTTCAGGTTCTGCTGAATTCAGGGCTGTGGTATAAGTTCCTGTGTTGCCCATATCCTTACTTGGATAGGAGGAAGCTTCTCTGTTCACCAGTGAGAGTGGGGAGCTTTGAACAGCCTGTCTGTCCCTGGAGGAGTGGTCTCAGCCCAGCAACTAGTAGTTTATTGGCCTTTTTGGGCTAATTCCTATCTTTTTCATCTCCCTGCCTTAAAACATGCATTTGCGTGGTTTTGCACTTGTATACTACTCAGCCAAGCTCCTCGTGGTGTCCTGCAGAGTACTACAAGCAGCAGAGCGACTGAAGAGAAACTTTCAATTGATTAAGTATTTTTCTCTGCATTTTTCTCTTGTGACTGCTAGTTTCAGCAAAAACGCAATTGCTAGCATTTCCGAGCTTTAAAAAAACTTCCTTGCTGCATACTAAACTGTTTTATTACTGTCAGCACTTTTTAAAGTCATTTAGGTTAGTTTTTGTGCTGTTTAACTATTGTAGGCTACACACTAAAGTGGGCTAGCCTGTTATAAGCATTTACAGAGTTTTTGTGAAAGTTTAGTGTATTCTCTGCCAAAAAAAGAAAAAAAAAAGAAATAAATATTCTTGTTTCCTGCCTTTTCTAAGCTAGTCTAGACCAGTTTTCAGGTTCTGCTGAATCCAGGACTGTGTTATAAATTCCTGTGTTTCCCATATCCTTACTTGGACAGGAGGAAGCTTGTCTGTTCACCAGTGAGAGTGGGGAGCTTTGAGCAGTCTATCTGTCCCTGGAGGAGTGGACTCAGCCCAGCAACAAGTAGTTTATTGGCCGTTTTGGGCTAATTCCTATCTCTTTCATCTCCCTGCCTTAAAACCCGCATTTGCGTGGTTTTGCACAGTTTTGTGCACCGCACAGTGCCAGTTAGCTATGGTTAAACTATTCCAGGCTCCACGAAGTCTACTCTTCAACTTTTCCCTTAGAACTAGTCAAACTCTCAAAAAAAGCACTCTAACTATCCTTTGACAGCCCAGCACTTGCTCCAAACTCTCAGTAAGCACTAATAAATGCTAACACTTCACCTCCCCTTTACTATACAGTAGCATAAGGCTCCCTATTCGTCCGTACCGGACAACCAGTAAAACAGTTCATTTACCCATTCAGGCATGCCCAAAGGGCAGTTTCAGGTATACTCTCCAGTCCAGCTGGTGAATCTGGGAATCTTGAGGCAATGTTACAATTGCCTTATGTACACAGACAACCCTCTCCTCCTTCCAACAAACACAAATGTATGTGAGAGATGCAACTATACAGCCAAACTGGAGGCCAAGCTCTCTCAACCCAAGGCTGGAACGGCCAGTCAGGAGGAGAAGGGAAACACCTGCACCACACTTCCAGTCTCACATACACCAGTCATACATGCACCACCAAACAATACACATAAATACATGAAAACATACTCGGAGGCTCTAAATAAAAATCTGCCTAAGCAGCAGAGAACTCCAAAGTAGAAATCCAAGCAACCTCCACCCTCAAGCAACAACCACATATCACATACTTTACAGAGTCAGTGTGCCACGCAACCACAGCCCTAAGGCTTAACAACACAGCAAATACACTAGTAATAGGTGACTCTATTGTCAGGCACACTGACGTTCCACTCACTAGACTGAACAAGGAGAAGGTTACTGTAAGCTGCCTGTCGGGTGCCAAGATCCGCCACATAACACAAGCACTCAGGTCACTGCAAAACAAGTACAAATATGACTCTGTCATTGTACATGTTGGTGTGAACGACCTGAGATGTACCTCCCTGGACTACATGAAAAGAGACATAGAGAAGCTCTCTGATCATGTAGCCCAGGCCAGTATGACCCTGACCTTGAGTAGCATCTTGCCCTCACTAAGAATGATGCCACAATACAAAAAATTATCAGTTTTAACAATTGGCTAAGCTATTGGTGTCGTTCAAATGGGGTCCAGTGTCTGTCAGCCTGGGACGACATGCTCGACAAGCCACGCTGCTTCGCCAGAGATGGCTTGCACCTGTCGCCTTTAGGCTTTTGAATACTGGCCAAGGCTCTTTCCACCCCCATAGTGCCTTCTTTAGGCAAGGCTCAAAAGACAAACCCATGCCCTAAACAACACAAGTAATCAAAAACTGAGGGTAATGCTACTCAATGTCAGAAGTCTAAACCTCAAAACGCATGCACTGGAGGCACTCCTTAGCATGGAGAAAATCGATATCTGTGCAATAACAGAAACCTGGTTCAAGGCTCCAGAGAGCACCCCAGCAATACCAGGCTACAACTCATACCATACCTTCTGGCCTCCGAACCCAGACAGAAATACAAAAGGAGGGGGTGTATACATTTTCATAAAGGATACCCACACCTCCAGATTAGTAGCACAGCACATGGCCTCAGAGACCATCCATGTGCAAATAATGGTGGGCAAAGCTGCTTTTCAGATAATAGCTTGCTACAGATCACCTATCTTGGCTCATGACCCCCACTCAGCATTCCTGGGAATACTGGAAAATATAAAGGTCCTACCAAACACCATGATATTGGGAGATTTCAACTACCCAAACATTGACTGGGATAACTACTCAAGTACAAACTCCTTTGCCCAACACTTCCTAGAGTTTATAAATTCAAATGCCCTGGAACAGCTGGTCACCACACCCACAAGAGGTGATAACATATTTGAACTGATCATCACCAACATGGGGGATCAGTGCTCCACACCAGAGGTAAACCCCTCGCTGGTAAGATCAGATCATAAACTTATCACACTGGACATGCACATCCTGACGCCACCCCCGGTGAAGGAAACCACTGTGAAAAACTTTTCAAAAGCCAACTTCCCACTTCTCAAGACCGAGGTGAAAAGTTTCCAAGCCCCTTGCTAAAGGATAATGCTGACCAAACTGCAGAATCCTTTACAAATGCATTCTATGAGCACCTACAGGAATGCATGGATCGAGCCATCCCAAGTAAAACCAAGACTCACTCCTCCAAATAGAGGAAACCAGTCTGGTGGTCCCCGGCCATAAATAAACTATACAACAGAAGGAAAAAACTATTACAGGATAGAGCAAAATCCCAAAAAGGAAAGGTATCACTGATCAATATCAGCAGGAAACTACAATCCCTCATAAAATCATCCAAGGCCAGTTTCAAAAGAAAAATTGCCAAAGACTCTAAAGATAATTACAAAGCCTTCTCTAGCTATGTCAAGAATCTAGGTGGAAACTCTCAGATATGCTCTCAGCTAGTGCAAAATGGTAAAAAATACACTGAACCAACTGACATTGCCAACATCCTGGCTGACAGGTTTAGTGCAAACTTTACCCCCCCTCACCCCCAAAAGGGTCTGTGTCCATCACAGAAGAATGGAGAGCCCCGGACATCACAGACAAGCAGGTAAAAACAGCCCTCTCCAAAGCTAAAAACACAGCATCAATGGGACCGGATGGTATCCCAGGCTGTGTCTTACACAAGCTGCAAAATGAACTAAACCCTCTCCTAAATTCACTGTTCAAACTCAGCCTCACCACAGGCTATGTACCCAAAGAATGGCGTGCAGCTACAGTCATCCCACTCCACAAAGGTAGTGCCACAACAGAACCTGGGAACTATTGCCCTATAAGCCTGACCAGCCTGGTCTGCAAGGCCATGAAGTGAATTATCATGGATCTCATAAACAGAGACATTGGGAACCTCCAGACACTGGACCTACCCAAATCGGCTTTGTTAAAGGCAGATGATGCCTCCTAAACCTAGTTGACTTCTTTGAAACAGTTACCAAGGTCATAGATGAAGGAAAGGTAGTCCACACAGGCTATCTAGACCTCGCTAAGGCCTTCAACACCATTCCCCACTCCAGCATCATAGATAAACTCACCAGCTTGAACATTAACCCCTATGTCACAAGATGGGTTGCCAACTGGCTCACGGACAGAACACACATGGTCAGAGTTGTGGGTGCCATGTCCGACTCTAAACTAGTCACAAGTGGCATCCCACAGGGCTCAGTCCTGGGACCCCCTCCTGTTTGGCATGTACTTCTCTGAGGTACAGGCAAGCACGGGAGGACTATGGCTAACCATGTTCGCAGATGACTGCAAACTGGGGGCCATAATCGACTCTCCAGCTGACACAGACATCCTCCAGAAGGGTCTCACAGAGACAGATACCTGGTGTCAGAACCATGGCCTCAAGCTAAATGCTAAAAAATGCATAGTCATCCCCTTTGGGAAAAACAATGTGCCCACGAATTATCACATAGGTGGTAATCCACTAAGTACGGAAGATGTAATTAGGGACCTGGGGACCCAGGTAGATAGCAACCTCTCCTTTGATAATCACATTGCCAAAGTGGTTAGAAATCCCTTCTATGTAGTTCACCTAATCACGAAAGGGTTCACATCTAGATCAAGAGAGGTCATTGTACCCCTCTACTCATCACTCATTAGGCCCATAATAGAATACAATGCCACATTTGGAATGTACCTTACTCGACACCTGCAACAGCTGGAAAGGCCACAGAGGTACCTCATCAAGAGGATCGTGGGCCTCAAACAGATGCCCTATGCAGCTTGACTAAAGAAACTCCAGCTCTACTCAGTTGCTTACCACCTGCTCAGAGGTGATCTCTGTCTGACGTATAAGGCCATGTCCAACCCAGAATTAATGGACATGCTCTACCACAAGAAAACCAAATCTCTTAGAGCCACATGCTCCAATGAATTAAACCTCAACACAATAAACAGGACATGCTGGAGGGATAGATTCCTGTCCCAGAGATTTCCCTCACTCTGGAATAAAATTCCAGTTTATGTTAGGCAGAGCCCCTCACTAACACTCTTCAAGAAAAATCGTAACGAGTGGATGGGAAATCGTAAATTCACCCCGGGGATCACTTCAATGGCCCTGCTAGACAGAGGCCCAGGAAACTAATTTAAATGGGAGGCAAAAGCCAACACATTCTGGCTAGGCGTATAAATGCCCTTGAGCAGATAGCCTAGTACCTACCTATGAACCTATGAAGCTATGTTGCACTGAGGATTATGGAAACATTATGGTATTGAAGGAGCTGAAAAACACTGGAAACATGAGCCACAAGGCATCATAGAAAATAATGAAGTCTACATCACATGGGATCACCCATTAACAACAGTTCACAAGATTGATGTGAGAAAACCAAATACAGGGTCCATGAAAACATGAAAAGAAGACAAAAATAGCATTGCTCATTGAAATCACTACACACAGTGACTAGAGTGTCTTGGGTACAGACAGACAAAATGTCATAAAATATCAGGATTTGCAGGCAGAAATGAGTGCAGTTTGGAAGAAACATACCCAGACAGTTCCAATAGTAGGAGGAGCAATGGGTCTTATAAAAAATAATCTACAATCATATTTAGATACGTTACCAATACATGTTTGTCTGATAGCCTGTCCTTTTTCTATTTTACAGTCTACTACCTGTGAGCTCCCTCTATTTTTTCCCACCCTGGAAAGGCATAAGACACTACTCAGGAAGGGAACACAGATATTCAGCAGCTACTGAAAGAAAGCCATCTCCTGGTATCCTGTGAAGTCACCTTACCCGCAATGTGCCCTATAGAACATCATTCCTCCGTAATAAGAAAGGCTCAATGTATGTGGCAAATAATACTATACTTGACTATTTATCTTTAATATATTTTTTGTTCTTTATTAACTATCTCACTATTATATACTGCTCCCTTGAAACAGCAGCCAACCGTAGCCCACCTGCACCCTCTGCACTACCCCCATTTCTTCAAACTTTACTTCCTATCTTTCCTTACTAAATTTAATACTGGATATATTATTCCCTGCTGCCTTTTCTCTTATTTTCCACTAGGTGGCACTATACCCCTAAATTGGACTATACACTGATAGTTATAATTCCTTGACTAAGAACGTAATAAGTCCCTTTACTTTAACTCTCATAGTGTCCTTTCCCATCCTCTTCTGTCTCACCTCACATACTCCTACCCTTGACTACTATATCTTCCCAGTTCTTAAACTCTCAATTCTCCTTAGCAAAACTTACCTCTCTGCTGTAGTCTTTATAGCTACAGATTGTTTCTCTCACTGTGCTTGTCCATCCTTTGGCTCTACCCACTCCGTTCTCCCTGCGGGCTCACTCCGCTCCCCTACCCTACCCCCAATTCCCACCCCAGTCATCCTACATTTATTTCCCCTCCTGGTAAATCCCTCCCACTCCAGCAACCAATCCACTTACTCCTCTCCCCACATCCCTTCCTCCACTACACCTGACTATCTTAGCCACACCCCATAACTAACATATATCACCTTACACACATCTACCTCTCTTTAATCCCTAACTAACAATGCCCCTCCCCCTCCTTCAATCCTTACCTCCATAAGATTAGTCTTCCTTCTACTACCTCTTTACCATGCAACCTTTTATACTCATCTTCACTTAGTTTCTTACCCTACACCACCTCACAACTTCCTTACAACACACTATCACAATACTGCAGCTTCACTAGTTCCCTCCCAGCCTATCCTTCTCCTAAAAATAAAATTATTCCTAAACTCAACTAATGACACTAAACTCAAACTAAAAGTCTACCTAACTCCTTTACCCAAATCCAAACACAACAAACTACCTCCACTTTCCTCTTTCCTTCACCTAGCCGTTGACATCCACCCTAATCCTGGTCCCAACTCTTCTGAAACATATCTTCACAGCTCCAACAATAAATCCCCTAATAAAAACCTCAAATTCCTCACTATCAATGCCCAAAGCCTACTAAATAAAATTACCCTCTTTCATTCCTGGCTCAATCACAACCAACCAGATATATTAGCTATCTCTGAAACCTGGCTAAAACCTCATATAAATGATTCTGAATTCCTTCCGCCCGGATTTCACTCTCTCCGATCTGACCGCCCAACTAAAAGAGGTGGTGGTGAAGCTTTAGTCTACTCCAACTACTTATCTATCACTCCATATCCCAACCATATCCCCTCTTTCCCAAGTGCTGAACTTGTCATCGGCCTAATAAAATGTAACATCCATAAAAGTATCTGTATCATCTCCCTCTACATTCTACCTGGCAACAACACCAACACCCTAGAAGATATTCTCTCCTGGACCTCCTCTAACATCAAACTAGAAACCTTCATCCTAGGAGATGTAAATATTGACTGGGGAAAAATCAGTAACCCCAATCCTACATTAACAATTAACCTATTCACCTTTTTACTCAACTTACCACCTCCATTACTAGACCTAACAAAACCCACCCCCCTGGATCCATACTCGACTGGATCCTAGTAACTCATCCCAACAAAAATATAACTTCAGGAGTCATTTCTGACTCTCTTGGAGACCACCTCCCTGCCTTCACCATTCAAGCTACTCCCTCTTTCTCTCACTTCCATCAATATATTTCTACTTGCAACCTTACTAACTTTAACCCCACTACTTTCATTGATTCTCTCAAACTAACCAACTGGAACCCCCTAAAAATTCTACCACTAGACACAGCCATTGACTACTTTAACTCAACATTCCTAACAATCCTTAACGCCCTAGCCCCAATAAGAAATAAATGAGTCAAAACTAAAACCTCTCATTGGCTCACCAAAGATACAAAAAACACCATGCTACAAAGAGATAAAACCTGGAAAACTTACCTCCGTAACAATCAACCTGAGACTTTATTAAAATATAAACAGTTGAGAAACCTAGCCAAAAAACATGTCATTAGGGATAAAAAATCATACTACCTAAAACTACAAGAAAATCTTGCTAAAAATCCTAAGCAGTTCTGGAACTCTATTAATTCCCTCTTGAGGCCTGGAACAAAAACAATCCCTGTCCTGACACTAGCAAATCCGACTCAGAAATTGCCACACTATTCAACTCCTTCTTTACCTCTTTAATAGCTGAGCTCACTAAGACCATAACCAACAATAATCCCTCTCTCCTCCCTACCCAATCCTCCTCTCTCTCCCCTCCCTACCCTAAGTTTTGAACTTAAACCTGTCTCTACCAACCTAATTAAAAAACTCCTCTATAAACTAAAGCCTTGCTCTAATGCCCCTGATGGCATTCCTTCCTCCTTCCTAAAAATAGCCTCAGATGCTATTGCTCTGCCTATCAACATCCTGATCAATAGATCTATACTCGAGTCTTATGTTCCCAAACTTTGGCGAACTGCTTATATTTTGCCTCTCCACAAGGGAGGCAAAAATAACAATGTATCTAATTTTCAGACCATAGCCATCCTCTCCCCTATCTCCAAAATTCTTGAAAAATGCATCCATCAACAGCTCCTACCATTCCTTACCAAATATCAATTACTTTCCCCCACCCAACATGGCTTCCGCCCACGACACAGTACTAACTCCGCCCATCTCTCCTTCTTACATATTATCAATTCAGCCCGTGACTCTGGACATTTAGTATCTTCCGTCCTGCTGGACCTTTCTAAAGCCTTTGATACCATCTCCCATACTCACCTCCTAAATCATCTCTCTAACCTTAACCTTTACCAAGAAACCCTTTCTTGGTTCTTCAGCTATCTTACTAACAGGTCCCAAGCCGTAAAATGGGGCCAAGCTCCATCCTCTTTCCTCCCTACTCCCACTGGAGTATCCCAAGGTTCCATACTTGGTCCTCCACTACTCAACATCTTTATTAATAACTTCCATAAAGGCATTCCCAACTCCAAAATTGTCCAATACGCCGATGATTCCACTTTGATTTGCAGTGCCTCCAACCTAGCTGAGCTCCAATCTCTAACTCAAAATGCCTTCTCTACCACTGAAGACTGGATGCTCCAAAGCCACCTCTGTCTTAAAGCTAATAAAACCAAGATCCTTCTATTCTCCCCTTCCAAATCTTCCCCTGTAGATGAAAACTCCCTTTACATCACCAGCCATAATAACTCACAAATAGAGATTGTACACTCTGCCAAACTCCTCGAGGTCACTATAGACAGTCAGCTAAAATTTAACTCCCACATTCAGCAGAATATCAAAAAAACACACATAAAACTTGACCTACTTTACAGAAATAACCTCTCCCTCTCTCCTTCCTCTAGGCTAACTCTTGCCACTACCTATCTTCTTCCCTCTCTCTTGTATGGCTCTCCCCTGTTCTCTAACTTATCCTCCACACTTACCTCCAAACTAGAGATATGTTACAACAAAATTTCTCGATTTTCCACTAGTACCAAATCCTCCTCACACCATTGCAATTCCCTTCTCTCCCTTAACTGGCTTGAATTGCCCAACCTACTTGACTTTCACCAATTAACCACTGTCCACAAATTAGTATTCCAACCCTCAAACTGCCCCGCACTATCCAACATACTGCAACCATATTCCCCTCCCAGACCTCTTAGATCCTCTCACCAAAACCTACTTAGCATGTATAAACCCAAGCACCCAGCTGGCCAGGTTCTCATATCCTGTACCCTAGCAAAACAATGGAACTCTTTGCCCTCCACCCTACGGACCTGCAATAACCTCAATAGCTTCAAATCTCAACTCCATTCCTACTTCTTCCTTAACAGGAAATGCAGCTGCATCTTCCACCTTTGACTCTCAGACCCTCCACTCTCTATACCCCTGACTAACCCCTCCCCTCCTAACCTCCTAACTTCTCCTCTCCTATCCCCACTCTTAACTATTAATTTGTTTCTCATAACATTACATTATGTACTCTTTTCTCTTTAACTAAACTGTCATTCCATTGATTGTTACTAGATTGCAGATTGAACCATATTGTTTTTGTATATGTATTTGTATACTATGTATGTTCACTTTGATTGAAAAATGTATCTAATAAACCTTCTGTGGAGCTTTTCTCCCCGGGCCTCCACTGAAAATGGGCTCCCCAGCCCAGTGGACCTCCCCGGTCACCAAACTGAATAAATAAATAAATAAATAAATGTAACTCCATACGAATTGCAGAAGAAGCCATTAATGGGCACATTGTGGGTGCTGCAATGAGCATTTCTGGCTGACATCAAAGAGTGAAACAATACTAATTTCATGAACTTTAATCATACTTTGACATAGAAATGGGGTCCATTCCCGTCATGGCATTAGAAACCTAAAAGATTTGAAGAAATGTAAAAAAAAAATGGGAATTAACCCTTACGTCACTAGATGGATACCAGCTAGCTCACCGACAGAACGCATATAGTCAAAATTGGAGATTCCACTTCTACAAGTTGACCATTTACCAGTGGGGTACCACAAGGATCTCTTCTGGGTCTTCTACTATTTGGAATTTACTTTTTGGATGTCCAAGTGAAAGTAGATGGCACATAGCTTACCAAGTTTGCTGGTGATTACAAACTGGGTGCAATCGAGTCTCCTAGGTACTAGGCTATCTGCCCAAAGGCATTCATAAGCCTAGCCAGAATGTGTTGGCTTTCACCACCCCCTTAGATTAGTTCCCTGTGCCTCTGTCCAGCAGAGCCACTGAAGTGATCACCGAGGTAAAGTTTCTGTTTCCTATCCACTCGTCAAGATTTCTTTTGAAGAGTGCTAGCGAGGAGCACTGCCTAATGTAGATTAGGATCTTGTTCCAAAGCATGGGAAGTCTCTGGGACAGGACTCTATCCCTCCAGCACATCCTATTTATTGTTGTGGTGAGGTTTAGATCCCTAGAGCATGTGGCTCGCAGGGATAAGGTTTTCTTTAGGTGGAGCATGTCCATCAATTCTGGGTTGGACATGGCCTTGTATGTCAGGCAGAGATCACCTCTGAGTAGGCGGTATGCAACTGAGTACAGCTGTAATTTCTTCAGTTGCACTGCATAGGGCATCTGTTTGAGGCCAGTGATCCTCTTGGTGAGGTACTTCTGTGGTCTTTCCAGCTGTTGCAGGTGTCTTGTAAGGTACATCCAAAATGGGGTGTTGTACTCTATGATGGGTCTGATGAGTGATGAGTAGAGACATATTACAGAAGGGGCTAACACAAACAATTGGTGCCAAATTCATGGACTCAAACTAAATTCAAAAAATGCATTATTATGCCCTTTGGCAAAGGGGAAGTCTGTGGAAATTGCAATGTAGAGAGTACCTCCCTAAGCTCTAACCCAGGGATGCAGGATTTGAGAGCACATGTTGATAGCAATCTGCACTTCGATCACCATGTGTTCACAGTGGTAAGGAAAGCCTTCTATGCAGCACATCTCATAAGTAAGGACATCGCATCCAGGATGAGGGATAACTTCTCTGTACTTGACCCTCATCAGACCACTAATATAGTACAATGCTCCCTTCTGTATATACCTCACCAGATACCTGCAGCAGCTGGAGAGACCATAGAGATTTCTCACCAAGAAAATTCAGGGACTTCAAAACATGACCTATGTGGATAAACAGAAAGCCCTGTCACTGCACTCTGTATCTTATAGGCTGCTGAGAGGTGACTTGTACCTGGCCTACAGGCCAGTCTGTGACCCAGCCCTAATGGAAATGCTGCATATCTGCAAGTCAAATGACTCAAGATTTATTCACTCCAGGGATCTTAACCTAGCCTTGACTTTAACTGGATACATTGGAGAGACAAATATGTCTCCCAAAGATTGCTGCTCCTCTGGAATAAACTCCAAATTCACATGAAGCAGATCTCCTCAAGAGCTGTATTTAAGTGCAACTTGGACAACTGGATGAGAGATCTTAATGATCAAAGGATGTTATTAGGCTATCAACCCAGAGGTCATTTCAAGCCTAGCCATTTCATCCCAATGTAATACCATAGATACTCTAGTCAATACCCAGGATTGTATTTAGTGATGACTGCCCATGTCCAGGAGGGGTGTGGGCACTATCCCTGGTAAGAATTTATGGTGCCCCATCCATTCGTACAGGTTCCTTTTGAACAGTGTCACAGAGGTGCTCTGCTTCACATGAACTGACAGCCTATTCCAGAGACGTGGCAGTCACTGGGAGACAAATCTGTCCCTCCAGCACATCCTATTCAAGTCACAGGCCATATTTAGGTCCCTGGAATGGGTAGCTCTAGTCCTGTTTGATTTAAGAATGTGCAGCAAATTCATTAGGTTTGGGGTGGAGATTGCTCTGTAAGCCAGACATAAATTTCCCTCAGAAGTCTATACAATACTGAGTATAGTGACAGGCACTTTAGTTAGTCTGTGTAAGGCACGTGCTGGATTCCCTTGATTCTCTTAGTTAGAAATCTCTGATGTATCTCCCGTTCCTGCAGGTGCTTTGTATTGTTCAGGCTGAAAAGTGTGTTATACTCAATTGTGGGCCTGATTAATGACAAGTATAGAGGGGATATAACCTCCATTCATCTAGAGGCAATGCCTTTACTAATCAAGTGTTCTACATAGATAGCCTTCCTTACTACTGTAGACATATGATGATCGAAGTTAAGGTCATACTCTAATTGTGATCCCAGATCTATTACCACTTAGTAGGTAAATGTGATACTGTTGTTAATTTGATAGTGTGAAGGAACATTGTTTTTACTGAAGGGAATGATGATACATTTCTCTGAATTCACTTTGAGACCATGACTAAGACACTAGTCGCTGGTCTGCGTAAGAACCTCCTTTCTAAACATACTGGAAAATATTAAGATAGAACCAAACACCCTAATACTGGGTGATTTTAACTACCCTGCCATTAACTGGGAAAACTACTCATGTATCAACACCTTTGCCCAACGGTTCTTGGAATTCATAAATTCCAACGCCCTGGATCAACTAATCCATAGTCCCACTAGGGGCTCCAATATCCTAGACCTGGTCATTACCAACATGGGAAATCAATGCTCCACACCTATGGTCACCCCCTCATTAGTCACGTCTGACCATAAGCTAATCACCCTTAACATCCACATCCCACCCTCACCCCCCAGTAAGGAAATCTCCATAAAAAACTTCTCCAAAGCCAACTTCATGCTACTCAAGTCAGAAGTGACAAACCCTGACACCCATGCAGACGGGAGTTGAAAGTTCAACTGCTGAATCCTACACTAAGTCACTGTACGAGCACATCCACTCATGCATAAATCGTGCCATCCCAAACAGAACCAAGATGCTCTCATCCAAAAAAAAGAAGCCAATCTGGTGGTCCCCTGCCATAAACAAACTTTACAACAAAAGGAAGAAACTGTTGCAGAAAAGAGGAAAATCCCAGGATGCAAAAAACTTCCTTACCAGCCTCAGTAAGAAACTGAGATCCCTCATAAAATCCTCCAAAGCTAGTTACAAAAATAAAATTGCCAAAGATTCCAAAGACAACAACAAGGCATTCTATAACTATGTCAAGAATATAAATGGCAATGCTCAGATCTGCTCTGAGCTAAAACAGAATGGCATTAAATATACTGATCCCAAGGATATTGCCAATATCCTGGCAGATCGATTCAGTGCCAACTTCACCCCCTCTCACCCCCTAAATGGCCCATCTCAATACCGGAAGATTGCCAAATTCTGGTAATAATGGCCACACAGGTAAAAAACGCACTCTCCAAAGCTAAGAATACAGCATCCATGGGACCAGATGACATCCCGGGCTGTGTACTACATGAACTACAATATGACCTGGCACCTCACCTAAGTGTCATGTTTAATCATAGCCTCACCTCAGGTTTCGTGCCCACTGAGTGGCGCACAGCTACAGTTATCCCACTCCACAAAGGGGGATCCACCTTGGATCCCGGAAACTACCATCCCATCAGTCTGACAAGCCTTATCTGCAAGGCCATGAAGCGTATTATCATGGAACTTATAAACAAAGACACTGGCAACCTTCAAACACTGGACCCCACCCAGTTTGGGTTCGGGAAGGGCCGGTCCTGTCTCCTGAACTTGATTGACTTCTTTGAATCAGTCTCCAGAGCCATGGACAAGGGTAAGGTGGTCCACACAGCCTATCTAGACCTTGCCAAGGCCTTTGACACCATCCCCCACTCTGGAATCATAGATAAACTTACTAAGCTGGGCATTAATCCCTACGTCACCCAGTGGGTTGCTAACTGGCTTACTGATAGAACCCACACTGTAAAAGTAGCCAACTCCAAATCCAGCTCCAGACAAGTGACAAGTGGAGTACCTCAGGGTTCAGTCCTGGGACCGCTCTTGTTTGGCATCTACTTCTCTGAAGTACAGGCCAACACTAAGGGACTCTGGATAACAAAGTTTGCAGATGACTGCAAACTGGGAGCCATTATTGAATCCCCAAATGATGTGGATACTCTACAAAAGGGCCTTACAGAAACAGATGCTTGGTGCCAGAGCCATGGGCTCAAGCTCAATGCCAAGAAATGTATAGTTATCCCCTTTGGGAAAAAACATGTATCCGTGAATTACCATATAGGTGGCAGTACACTAAACACCAAAAGTTTGATAAGAGACTTAGGGCACAGGTGGACAGTGGTCTCACCTTCGATAACCACATCGCCACAACAGTCAGGAAATCCTTCTATGTGGCACACCTCATCACTAAGGGCTTTTCATCCAGAAAAAAGGAGGTCATTGTCCCACTGTACTCATCCCTTATTAGACCCATTATAGAATACAATGCCCCATTTGGTATGTACCTCTCAAGACATCTGCAACAACTGGAAATGCCACAGAAATACCTCACTAAAAGAATCACAGGCCTAAAGCAGATGCCCTATGCTGACCGCCTTAAAAAATTCCAGCTATACTCTGTCACATATCGTCTACTCAGAGGCGATCTTTGCTTAACATACAAGGCCATGTCAAACCCAGAGCTGTTGGACATGCTACACTTGAAAAAATCCCAATCCCTCAGAGCCACACGCTCCAGGGATCTAAACCTTGTCATCACAATAAACAAAACATGCTGGAGGGATAGGTTCCTGACCCAGAGACTCCCCAGACTCTGGAATAGATTGCCCATACATGTCAAGCAGAGTGCCTCTTTGGTCCTCTTCAAAAGGAACCTTGACGATTGGATGGGAGAAAGGAAATTCACCCCGGGGATCACGTCAGTTGCCCTGCTAGACAGGGGTCCAGGGAAGTAAATAGTGTGGGAAGAAATAGCCAGGGAATTGTTATGGCTAGGCTTGTATAGGCCCTAGGGCTGATAGCCTAGTACCAACCTATGAACCTATGAACCTAAGTATTACTGACATAATTTGTGGATTCAATAATTGCACCCAGTTTGCAGTTGTCCATAAACTTGGTCAGCCACAGCCCCTTGGTTTTCGCCTGAACTTCTGAGAAGTACATACTAAACAGTAGGGGGCCAAGAACGGACCCTTGTCGTATCCCACTAGTGACAGGTCGGTTGATGTGTAGTCACCCACTTTGATACTGTGTGACTAGTTTGTGAACAAGCTGGCAACATCTTCCAGCACAGGGGTTTACTTTCAGTTTTCTAAGTTCATCGGTAATGCCTGAGTGTGGGATTGTGTCAAAAGCCTTTGACAAGTCAAGGTATGCTGTGTGCACAGATTTGCCCTAGTCGATGCCCCTGGTCACATTTTCAAAGAAATCCACCAGATTTAACAGGCAGGATCTGTCCTTGATGAAGCTGAATTGGGTTAGATCCAGTGTTTGGAGGTCACCTATGCCTTTATTTATGAGGTCCACGATGATACGTTCCATTACTTTAAAGATGAGGCTGGTCAGTCTTATGAGTCTATAATTTCCTGGGTTTGTTGCTAGGCCACCTTTGTGGACGGGAATAACTACTGCTGTTCTCCCTTCCACAGGAACAAAGCTAGTGGTTAGGCTGTGATTGAATAAGGTACATAATGGTGATGCTAGTTCAGGTTTTAATTTGTTTAGAAGACAGCCTGGGATGCGATCTGGTCCCATAGAAATTGTTTTGTTTTGCCTCAGACAAAGCTTTACTGACCTTCTCTTTGGACATGTAGGGTGGGGGGGAGTTAGGGGCAAGGTTTGTGATACGTTTGGAGGGGATAAGGGAGTGAAATGTTTGTCAAATCTGTCCACTAGCAGGCTTGATATCTCTGCAGGATCAGTGTGCGTGCGATACCATTTTGCACTAGTTTGGCACATGCTTGGGTCCTACTGTTACGTACGTAGCTGTAAAATACCTTATGGTTATCCTTGGATGTGATTGCTAAGTTTTTCTCCAAGTTACCCTTAGAGGATTTGACGTATTGTCTCATTTGCCTTTTAAGGCTGAGGAGGGTGCTTTTCCATTGTTGGGGCCTCACCTTTGTTATCTTGGAAAGCAGCTTTTTGTGTTTACTGTAAAGTTTGTTGATGCTGAATATCCACCATGGTGGCTTGTTTTTACTTGGGACTCTGGTTTTGAATCTTTCGGGTACAGCTGAGTCTATACACTTATACAAGTGACTGTACAGGGCTTTAATGTAAGCTTTGGTGTAGTGACCACTTCCAGCTGGGGAGTGGGGCTTGGAATGCATTTATACCTTCCCCTTGGAGGGTATAATTTGCTTTGGTGTAGTTTTTTAGTCTGACTTCGCCCTTTGTGAGTTCTGGTGGTAGTGCCAATTTAAAGGTGACTGATTTGTGGTCAGATTTAACTAATGAGGGTCCAACAGTTGTGTTGGTGCATCTGTTTGCCATATTAGTGAGGACCAGATCTAGTATGTTTGTTCCTCTTGTTGGGGTTTGAACAACTTGTCCCAGGGCACTGGAGTTAACAAAGTCAAGGAACTTAGGGCTAGAGTGGGTTCCCCAGCTGATGGTGGATTAACTGAAATCCCCCATGACCAGAGTATTTGGCAATATTTGGATTGACTCCAGTTTGGTTAAGTAGACTTCACACGCTTCATGATCCATACAGGGGGATCTATAACTAGCTAAGACTTGAATGAGGGTCTTACCCACAGTAATCTGAACTTGGAGTAACTCCATGGAGTTGTCCAATCTAACTAGTTGAAAGGTGAATTTATCTCTAATATAGATAGAAACATCACCTCCTTTGGTTCTCACATGTTCATTTTGTAGTCTGAAGGTGTGTAAGGCATTGTACCCTTGCAAGATCAGGGTACTCTCTGAGGCCTTGTTGAACCAAGTTTCTGTGACTGCACAGACATCTTCATCCTCCAGTGATAGAAGTGCTTCCAGGGTGTGGTTATTTTTTTATGGTTGGCAATTTTCACATCTGCAATTTTGTTTTTGAGACCTTGCCTAAAAAAGGCACTATGGGGAAGGCAAGAGCCTTTACCAGCAACTGAAAGCCTACTGGTGCCAGGTGAAAATTGTCTCTGGCAAAGCAACGAGGTTTGTCGGCCATGTCATCCCAGGCTAACAGAAACTGGATCCCCTTTGAATGACACCAAAAACGAAGCCAATTATTGAAATTGATCATTTTTTGTTTATACTATAACATCATTCTCGGTGAGGGTAATATGCTGCTCAAGGCTAGGGACATACTGCCTGGGTCACACACTCAGATAGCTCAATCATGTCTCTCTTCATATAGTCCAGTGAGGTATGTCTCAGGTCTTTCACTCCAGCATGAGCTATGAGAGAGTTATAATGTTACTTGTTGCCGAGAGACCTGAGTGCATGCCTGATCTGATGAATCCTGGCACCAGACAGGCAGCTGACCCTGACCTTCTCCATATCAAACCTGGTGAGTGGGACATCCTTGTGTCTCACTTTGGAGTCTTCAATGACAAGAAGATTTGTTTTTTGAGTGTTATGCCATAAGGGCTTGGTAGGTGAGACATTGGTATTGCTAAGTGTCTTGGGTTCTGTGAGAACTGTGTTAGTTGTAGCAGTCTTTTGTGTCGTCGGTCGTCTCTGGTGTTTTAGTAAGTTGTTTGAGAGAACCTCTGCATATGTTGCTTTATCTGTTGGATGCATACTATGTGTTTGAGAAGTAGTAGTACCATCTGCATGAGTAGTGCTGGGTGAGTTGACAGCCTCTTCAGCATTACCATTTTGAGTGCGAGAGAGCAGAGAATCCAGATTCTTGGTGTAGATACATCTCTCGCACGCTGTACTAGAGTGAGTTATTAGTAGAGGATTGTCAGTGTACATGAGGCAGTTGCTACACTGCATCAGGAGACCCAAGTAGACATGGCTGGCAGGAGAAACAAGGGTGGTCCAACTGTCCATAATGCTAGATTTGAAGAACTGTTATCACAAAGGGTGTGCTTTCATGACTGATCTAGGAGATGCACTGTAGATGTGTATTTCTGATGGGGTTTGTGGCAGGTGGTTTAATAGGTCACAGCTCACAAGCAATACTTCTTAGACTGGAAATGTACTAAAGATGAGCAATACACTGCATGCACTAGAGCTGTATTTAAGGGAAAAACTGTTGAAATGATCTGCCCTTTGTTTTTCAGTCATGCCTGAAATGCTTCCCTGGACCAGCATACCTACTTGGTTACAATTAAATAAGCAAGTGAAGAAAATCAGAATCTGGATTCAAGAAGTGGGGATAAAAAGACTCAGTGAGTTAAAAGGGGGAGGAGGACCCCGTGAGTTAAAAGGGGAGTGCAAGACCAGGATCCTGGATTCAATCTGATATCTATGAACCAGAGAGTCAGTATTTAATTATTTTAATTAGGGGTGTGTAATTATACAGAAGAGTAACACTCTGCCTAGATAGTCTTGTTCTTATCCAGATGACAGCTTTCATCAAGCTATACTACCATTCATCCAAGCAGATCCCTCCCCCGCTTTACCTGTCAAGCTTTTGTCAGAAAATTAACAAAGTGTTTAAAATGCAGGCCTTGACGATGTGAGGTATTTCCAGCTATGCCAGGAGGAGTAGGGCAGTGGACGCATAACATATGCCAGCACAGCTAGCTGGAGTTTTGTAAACACGTATATTTCATTTGTATATCAAACTGATTTGTAAGGTGCTTGTGTTGAAAAATGTATTTGTAACACTGTTTGTGTTAAAAATGTATCAGCAGTGGGCTCTGCTGGACAGAAAAGTAATACACCTGCATGTCAAGCTGTACCATAACTGTTGAAATGAATATTTTGTAACAGAGGATACTGGAAGAGAAGAGGTTAATCTCAGTCCAGCTAACTCTGAAAAATCATCTGAAATTAAATTACCTGGTTTAGGCCACAATAATTGTATCTTTCAGTTCTGATTGCAATCAGATATGAAATGTCTGTGAAAACCAGGATTAGTAATCCTACTGAACTGTCCTTAGGGGTGAACTAATTGCTGCCCTGGGAGGATGGAAGTAAAATCGGTTTATAGTTTCCATATGCTATAACACATCATAGCAAAGCTCTGTCTGTGTGTATGGTAACCCATATGTGCTAGATTCTGGTTCAGTTTCCAGTAAAAAGAGGGTAGTGTGGGAACCAGAAGTCAGATGACCAGATGTATGTGATGTCATTCTATAATCCAGCACTGAAATGATGTGTTAATACTAGATGAGGCCGAAGTCTCAGAGCAGTCTGTTTTTGAAACCTGACATAGAAAATCACTTGCTCAAAACTCATAGCAAGCACTTGCTCAAAACTCAAAGCAAGCACTTATAAACCCTAGCACTAGACCCCTCTATACTGTACAGAAGGGCAAGGCTCTCTATTCGACTTACCAGCCAATCAGTAAAACAGTTCACTGTACCTATCCAGGCATGTCCAAAGGGCAGTTTCAGGTGTACTCTCCAGTCCAACTGGTGAATCTGGGCATTTTGAGCCAATGTTACAACTGCCTCATGTACACAGACAACCCTCTCCTCCTACCACCAAACACTAATACATGCGAGAGATGCAATTATACAGCCAAACTTGAGGCTAAGCTCTCTCAACCCAAGACTGGATCAGACAGTCAAGAGGAGAAGGAAAATACTTGCATCTACCATGCTACAACTCATACCATACATTTCGGCCACAGAACCCAGACCAAAATACAAAAGGTGGGGGTGTATCCATATTCATCAAGGATACCCACACTTCCAGGTTAGTGGCACAGCACAAAGCTTCAGAGATCATCCACGTGCAACTAACAATGGGAAAAACTGCAACTCAAATTGTAGCTTGCTACAGATCACTAACCATGTCCCAGGACTACCATTCCATGTTTCTGGAAACAATGGAAACCATAAAGGTCCTACCAAACACCCTAATATTGGGTGATTTCAATTACCCAACCATTAACTGGGAAAACTACTCAAGTACTAACTCCCTTGCCCAACATTTCCTATAATTTATAAACTCAAATACCCTGCTCAACTGGTCAACACTCTCACTAGAGGTGACAACATATTGGACCTGGTCATCACCAACATGGTCAATGGGTGTTCCACACCAGAGGTCAACCCATCACTGGTTAGATCTGACCATAAACATATCACTATGGATATCCACATTCCGCCCCCACCCCTGGACAAGGAAACCACAGTGAAAAACCTTTCAAAAGCAAACTTCACATTACTTAAGACTGAGGTGGAAAGTTTCAAAGCCCCCATGCTAAAGGATAATGCTGTCCAAGTTGCAAAATCCTTTACTAATGCATTCTATGGGCACCTACAAGAATGCATGGATTGTGCTATCCCAAGCAAAATGAAGACTGACTTCTCCGAGAAAATAAAACCAGTCTGGTAGACCCCTGCCATAAACAAGCTATACAATAGAAGGAGGAAACTAGTACAGAAAAGAGTAAAATCCCAAGAAGGGAAGACATCCCTGATCAGTATCAACAAGAAACTACGATCCCTCATAAAATCATCAAAGGCGAGTTACGAAAAAAAAATTGCCAAGGACTCCAAAGATAACCACAAGGCATTCTTTAGCTATGTCAAGAATCTAAGTGGCAATGCTCAGATCTGCTCAGAGTTAGTGCAGAATGGCACAAAATACACTGAACCAACCGATATCACCAACATCCTGGCAGACAGTTTCAGTGCAAACTTCACCCCCCTCTCATCCCCAAAAGGGCCCATAACCATACCAGAAGAATGTAGATCCCCTGAAATCACAGACACTCAGGTTAAAATAGCCCTCTCCAAAGCCAAAAAGACAGCATCAGTGGGACCAGATGGTGTCCCAGGCTGTGTCCTACATGAGCTCAAAGATGAACTAACTCCTCACCTAAACACACTGTTCAAACTCAGCCTCTCCACAGGCTACGTACCCATACAGTGGTGCACAGCAATGGTTATTCTGCTCCACAAAGATGGAGCCACAACAGACCCCAGGAACTATTGCCCTATATGCCTGACTAGCTTGGTCTGCAAGGCTATGGAGTGCATCATCATGGAACTCATTAACAGAGACATTGGGAACCTCCAAACACTGGACCCAACCCAGTTTGGCTTTGTTAAGGGAAGATCATGCCTCCTACACCTGGTGGACTTCTTTGAGACAGTTACCAAGGCTATAGACAAGGGAAAGGTGGTACACACAGCCTACCTAGACCTCGCAAAGGCCTTCAACACCATTCCCCATTCTGGTATTATAGACAAGCTCACCAACCTGAAAATAAATGCCTATATCACAGGATAGGTTGCCAACTGGCTCACGGACAGAACCCACATGGTGAGAGTTGAGGGAGCTAGGTCCGACTCTAAACCAGTTAGAAGTGGCGATCCTCAGGTCTCA
>NC_056726.1:1521867956-1521960456 GCF_019279795.1 Protopterus annectens | reverse complement strand
TTTACCCGAGTCCTCTGGCATTCAAAACATTGCATGCAGATACATGATACCAGAAATCATACAATGTCATCTGTCACCTTCTGCAGTTCCCCAAACTGGCATCACCTGAACTTAAGGTTGAGTAGCAAAAGAGACAAAGAAACAAAGAAACAAACAAAAAAAAAAACACTTCTCAAAAGTTGACTGTAGCAAGCTGCTTGATACAAATGTGACTAACAGCTTGCTATTGTCAAATCACACACACTACAAAGGCAGTATCAGCACTCATTTACGAAGCCATGAAGCGTAATAAAGCACCATTGGCACCTGCTGATAACACCCCAACAGTTCCTGCCTCAGCAGTTGCCCTCTTTGAACTTCCCTAGTTATGGTTCTGCATCATGTGACAATACCACGGACTTATTGTCATCCTGATACACAAGTACATCACAATTCTGAAACAGCTATTCTAGAAGCTTCTAAAGCTCCTTCTTGACTCAGACCTAGTAGTTTAGTCTTTACATAATAACATATTTAATGGGGCTAACAATACTTATAAAAATTGTTTAAGAACTAACTCCCCTTCCCAAAAATAAAAAAAAAATCTATTCTGTCACATTATTCAGAATTGGAACTTTATGAAGTGCTTGTACTTTATTACTGCATGCAAACAGACAGCATCTATCATTGCCACTTTTTCCCTAAAAATATGCATTTAGTGTAAGCAAATATTTTGTAACCTGGTTAGTATCATGATTACAAAAAATTAAAATCAGTAGCACTCTGCTTTTGATAAGGCAAAGTTATACAATGACAGAAATTAATAGATCATGCGTTAGCGTTGCCACATAGATAAGGTAGTTTGTTTCTGAATAATAAGTATCTTATTAGAGGGTATGGCTGGCTTAAGAAAATGGGGTACATGTTAGTGATGCATCTGTGCTCCATAAACATGTCAAACTGACTAAGCTAGAAAGAAAGATGGAGAAGGAAGAGGAGAGAAGAAGCAAAAGAGGAGAAGAAGAAGGAGAAACACGTTCAACAGTCAGTATCTCACGATAATCCTAAGATGGGCCTTCCAATAGCAAGAGTGAGTCTCTGGGTGGCTGGCCACTGAGAAATGGGTAGACTAGTGTTGGATATATATATATATATCTACTGTTGGATTAGAACTTACTGTTTTTAAAGATAGTATTCGGTGTATGCCTAGATTTGGCAGTTGGCATAGAGGGTTAAGGCTGTGAACTGTCGTTACTGTGAGACAGGGTTTGATTCACTCAGACCTCGAGTAAGTTGCTTAACCCGACATTCGTCCTGCGTACAATATCAGTGCAAACACAATGTCTAAAGTAAGCAAATAGGTTCATAGCTTGGTACTAGGCTATCGGCCCTAGGGCCTATACAAGCCAAGCCATAACAATTCCCTGGCTATTTCTTCCCACACTATTTACTTCCCTGGACCCCTGCCTAGCAGGATGATTGACGTGATCCCTGGGGTGAATTTTCTTTCTCCCATCCAATCATCAAGGTTCCTTTTGAAGAGGGCCAAAGAGGTGCTCTGCTTGACATGTATGGGCAGTCTATTCCAGAGTCTGGGGAGTCTCTGGGTCAGGAACCTATCCCTCCAGCATGTTTTATTTATTGTGATGACAGGATTTAGATCCCTGGAGCGTGTGGCTCTGAGGGATTGGGATTTCTTTAAGTGTAGCATGTCCAACAGCTCTGGGTTTGACATGGCCTTGTATGTTAAGCAGAGATCACCTCAGAGAAGATGATATGTGACAGAGTATAGGTGGAATTTTTTAAGGCAGTCAGCATAGGGCATCTGCTTTAGGCCTGTGATTCTTTTAGTGAGGTATTTCTGTGGCCTTTCTAGTTGTTGCAGATGTCTTGAGAGGTACATAACAAATGGGGCGTTGTATTCTATAATGGGTCTAATAGTACAGTGGGACAATGACCTCCTTTTTTCTGGATGAAAAGCCCTTAGTGATGAGGTGTGCCACATAGAAGGATTTCCTGACTGTTGTGGTGATGTGGTTATTGAAGGTGAGACCATTGTCCACCTGTGTCCCTAAGTCTCTTATTACACTTTCAGTATTTAGTGTACTGCCACCTATGTGATAATTCATGGGTACATGTTTTTTCCCAAAGCGGATAACTATACATTTCTTGGCATTGAGCTTGAGCCCAAGGCTCTGGCACCAAGCATCTGTTTCTGTAAGGCCCTTTTGTAGAGTATCCCCATCATTTGGGGATTAAATAATGGCTCCCAGTTTGCAGTCAGTGGAGTTCCTTTGTTCATTTTTTTCCTGAAAAGTAACAAAACATCCTCCATGTAAACTGAAACATTTTCAAAAGCTTGTAGTAAGCAGGGCTGTAACAAGACAATCTGGTAATCGGGGTGACACACCCACTTTTTTAATGTGATTTCCCATCTCCAAGTCTCATACTGGCCTCCGCCACCTGCATGCAAACCCCACTCACCAGCCTAATGCCCCAGTGAAATACATAATAACTATAAATGTTCTTAGAACCTTAGCCCCTGTTACTCTTTAAGAAAATCATCTTATATAAGATCACTTTGTAAGATCACCATCAGCTGAATGTGACAGTTCATGACACAGCTACTACGCATTAGGCTGTGCATAAGGGCAAACTGGCAATGATGCCCCAACCAAAACTTTTGTTTTAACCTAGTTATGCTTTTGTGGAAAGCCACGGGGCAGTACACTCCCCAATTCTGAGTTAATTTTAAAATCCATAATTTAGGTTCATAGGTTGGTACTAGGCTATCGGCCCTAGGGCCTATACAAGCCTAGCCAAACAATTCCCCGGATATTTCTTCCCACAATATTTATAGGTTCATAGGTTGGTACTAGGCTATCGTGATCAGGTGTCATGAATTATGTCTAGAGGTAACTGGCTTTTTGTTTGTAACATCTTTGAAGTGAGTTATCATCAGTTTGTGATTACACAATGTCTTGTACTGTTATATATGATTAAACAGTATCTTGTATTGTAATGTACAATTACACAATATCTTGTATGGTTATATATGATTACACAGTATCTCATATTGTTATATAAAATTATATACTGTTGGTCTGTCTTTCCTGCTAAACATAAGTAAAATTAAAGTGCTGAGTGCAAGTAACATTACAGTGCTGAGTGCAGATTTTAGGCCCTTACATTCAGCTTACCTCTGGTGTGGTGTCAGTCAATCAAGGTATTCCTCTAACCACTCCCACTGCCTTCTCTTTTCCCCCATCCCCCTCTTTCCTCATACAGGTTAAACTGCTACAACTTAGTACAGGCATTGGTTCATCCCTGCTCCGCTTGCACTTGCTTCGCTCGGGCTTGCTTCGCACCCCACCCTGCCCCCAAATGCCTACTGCCACTGGTGCTGCTACATTTATTGGTACTAGACCACACCCCACCTTTTTAAACCAATCAGTAACAACTTGTCACTCAACAGCACCACCCTCAACCTGATCCCACCAGTCCTCCAACTCTACAATTCCTTTTGCCTAAGTTTCAAGTCTCATTCAGTAGGTATGCTATCACCCAAAATAGTCTTATTAACTCTACTTCTACCCCTGTTACTCATCCCATTTCTCCTAACCATCTACGAATATCAGGATCACCCAGGTTTCCACTACCCTAAATTCCAAACATCCATCCCATCTACAACAGATAATAATGCACCCTTACTCACTCCCCTCATACTTACCTCCTTAACCCCTAAATACTACCATCTTACTAGACCTAGTTACATTAGTCCTAAAACTAGACACTATTACAAAACTTTATTCAAATTCTTAAAACTCATACTCAGGATACACTACAACCTCACAAAGGATGGTGACATCCACCCAAACCCTGGTCCATCCCCACCTGTTGGCCCTAATCCCCCTACTATATCCCCTACCACCATAGCTCCAACAAATAGACCTCCTAGCTCACTGCTGGCCTACCATCTAAACATCAGGAGCATAAATAAAACTCAGCACCTGCATGCCCTCTTAGCTGTTCATTACCCAGATATATTATGCCTAACAGAAATGTGGCTGAAGCCTGCCACCAAGGATCAAGAGATTCTGCCACCAGCGTATAGCATGTTTCGACTAGACCGTACCCCCAGAAAGGGTGGTGGGGTAGCCATACTTTACACGTCTACCCTGTCAGCATAGATACCCAACGACCACCCTAGTTCAATAATGCTGAACTTCTTATCTCAAAACTACACATTAATAAAACCAAAAATGTAAACATTGTCTGTGTCTACATTCCCCCAGGGAGGAATACAGAAACCTTATAAGACTTCTTATATTGGTTATCCAATAGCCACCCCCAAGAAACAATTGTTCTTGGGGATTTCAACATTGACTGGAACACTTGCTCTTGTGAAACCCCCACAACCCACATAAACCTCTATGGATTTACTCAAATCATAACCTCCCCCACCAGGACAGGAAAACCCAATAACAATGAAAGTACCCTAGACTGGATACTCGTCAATACCCATCTTCAATCTTATAAATCAGGCACTTTGCCTGATGACCTAAGTGACCACTGTCTCACCTATGTAATCAAGCTCAAAGTAGACTGCTCCGACCAACCCACCTATAGAACAGCAAGAAACAACAAGAATTTTATTCTCACCAAGTTTCAAAATGAACTTAAGGCATGCAACTGGTCAGTACTAAAAAGTCTCCCCCTAGATGAAGCAGTAGCATACTTTAACACCAAATTCCTTGCTATTCTTAACTCCCATGCTCCCAGCCGCTCTATTATAGCCAAAGTTAATATTGCACCATGGCTTTCCAAAGATATGAAAACCATAGTTTCACTCAGAAACAAAGCATGGGCCACCTACCGAAAAGCAAAAGCCCCACTTGATCAACTTAGATTCAGACAGCTAAGGAATGACACCAAAAAATCCATAACCTTAGACAAAAAGAACCACTACTACCATCAATTGCAAAAACACCAAAACAAACCTCAAAAGTTCTGGGCAGGAATAAACAAACTACTCCACCCAGGCCAAACTGCCACTCCACCCCCCCCCCCCTCAGCTTCCCAACAAAAATCCCCAATAGACATTGCTAATAACTTCAACAGCTTCTTCACAGGGACTATCCAGTCTCTAGCCAGCCAACTCTCTCCCATTGGCTCTAATTCTAATGTAGCCACACCCAGTACCCAAACTTACTTTACCTTCCAACCTGTTTCTACTCAACTTATTCATGCCCTACTTAAGAAACTAAGACCCACCACCCTGGTTGCCGACCTCCTTCCAGCAGACTATCTGCAAAAGGCTGCTGTCACCATAGCCTACCCCATCCCTTTCTTGATCAACAGAGCTATATCTGAAGCTACTGTATCCACTATATGGAAAATCTCCCATGTCATACCTCTCCATAAAGAAGGTGGTTCCACTGAACTGTCAAACTTTAGACCCATAGCTATTCTGTCACCTCTAGCTAAAATTATGGAGAAGTGTGTACACATACAGCTCATGCACTACCTCACACAGAACAAGATGTCCCACTTTCAGCATGGATTTAAGCCACAGCACAGTACTACTTCTGCCCTCCTCTCTTTCTCCAACGTCATTAACCACAACCACAATAATAACAAACTATCCTCAGCACTCTTTCTAGATCTATCCAAGGCTTTTGACATGGTTGACCACAAAATGCTTATAAATACCTTGAAGGCCTTCTCCTTAGATAACCATGCACTCCAATGGTTTCAATCCTACCTGCAGGCCAGGCAACAGGCAGTCCTATGACAGGACAAGCTATCCTCTTGCCCACCCATCACATTAGGAGTCCTCCAGGGCTCAATACTAGGACCCCTTCTTTTCTCCATCTTTATCAACGACCTTCATTCAGTCATCCCAGATGCTACCTGCATTCAATTTGTGGATGACTCCACCTTGATTTGTTCTGACACTTCACCAACTACTTTATTCACAGTAACACAAACTACCTTCAATACAGTGGAAAATAGCTCTCCAATCAACATCTAATCCTAAACCCCAACAAAACTAAGTTGCTCCTCTTCTCCTCCACATGCAGGACCCCCCCCCCCGCCAGCCTTCAACATAACTGCTAACAATAGCAGTATCATCTCCCCAGAAGCCCAAACTAAACTACTGGGTGTCATAGTTGATAACAATCTGAAGTTAATGCTCATATCAATCAAACTATCAAAACCATTAATAAAAACTTGGCTCTCTTTACAGAATCAAACCTTTCCTTACCCCACTTGCTAGAACTGCAATTGCCCGTTCCCATCTGCTATCAACTCTTCTCTATGCATCACCTCTATTCTCCAACTTAAACAAAACAGATCTTAATAAACTATCATCCTGCTATAACCACACTGCCAGATATGCTACTGGCACAGCCTACCGGACACACCACTGTCACAATCTAAATCGCCCAGGATGGCTTGAGCTGCCAAGCCTACTGCAGTTCAACCAGCTAATAGTGGCACATAAAGTCCTTTACCAACCAGAAAATACACCTGCACTAAAAAATATTATCAGCCCCTACACTAGCACCTGGCCACTGCGATCATCCACTAGACTCCTAGTTCAAACATACAAATCCAACTACTCAGCTGGGGACTCTCTGTTTGCCAACTCTGTTGGAAAAATATGGAACAGACTCCCAGCTGACTTGACCCTAGAACCCTCACTAACTCAATTCAAAAACAAACTCAAGAAATACTTCAAAACTCATTGGTTATGCCCTTGCACTAACCCCAACTAGTGACCTGTCTATTTCTTAGGTGCCTTACCTAAAACTACGTCTAACTTTTTTCTACCACTCCATTTCAGGAAGGGTCAATTGAATAACTGCTGCTCAGTGTGTCTTAAACCTGAATGTAATGTTATGTATGTTTAACTTTGAAAATAATGTTATGTTTTGTAAAGTGTTTTATAATAAGTTAGTACTATATGTGCTAAATGCTGGTATTGCTTATGACTGTAATTTGCTTGAAACTAGCATTTACTAAATGTTCAATGTGTATTATTGTCTTGGAGCTTTTCTCCCCGGGCCTCCGCTGAAAATGGACATGTATCCAGTCGGACTATCCCGGTCAACAAATATAAAATAAATAAATAAAATAAATAAAATTACACAATATCTTGTATGGTTATATATGATTACACAATATCTTGTATAGTTGTATACGATTACACAATATCTTGTATTGTTATATACAATTACGCACTATATTGTATTGTTACATACAATTACACAATATCTTGTATGGTTATATATGATTACACAACATCTTGTATTGTTATATACAATTACACAATATCTTGTATTGTTATGTACAATTACACAATATCTTCCATTGTTATATATGATTACACAATATATTGTATTGTTAAATACAATTATACAATATCCTGTATTGTTTTATATAATTACACAATATCTTGTATTGTTATATACTCTTGCACTCATACGCAAATTACTAATCAGTGGCAGCTGCACAAGGAAGTGTGACACTCATGGTCCTGGAATGTGGGATTACCACTGTGGGTAAACCATGTATGCCCAACATGGAACCTTGGCCTAAAGGTTCCATCACCTAAGGCCAGCCCTGCCTGGCAGCAGCATAGCTGGGAACAAAACCCTGTACTAGTTTCTTGACTGTATTTCTGGCTCATCTTTTAACCACCACTTGGTTCAGAAATGTAAAGCTCCTTCTACATTCTATTAAGTACAGTAGAAATAAAATTATTTTCTAACCATATTAACATGTGACAGTGCAGGAGCATGTCGGAGGCAGGACCACACACTGGGCAGGATGACAGATAACACTGCAGGCTGAAAGAAACAATCAGATAAATGTAAAACAACTGTGACAATCAGTTTTTTTCATTGGTTAATTAACTTTCAGACTTATTTCAGGCTTCTTGTTAGAGATGGTTTTCATATTCATAAAAAAATCAGGCCACTTTCTGAATGATATGAATATCCTGTATAGTAAAAAGGGTGAATATAACAGGTTCTCACCAAAATAACTGAAAGAACTGCACATGATACTGGAATGAACTAGAATGAAGCTGATTTAAGCAAATGTCACAGGTGCATACTTTTTAACGTTTAGAATGGGAGAAGCCAGATGCTGGCAGAAACTGGTCTCTGCTGAAAAAGGGCTTCTGCTCAGTCGGACTAACCCAGTCAACAAATGTCAGATAAATAAATAAATACATTTTATTTCCTTTTTTTGACCATTCATATACATGTATACAATTTATTTATGTATTCTTTATTGTGTGGGTTAGTCTCACTTGGCTAGTGGTTTCTTCTCGGTAGAGATTTCAAGTGCTATTTATACTCTTAGAGGAATTTTTGGCCAGATCATAAGGGAACATCCCCTACTCTTGGTAGTCAGGGGAAGGATTTGTGTGTTACACATCCTGACTTCCTGTTTCCTGTCCAGGTGCAGAGGCAGCCAGGAGGAACATGAAGAAAATATGGCTGATTCAGCCTTGGCTGAAAATGAAGTGAAGGCTGATGAAAATGTAGTTGAAATGGGAGAATTGCTACCAAAAGTTTTTTTCTGATGCTGTGGGTGCAGAAAAAACAGTGATACTGGAAGAAAAGGTGATTATATTTGTAACAGAGATGGATTCAGAGGAAAACTTTCAGAGGAGATTGTTTGAAAGAGAGACAGTTACCTCTGAGAAATGCATAATTACAACCCTCCAATTGGGAGGGTTGCAGGATGATTATTTGGAATAAATGGTAAACCAAAGTGAACCAGAAAATGGAGCAGCAATTTCATAGAGTGACATCATGAAGAACATAGAAGAAGAAAAAGGAGAAGGAGAAACTGTGCCAGGGAAAGTTTCAGAGACAAAAACTTATGCAGAAACTGTGAGAGAAGGAGCAAAGAAGACATAAAAGAAACAAAAAGAAGTATACAGTACGTGTGAGCTGTAAAAAAGAAGAATGTTTGGACAGGTATGAGGTTTGGGACTCTGTCATAGCACCTCTGGGTGTCAAAGCAAAATAGGTAAGAGCATTCATTTTAATTAATAAAGAGACTTTTTATTTATTTTATTTTACATTTGTTGACTGGGATAGTCCGACTGGATATATGTCCATTTTCAGCGGAGGCCCGGGGAGAAAAGATCCACATAGCCAAAAGAGACAGAACATACATCACTGAGTGATAAACTCAGGCAGACATGTTTAGAAAAATATAGACAAGGAATACAGGCAGATATCAATATACACAATGTACAGACACATCTGATTGGCAGACCTATCAGAAAATGTGAACATAGAATCCAAAAAGATCTCATAATTCACAATGCTTAGACATTTAAATGCTATGGGGCATAGATACTTGGCTAAACAGCAGGTTGGGTAGCAAGACATGTATTAGTGAAGTTGTTAGTCAGGTTTAGAACAAGAGATCAAGTTTGTAACTTGATATTTGAGACTGGGCAGGCCATGGAAATTTTTTTGGGGTGCATATGAACAAAAGAAAAATATTTATCCATGCTCAGAATATGTGGTGCAAGCTTTTTACAAACAAACAAAAAGAAGAACAATGATCCAGTTTAGAACTGAAGCTGAAGCAAAAGAACTGAAAGAACATTTAACTGTATGTAAAGAAGTCATGGACACTACAGAATATATGATGAAAGGGGACTACGGACGGGGGATGGGAATATGGAGTAATACTGAAAATGGAAAATGATAATGTTATACACGTACCTAGAATTATTAATGTTCATGGTAATAGGGGGTTGTGAAATACAGGGGTCAACCAAAGACTTGTTATTTTTGTGGAAAAATGACCATCTAATCAACGGATGTGATAAAAAACATGTTATTTATGTGGTGAAACAGGGCACAATGCAAAAAATGTGATTTAAAGTGCAATAAATGTGGCAATACTGGTCATTCATGGCTAGAGTGTGAAATGAATGTGCAATAAAATGAAAATGAAGTGATACAAAAAAATAGAATGTGTTATACAAGAAATGTACACAAATATGTAACTGATAAAGGGGTTATACATGAAGTTATACAGGAGAAAGAGACAGTAGAATGTGTTATACAAGGAAATGTACACAAAGATGTAACTGACAAAGGGGTTATGCATGAAGTTATACAGGAGAAAGAGATAGAATGTGTTATACAAGGAAATGTACACAAAGATGTAACTGATAAAGGGTTTATACATGAAGTTATAAAGGAGAAAGTGATAGAATGTGTTATACAAGGAAATGTACACAAAGATGTAACTGACAAAGGGGTTATACATGAAGTTATACAGGAGAAAGAGATAGAATGTGTTATACAAGGAAATGTACACAAAGAAGTAACTGATAAAGGGGTTATACATGAAGTTATACAGAAGAAAGAGACAGTAGAATGTGTTATACAAGGAAATGTACACAAAGATGTAACTGATAAAGGGGTTATACATGAAGTTATACAGGAGAAAGAGAAATAATGTGTTATACAAGGAAATGTACACAAACATGTAACTGATACAGAGGTTATACATGAAGTTATACAGGAGAAAGAGATAGTAGAATGTGTTATACAAGGAAAGGTACACAAAGATGTAACTGATAAAGGGGTTATACATGAAGTTATACAGGAGAAAGAGACAGTATAATGTGTTATACAAAGAAATGTACACAAAGATGTAACTGATAAAGGGGTTATACATGAAGTTATACAGGAGAAAGAGATATAATGTGTTATACAAGGAAATGTACACAAACATGTAACTGATACAGAGGTTATACATGAAGTTATACAGGAGAAATAGATAGAATGTGTTATACAAGGAAATGTAAACAAAGATGTAACTGATAAAGGGGTTATACATGAAGTTATACAGGAGAAAGAGACAGTAGAATGTGTTAAACAAGGAAATGTACACAAAGATGTAACTGATAAAGGGGTTATACATGAAGTTATACAGGCGAAAGAGACAGTAGAATGTGTTATACAAGGAAATGTACACAAAGATGTAACTGATAAAGGGGTTATACATGAAGTTATACAGGAGAAAGAGACAGTAGAATGTGTTATACAAGGAAATTTACACAAAGACGTAACTGATAAAGGGATTATACATGAAGTTATACAGGAGAAAGATATAGAATGTGTTATACAAGGAAATGCACACAAAGATGTAACTGATAAAGGGTTTATACATGAAGTTATACAGGAGAAAGAGATAGAATGTGTTATACAAGAAATGTACACTAAGATGTAACTGATAAACGGGTTATACATTAAGTTATACAGGAGAAAGAGACAGTAGAATGTGTTATACAAGGAAATGTAAAATAAGATGTAACTGATAAAGGGGTTATACATGAAGTTATGCAGGAGAAAGAGACAGTAGAATGTGTTATACAAGGAAATGTACACAAAGATGTAACTGATAAAGGGGTTATACATGAAGTTATAAAGGAGAAAGAGACAGTAGAATGTGTTATACAAGGAAATGTGCACAAAGATGTAACTGATAAAGGGGTTATACATGAAGTTATACAGGAGAAAGAGATAGAATGTGTTATACAAGGAAATGTACACAAAGATGTAACTGATAAAGGGGTTATACATGAAGTTATAAAGGAGAAAGAGATAGAATGTGTTATACAAGGAAATGTACACAAAGATGTAACTAATAAAGGGGTTATACATGAAGCTATACAGGAGAAAGAGCCAGTATAATGTGTTATACAAAGAAATGTACACAAAGATGTAACTGATAAAGTGGTTATACATGAAGTTATACAGGAGAAAGAGATAGAATGTGTTATACAAGGAAATGTACACAAAGATGTAACTGATAAAGGGGTTAAACATGAAGTTATACAGGAGAAAGAGACAGTATAATGTGTTATACAAGGAAATGTACACAAACATGTAACTGATACAGAGGTTATACATGAAGTTATAGAGGAGAAAGAGATAGAATGTGTTATACAAGGAAATGTACACAAAGATGTGACTGATAAAGGGGTTATACATGAAGTTATACAGGAGAAAGAGATTGAATAATGTGTTATACAAGGAAAGGAACACAAAGGTGTAACTGATAAAGGGGTTATACATGAAGTTATACAGGAGAAAGAGATAATAGAATGTGTTATACATGGAAATGTACAAACAATGTAAGTGATACAGAGGTTATACATGAAGTTATAAAGGAGAAAGAGATATAATGTGTTATACAAGGAAATGTACACAAAGATGTAACTGATAAAGGGGTTATACATGAAGTTATACAGGAGAAAGAGACAGTAGAATGTGTTATACAAGGAAATGTACACAAAGATGTAACTGATAAAGGGGTTATACATGAAGTTATACAGGAGAAAGAGATTGAATAATGTGTTATACAAGGAAATGTACAAAAAGATGGGACTGATAAAGAGGTTATACATGAAGTTATACAGGAGAAAGAGACAGTAGAATGTGTTATACAAGGAAATGTACACAAAGATGTAACTGATAAAGGGGTTATACATGAAGTTATACAGGAGAAAGAGACAGTAGAATGTGTTATACAAGGAAATGTAAAATAAGATGTAACTGATAAAGGGGTTATACATGAAGTTATACAGGAGAAAGAGATAGAATGTGTTATACAAGGAAATGTACACAAAGATGTGACTGATAAAGGGTTATACATGAAGTTATACAGGATGAAGAGATAGAAGAATGTGTTATACAAGGAAATGTACACAAAGATGTAACTGATAAAGGGGTTATACATGAAGTTATGCAGGAGAAAGAGACAGAATGTGTTATACACGGAAATGTACACAAAAATGTGACTGATAAAGGGGTTATACATGAAGTTATACAGGAGAAAGAGATAGAATGTGTTATACAAGGAAATGTACACAAAGATGTAACTGATACAGAGGTTATACATGAAGTTATACAGGAGAAAGAGACAGTAGAATGTGTTATACAAGGAAATGTACACAAAGATGTAACTGATAAAGGGGTTATACATGAAGTTATACAGGAGAAAGAGATTGAATAATGTGTTATACAAGGGAATGTACAAAAAGATGGGACTGATAAAGAGGTTATACATGAAGTTATACAGGAGAAATAGATAGAATGTATTATACAAGGAAATGTACACAAAGATGTAACTGATACACAGGTTATACATGAAGTTATACAGGAGAAAGAGACAGTAGAATGTGTTATACAAAGAAATGTACACAAAGATGTAACTGATAAAGAGGTTATACATGAAGTTATACAGGAGAAAGAGACAGTAGAATGTGTTATACAAGGAACTGTGCACAAAGATGTAACTGATAAAGGGGATATACATGAAGTTATACAGGAGAAAGAGACAGAATGTGTTATACAAGGAAATGTACACAAAAATGTGACTGATAAAGGGGTTATACATGAAGTTATACAGGAGAAAAAGATAGAATGTGTTATACAAGGAAATGTACAAAAAGATGTAACTGATAAAGGGGTTATACATGAAGATATACAGGAGAAAGAGACAGTAGAATGTGTTATATAAGGAAATGTACACAAAGATGTAACTGATAAAGGGGTTATACATGAAGTTATACAGGAGAAAGAGACAGTAGAATGCGTTATACAAGGAAATGTACAAACAATGTAACTGATACAGAGGTTATACATGAAGTGATACAGGAGAAAGAGATAGAATGTGTTATACAAGGAAATGTACAAACAATGTAACTGATAAAGGGGTTATACATGAAGTTATACAGGAGAAAGAGATAGAATGTGTTATACAAGGAAATGTACAAACAATGTAACTGATACAGAGGTTATACATGAAGTAATAAAGGAGAAAGAGATAGAATGTGTTATACAAGGAAATGTACAAACAATGTAACCGATACAGAGGTTATACATGAAGTTATAAAGGAGAAAGAGATAGAATGTGTTATACAAGGAAATGTACAAACAATGTAACTGATACAGAGGTTATACATGAAGTTATAAAGGAGAAAGAGATAGAATGTGTTATACAAGGAAATGTACAAACAATGTAACTGATACAGAGGTTATACATGATGTTATAAAGGAGAAATATATAGAATGTGTTATACAAGGAAATGTAAACAAAGATGTAACTGATACAGAGGTTATACATGAAGTTATACAGGAGAAAGAGACAGTAGAATGTGTTATACAAGGAAATGTACACAAAGATGTAACTGATAAAGGGGTTATACAGGAGAAAGAGACAGTAGAATGTGTTATACAAGGAAATGTACACAAAGATGTAACTGATAAAGGGGTTATACATGAAGTTATACAGGAGAAAGAAATAGAATGTGTTATAAAAGAAATGTACACAAAGATGTAACTGATAAAAGGGTTATACATGAAGTTATACAGGAGAAATAGATAGAATGTGTTATACAAGGAAATGTACACAAAGATGTAACTGATACACAGGTTATACATGAAGTTATACAGGAGAAAGAGACAGTAGAATGTGTTATACAAAGAAATGTACACAAAGATGTAACTGATAAAGAGGTTATACATGAAGTTATACAGGAGAAAGAGACAGTAGAATGTGTTATACAAGGAAATGTGCACAAAGATGTAACTGATAAAGGGGTTATACATGAAGTTATACAGGAGAAAGAGATAGAATGTGTTATACAAGGAAATGTACACAAAGATGTAACTGATAAAGGGGTTATACATAAAGTTATACAGGAGAAAGAGATAGCAGATTGTGTTATACAAGGAAATGTACACAAAGATGTAACTGATAATGGGGTTATACATGAAGTTATACAGGAGAAAGAGACAGAATGTGTTATACAAGGAAAGGTACACAAAGGTGTAACTGATAAAGGTGTTATACATGAAGTTATACAGGAGAAAGAGATAGAATGTGTTATACAAGGAAATGTACACAAATATGTAACTGATAAAGGGGTTATACATAAAGTTATACTGGAGAAAGAGATAGAATGTGTTATACAAGGAAATGTACACAAAGATGTGACTGATAAAGGGGTTATACATGAAGTTATACAGGAAAAAGAGACAGAATGTGTTATACAAGGAAATGTACACAAAAATGTGACTGATAAAGGGGTTATACATGAAGTTATACAGGAGAAAGAGACAGTAGAATGTGTTATAGAAGGAAATGTACACCAAGATGTAACTGATAAAGGGGTTATACATGAAGTTATACAGGAGAAAGAGACAGTAGAATGTGTTATACAAGGAAATGTACACAAAGATGTAACTGATAAAGGGGTTATACATGAAGTTATACAGGAGAAAGAGACAGTAGAATGTGTTATACAAGGAAATGTACAAAAAGATGGGAGTGATAAAGAGGTTATACATGAAGTTATACAGGAGAGACAGTAGAATGTGTTATACGAGGAAATGTACACAAAGATGTAACTGATAAAGGGGTTATACATGAATTTATAAAGGAGAAAGAGATAGAATGTGTTATACAAGGAAATGTACACAAAGATGTGACTGATAAAGGGTTTATACATGAAGTTATACAGAAGAAAGAGATAGAATGTGTTATACAAGAAATGCACACAAAGATGTAACTGATAAAGGGGTTATACATGAAGTTATACAGGAGAAAGAGACAGTAGAATGTGTTATACAAGGAAATGTACACAAAGATGTAACTGATAAAGGGGTTATACATGAAGTTTTACAGGAGAAAGATATAGAATGTGTTATACAAGGAAATGTACACAAAGATGTGACTGATAAAGGGGTTATACATGAAGTTATACAGGAGAAAGAGATAGAATGTGTTATACAAGGAAATGTACACAAAGATGTGACTGATAAAGGGGTTATACATGACGTTATACAGGAGAAAGAGACAGAATGTGTTATACAAGGAAATATACACAAAGATGTGACTGATAAAGGGGTTATGCATGAAGTTATACAGGAGAAAGAGATAGAATGTGTTATAGAAGGAAATGTTCAAAAGGATGTAACTGATAAAGGGGTTATACATGAAGTTTTACAGGA
Source organism: Protopterus annectens (assembly GCF_019279795.1). Lineage (NCBI taxonomy): Eukaryota > Metazoa > Chordata > Ceratodontiformes > Protopteridae > Protopterus > Protopterus annectens. The sequence continues at coordinate 1,521,944,404 of NC_056726.1, read as the reverse complement.
GAAAGAGACAGTAGAATGTGTTATACAAGGAAATGTACACAAAGATGTAACTGATAAAGGGGTTATACATGAAGTTATACAGGAGAAAGAGATAGAATGTGTTATACAAGGAAATGCGCACAAAGATGTAACTGATAAAGTGGTTATACATGAAGTTATACAGGAGAAAGCGACAGTAGAATGTGTTATACAAGGAAATGTACAAACAATATAACTGATACAGAGGTTATACATGAAGTTATAAAGGAGAAATAGATAGAATGTGTTATACAAAGAAATGTACAAACAATGTAACTGATACAGAGGTTATACATGAAGATATACAGGAGAAAGAGACAGTAGAATGTGTTATACAAGGAAATGTACACAAAGATGTAACTGATAAAGGGGTTATACATGAAGTTATACAGGATGAAGAGATATACGAATGTGTTATACAAGGAAATGTACACAAAGATGTAACTGATAAAGGGGTTATACATGACGTTATACAGGAGAAAGAGACAGAATGTGTTATACAAGGAAATGTACACAAAGATGTGACTGATAAAGGGGTTATACATGAAGTTATACAGGAGAAAGAGATAGAATGTGTTATACAAGGTAATGCGCACAAAGATGTAACTGATAAAGTGGTTATACATGAAGTTATACAGGAGAAAGAGACAGTAGAATGTGTTATACAAGGAAATGTACAAACAATATAACTGATACAGAGGTTATACATGAAGTTATAAAGGAGAAATAGATAGAATGTGTTATACAAAGAAATGTACAAACAATGTAACTGATACAGAGGTTATACATGAAGTTATACAGGAGAAAGAGACAGTAGAATGTGTTATACAAGGAAATGTACACAAAGATGTAACTGATAAAGGGGTTATACATGAAGTTATACAGGAGAAAGAGATTGAATAATGTGTTATACAAGGAAAGGAACACAAAGGTGTAACTGATAAAGGGGTTATACATGAAGTTATACAGGAGAAAGAGATAATAGAATGTGTTATACATGGAAATGTACAAACAATGTAAGTGATACAGAGGTTATACATGAAGTTATAAAGGAGAAAGAGATAGAATGTGTTATACAAGGAAATGTACACAAAGATGTAACTGATAAAGGGGTTATACATGAAGTTATACAGGAGAAAGAGACAGTTGAATGTGTTATACAAGGAAATGTACACAAAGATGTAACTGATAAAGGGGTTATACATGAAGTTATACAAGAGAAAGAGATTGAATAATGTGTTATACAAGGACATGTACAAAAAGATGGGACTGATAAAGAGGTTATACATGAAGTTATACAGGAGAAAGAGACAGTAGAATGTGTTATACAAGGAAATGTACACAAAGATGTAACTGATAAAGGGGTTATACATGAAGTTATACAGGAGAAAGAGATAGAATGTGTTATACAAGGAAATGTACACACAGATGTAACTGATAAAGGGGTTATACATGAAGTTATACAGGTGAAAGAAATAGAATGTGTTATACAAGAAAATGTACACAAAGATGTGACTGATAAAGGGTTTATACATGAAGTTATACAGGAGAAAGAGATAGAATGTGTTATACAAGAAATGTACACTAAGATGTAACTGATAAACGGGTTATACATTAAGTTATACAGGAGAAAGAGACAGTAGAATGTGTTATACAAGGAAATGTAAAATAAGATGTAACTGATAAAGGGGTTATACATGAAGTTATACAGGAGAAAGAGACAGAAGAATGTGTTATACAAGGAAATGTCCACAAAGATGTAACTGATAAAGGGGTTATACATGAAGTTATACAGGAGAAAGAGATAGAATGTGTTATACAAGGAAATGTACACAAAGATGTGACTGATAAAGGGGTTATACATGAAGTTATACAGGATGAAGAGATAGAAGAATGTGTTATACAAGGAAATGTACACAAAGATGTAACTGATAAAGGGTTTATACATGAAGTTATACAGCAGAAAGAGACAGTAGAATGTGTTATACAAGGAAATGTACACAAAGATGTAACTGATAAAGGGGTTATACATGAAGTTATACAGGAGAAAGAGATTGAATAATGTGTTATACAAGGGAATGTACAAAAAGATGGGACTGATAAAGAGGTTATACATGAAGTTATACAGGAGAAAGAGACAGTAGAATGTGTTATACAAGGAAATGTACACAAAGATGTAACTGATAAAGGGTTTATACATGAAGTTATACAGGAGAAAGAGACAGTAGAATGTGTTATACAAGGAAATGTACACAAAGATGTAACTGATAAAGGGGTTATACATGAAGTTATACAGGAGAAAGAGATAGAATGTGTTATACAAGGAAATGTACACAAAGATGTAACTGATAAAGGGGTTATGCATGAAGTTATACAGGAGAAAGAGATAGAATGTGTTATACAAGGAAATGTACACAAAGATGTAACTGATAAAGGGGTTATACATGAAGTTATACAGGAGAAAGAGATAGAATGTGTTATACAAGGAAATGTACACAAAGATGTAACTGATAAAGGGGTTATACATGAAGTTATACAGGAGAAAGAGACAGTAGAATGTGTTATACAAGGAAATGTACACAAAGATGTAACTGATAAAGAGGTTATACATGAAGTTATACAGGAGAAAGAGATAGAATGTGTTATACAAGGAAATGTACACAAAGATGTAACTGATAAAGGGTTTATACATGAAGTTATACAGGAGAAAGAGATAGAATGTGTTATACAAGGAAATGTACACAAAGATGTAACTGATACACAGGTTATACATGAAGTTATACAGGAGAAAGAGACAGTAGAATGTGTTATACAAAGAAATGTACACAAAGATGTAACTGATAAAGAGGTTATACATGAAGATATACAGGAGAAAGAGACAGTAGAATGTGTTATACAAGGAAATGTGCACAAAGATGTAACTGATAAAGGGGTTATACATGAAGTTATACAAGAGAAAGAGATAGAATGTGTTATACAAGGAAATGTACACAAAGATGTAACTTATAAAGGGGTTATACATGAAGTTATACAGGAGAAAGAGATAGCTGATTGTGTTATACAAGGAAATGTACACAAAGATGTAACTGATAATGGGGTTATACATGAAGTTATACAGGAGAAAGAGACAGAATGTGTTATACAAGGAAAGGTACACAAAGGTGTAACTGATAAAGGTGTTATACATGAAGTTATACAGGAGAAAGAGATAGAATGTGTTATACAAGGAAATGTACACAAAGATGTAACTGATAAAGGGGTTATACATGAAGTTATACAGGAGAAAGAGACAGTAGAATGTGTTATACAAGGAAATGTACACAAAGATGTAACTGATAAAGGGGTTATACATGAAGTTATACAGGAGAAAGAGACAGTAGAATGTGTTATACAAGGAAATGTACACAAAGATGTAACTGATAAAGGGGTTATACATGAAGTTATACAGGAGAAAGAGACAGTAGAATGTGTTATACAAGGAAATGTACACAAAGATGTAACTGACAAAGGGTTTATACATGAAGGTATACAGGAGAAAGAGATAGAATGTGTTATACAAGGAAATGTACACAAAGATGTAACTGATAAAGGGGTTATACATGAAGTTATACAGGAGAAAGAGACAGTAGAATGTGTTATACAAGGAAATGTACACAAAGATGTAACTGATAAAGGGGTTATACATGAAGTTATACAGGAGAAAGAGAAAGTAAAATGTGTTATACAAGGAAATGTACACAAAGATGTAACTGATAAAGGGGTTATACATGAAGTTATACAGGAGAAAGAGATAGAATGTGTTATACAAGGAAATGTACACAAAGATGTAACTGATAAAGGGGTTATACATGAAGTTATACAGGAGAAAGAGACAGAATGTGTTATACAAGGAAAGGTATACAAAGGTGTAACTGATAAAGGGGTTATACATGAAGTTATACAGGAGAAAGAGACAGAATGTGTTATACAAGGAAAGGTACACAAAGGTGTAACTGATAAAGGGGTTATACATGAAGTTATACAGGATGAAGAGATAGAAGAATGTGTTATACAAGGAAATGTACACAAAGATGTAACTGATAAAGGGGTTATACATGAAGTTATACAGGAGAAAGAGACAGAATGTGTTATACAAGGAAATGTACAAAAAGATGTAACTGATAAAGGGGTTATACATGAAGTTATAGAGGAGAAAGAGACAGTAGAATGTGTTATATAAGGAAATGTACACAAAGATGTAACTGATAAAGGGGTTATACATGAAGTTATACAGGAGAAAGAGATAGAATGTGTTATACAAGGAAATGTACAAACAATGTAACTGATACAGAGGTTATACTTGAAGTTATAAAGGAGAAAGAGATAGAATGTGTTATACAAGGAAATGTACAAACAATGTAACTGATACAGAGGTTATACATGAAGTTATAAAGGAGAAAGAGATAGAATGTGTTATACAAGGAAATGTACAAACAATGTAACTGATACAGAGGTTATACAGGAAGTTATAAAGGAGAAAGAGATAGAATGTGTTATACAAGGAAATGTACAAACAATGTAACTGATACAGAGGTTATACAGGAAGTTATAAAGGAGAAAGAGATAGAATGTGTTTTACAAGGAAATGTACAAGCAATGTAACTGATACAGAGGTTATACATGAAGTTATAAAGGAGAAAGAGATAGAATGTGTTATAGAAGGAAATGTACACAAAGATGTAACTGATACAGAGGTCATACATGAAGTTATACAGGCGAAAGAGATAGAATGTGTTATACAAGGAAATGTACACAAAGATGTGACTGATAAAGGGGTTATACATGAAGTTATACAGGAGAAAGAGACAGTAGAATGTGTTATACAAGGAAATGTACACAAAGATGTAACTGATACAGAGGTTATACATGAAGTTATACAGGAGAAAGAGACAGTAGAATGTGTTATACAAGGAAATGTACACAAAGATGTAACTGATACAGAGGTTATACATGAAGTTATACAGGAGAAAGAGACAGTAGAATGTGTTATACAAGGAAATGTACACAAAGATGTAACTGATAAAGGGGTTATACATGAAGTTATACAGGAGAAAGAGACAGTAGAATGTGTTATACAAGGAAATGTACACAAAGATGTAACTGATAAAGGGTTATACATGAAGTTATACAGGAGAAAGAGATAGAATGTGTTATACAAGGAAATGTACACAAAGATGTAACTGATAAAGGGGTTATACATGAAGTTATACAGGAGAAAGAGACAGTAGAATGTGTTATACAAGGAAATGTACACAAAGATGTAACTGATAAAGGGGTTATACATGAAGTTATACAGGAGAAAGAGATAGAATGTGTTATACAAGGAAATGTACACAAAGATGTAACTGATAAAGGGGTTATACATGAAGTTATACAGGAGAAAGAGACAGTAGAATGTGTTATACAAGGAAATGTACACAAAGATGTAACTGATAAAGGGGTTATACATGAAGTTATACAGGAGAAAGAGACAGTAGAATGTGTTATACAAGGAAATGTACACAAAGGTGTAACTGATAAAGGGGTTATACATGAAGTTATACAGGAGAAAGAGACAGAATGTGTTATACAAGGAAATGTACACAAAAATGTGACTGATAAAGGGGTTATACATGAAGTTATACAGGAGAAAGAGACAGTAGAATGTGTTATAGAAGGAAATGTACACCAAGATGTAACTGATAAAGGGGTTATACATGAAGTTATACAGGAGAAAGAGATAGAATGTGTTATACAAGGAAATGTACACAAAGATGTAACTGATACAGAGGTTACACATGAAGTTATACAGGAGAAAGAGACAGTAGAATGTGTTATACAAGGAAATGTACACAAAGATGTAACTGATAAAGGGGTTATACATGAAGTTATACAGGAGAAAGAGATAGAATGTGTTATACAAGGAAATGTACAAAAAGATGGGAGTGATAAAGAGGTTATACATGAAGTTATACAGGAGAGACAGTAGAATGTGTTATACGAGGAAATGTACACAAAGATGTAACTGATAAAGGGGTTATACATGAATTTATAAAGGAGAAAGAGATAGAATGTGTTATACAAGGAAATGTACACAAAGATGTAACTGATAAAGGGTTTATACATGATGTTATACAGGAGAAAGAGATTGAATGTGTTATACAAGAAATGCACTCAAAGATGTAACTGATAAAGGGGTTATACATGAAGTTATACAGGAGAAAGAGACAGTAGAATGTGTTATGCAAGGAAATGTACACAAAGATGTAACTGATAAAGGGGTTATACATGAAGTTATACAGGAAAAAGAGACAGTAGAATGTGGTATACAAGGAAATGTGCATATAGATGTAACTGATAAAGGGGTTATACATGAAGTTATACAGGAGAAAGAGATAGAATGTGTTATACAAGGAAATGTACACAAAGATGTGACTGATAAAGGGGTTATACATGAAGTTATACAGGAGAAAGAGATAGAATGTGTTATACAAGGAAATGTACACAAAGATGTGACTGATAAAGGGGTTATACATGAAGTTATACAGGATGAAGAAATATACGAATGTGTTATACAAGGAAATGTACACAAAGATGTAACTGATAAAGGGGTTATACATGACGTCATACAGGAGAAAGAGACAGAATGTGTTATACAAGGAAATGTACACAAAGATGTGACTGATAAAGGGGTTATGCATGAAGTTATACAGGAGAAAGAGATAGAATGTGTTATACAAGGAAATGTTCAAAAGGATGTAACTGATAAAGGGGTTATACATGAAGTTTTACAGGAGAAAGAGACAGTAGAATGTGTTATACAAGGAAATGTACACAAAGATGTAACTGATAAAGGGGTTATACATGAAGTTATACAGGAGAAAGAGATAGAATGTGTTATACAAGGAAATGCGCACAAAGATGTAACTGATAAAGTGGTTATACATGAAGTTATACAGGAGAAAGAGACAGTAGAATGTGTTATACAAGGAAATGTACAAACAATATAACTGATACAGAGGTTATACATGAAGTTATAAAGGAGAAAGAGATAGAATGTGTTATACAAAGAAATGTACAAACAATGTAACTGATACAGAGGTTATACATGAAGTTATACAGGAGAAAGAGATAGAATGTGTTATACAAGGAAATGTACACAAAGATGTAACTGATAAAGGGGTTATACATGAAGTGATACAGGAGAAAGAGATAGAATGTGTTATACAAGGAAATGTACAAACAATGTAACTGATAAAGGGGTTATACATTAAGTTATACAGGAAAAAGAGATAGAATGTGTTATACAAGGAAATGTTCAAACAATGTAACTGATACAGAGGTTATACATGAAGTTATAAAGGAGAAAGAGATAGAATGTGTTATACAAGGAGATGTACAAAAAGATGTAACTGATAAAGGGGTTATACATGATGTTATACAGGAGAAAGAGACAGTAGAATGTGTTATATAAGGAAATGTACACAAAGATGTAACTGATAAAGAGGTTGTACATGAAGTTATACAGGAGAAAGAGATAGAATGTGTTATACAAGGAAATGTACACAAAGATGTAACTGATAAAGGGGTTATACATGAAGTTATACTGGAGAAAGAGATAGAATGTGTTATACAAGAAATGTACACAAAGATGTAACTGATAAATGGGTTATACATGAAGTTATACAGGATGAAGAGACAGTAGAATGTGTTATATAAGGAAATGTGCACAAAGATGTAACTGATAAAGAGGTTATACATGAAGTTATACAGGAGAAAGAGATAGAAGAATGTGTTATACAAGGAAATGTACACAAAGATGTAACTGATAAAGAGGTTATACATGAAGTTTAAGAAAATAACAAGGAAAAAGAAACAGAGGAGAAAAGTGAGGAAGAAGCACATTAATGCACAGGAAGAAATAAAAATAATTCAACAGGGAAAAGAGTTAAAGAAAGGACAAGAACATTCAAAAACGTAAGAAAGGAAAGGGATCAACATGTTATTACGCTAACTGATCTTAAAAGCCAAAAACATTAGCTCTAAATGTGAACAGTATGAACAATCTTAAAAGGACAATAGGTGCATTAGAATGGTATGCTGCAGTAGATGCACATATTATTGTTTTAGAAGATATCAGATTATTAACAGAGGAAGAAAGAACACAAACTGAAAAACTTTGGAAAGGTGTGATAGTTTGGAACATGTGGAAAAGAAACATGTTTGGGCATATGTATATTATGTCAAGAAAGCATTAAAATATTAGATGTAACCATGGTGGAATTAGGCCGAACTACAGTAATAGGCATAAGATGGAAAATATGTGTATAGAATTATAGCTTTATATGCATATGTAACAAAAAGTGAGAGAAAAATAATGTTTAAAATATTCTTGAATATGTTTGTGTAAATATGGACATTATAGTGGTGGGTGATTTTAACTGTAATTTATGGAAAAATAAAAGCAATTGTGATGTTAAATTGGCTAAATAAATTATGAGACGTGGAAAGTTAAGTGTATGAAAGAATAATCACTGGACCTATAAAAGGAATAAAATTAGGACAGAAGATGATTATTTTTAATATCTGATAGTTTAAAAGTTATAAAAAAAGGAATTAAATATGCTGGATTTTCAGATTATGTGACAATATGGGTTAAAGTACAGGAAAATGAAGAATATATAAGAATAGGAAAAGGAATAAAGATAATGAATGAAACTGAATTAGATTCAGAAGAGAAAAATGAATTTGTGGAATTATGGAAAAATCATACAACTGTGAGGGGGTTTTATGTGAATTGGACTGTTTGGTGGCTTAATTTTAAAGAAAAATATATAAAAAAGTATTTTTAGAATGTATAAGTAAGAAAAGAAGAAAAGAAAAAGAGAAATATAAGATATTAAGTAAAGAAACATTTAAAGACTTATTAGAGAAGAAAAATTCCTTTTATGAAAAAGAAAGAGAACTATATAAAATGAATCAAATTAAAATTAACAACTTGTTATATAAGCAAAAACTATTGTTTACAAGGAAAGAAAGAAGAGGTAGCACCATATGTGAGTAAAATAATAAAAGAAGGAAAAATAAGAGAATTAAAAAATAAGGAAGGTAAGCAAATAAGACATCACTAAGGAATATATGAAATAATTAAAGAATATGTGTCGTAATTATTTGTTAAGAAAGAAGAAAACATAAAAAAATTATAAATGTGAAAAATTAAATAAGGAAGATAATGAGTATTTAGAGCAAACAATAACCACGAAAGAATTGAATGAAATTCTAAAAGATATTAACATGAATTCTGCAACAGGACTGGATGGAATTGAATATGGTATGTATAAAGAAATTGAAGAGTTCCAAAAATAATTTTTATAGAAGTTATGACCCCTGCTAGACAGGGGCCCAGGGAAGTAAATACTGTGGGAAGAAATATCCAGGGAATTGTTATGGCTAGGCTTGTATGGGCCCTAGGGCCCTAGTACCAACCTATGAACCTATGAATGAATGGTTAGAAACCGGAATTAAAGAGAAAGAGATATGTATGGGAGCTATGACATTTATATTTAAAAAAGGAAATAAAGAGGAGATAAAAAATGGAGACCTATAACATTAAATAATACAGATTATAACATTTTTATGAGAATAATAACAAAAATGTTACAAAAAAAATGGATAGAATATGTAACCAAAATGTATTTGGAAAAAAAAGGAAAAGGAAGTCAAGAGTTATTATGGATAATAAGGAAATAACTGATGATATCATAAATAAAAATGTAGAAGCAAAGGTTATAATAGGGGATATAATTAAAGCTTATGATAATATCCAAAATAAATCATTATGGGGAATTTTGCAGGCATATAATAATCAAAATATATTACAAGTAATACAATGTGTTTATGAAAGGAACTATGTGAAACTAAATGTAAATGGTTGGATTGGGGAAGAAATAAAAATGGAATGTGGACTAAAGCAGGGCTGCCCAGCTAGTCGTGTAATGTTCTCATTAGTTAAGAACGTAATAGTGATGGAAATTTAATAAAATGTCAAGTGGTGGTGGATACAACATCATGAAGGAAGTATAGCTGCCAATAATGCATAATTATTCAGATGATATTGTATTAATTGTTAAAAATAAAGTATGGAAAAGGTAAATGAAAAATTAAGTATACATTTTTAAAAAAATTGGTTTAAGTATAAATAAGGAGAAAAGTAAAGGATTTGGTTTTGAAGGTATTATAGAAGGTGTTGAGTTCAATGAAAAATATATAAATATATTAGGAATAACATTTGGAAGGAATGAATATAGACAACACCAATGGGATAATGCACTCAGAGAAGTAAAGGATATGACTCATTTTTGGAAATTCTGTAGATTTTCATATAGAAAAACGCATACTTGTTGAACACCCTGGTAATAAGAAAATTTGCATATGTTGCTAACATCTATATGATTCCTATAATGTATGAAAAGGAATTAATGATGATACTAAATTATAAATACAAAGAATTGTGATAAGGAATGGAAGTTAAAAAATGAAGTAAAAGCATTGTGAATGAAGAAATGAAAGAGTACCAAAACAAATTTGTGTTATGGAAAATAAAAAAGAATATATGTGAGAAAGATAGAAAGGAATGCTACTTACGAAAGCATTGTATTATATTGATCCATGGAAAGATTTTGAAATAGATAAGAAAAAAGCCATAATGATGAGATATAATAACTATAAAAATATTAAAGAATGTAATGATTTTGTATGGAGACTGTCTATTAGAAACTTGCCGGTTAAGGCAAATATGCCATACAAAAAAAAAGCAAGCTAGAATATGCAATAAATGTGGAGGGTTTGAGACTACTGAGCATGTGTTTTTGAAATGTGAAAGAGTTACTAATTTTTGGAAAGAAATATGTAAAGACAATAGGATGAAAATGTTGTTAAAATTTAAACAAATAAATATGGACTTGATAGAAATTGGTTATTATGGTGCACATAAACAAGAAGAAGTGAAGAAAATGTCCAGAGTGATATTTTATATTAAATGGACTATATGGAACAAGAGACTAAATGAAATCAAATACAACGGAAAATGGACTTTGACAAAGATTTTGGAAAAAAAATAACATTTTGGTAGTGGATAAAAGAGTGGGAGGAATGCCTAGTTTATAATGCATGGAGATTTCTAAATAGATATAAATAATGTAAATATGTAAATAATATGTAATGTATATATCAATAAAAAAATGTTCTTTTCTCTAGGTGCTGGGGGAGCTTTATACATCTATTGGCACTACCATCAACTCAGGCAGATGGAACCTCAGTTTAATATCTCATCCAAAGGAGGGCATGCTCAGGAGTGCACCACCCCTGTAATGCTGCACTGAAGTCTTAGGAATTTGAAAATTAACACAATCACCTGGAGGGGGAGGTGAACCCAGAGCCTTCTGGTCTTCCAGCATCAAAGACAAAAGTGTTGAACCACTGGCACATTGTCCATCTCTCTCTCTCTATATATATATATGTATATATATATATATATATATATATATATATATATATATATATATATATGGGTCCATCATATATGAGCTGTTCATTTGACTGAAAGTTCATTTGACTGAATGTTCATTTGATCGACAAGCATTTGCCCCCTTCCCCAATGTTGTGCGACCCTGGAGTTGATATATATAGTTAGGGGGGTGTGGGGGGCAAAGCCCCCCACCTAAAATGCTTGTCGATCAAATGAACTTTCAGTCAAATGAACTTTCAGTCAAATGAACAGTCGACCATATGACATGGACCCATATATATATATATATATATATATATATATATATATATATATATATATATATATATATATATATACACACATATACACACATGGGTCTACTTCTCTTGTTCGAAAACACAGTTCTTTGAACAAGAGAAAGCCAAGACCCACCTTAGCGAAGTGCACTTAACCAAAAGTGTACTTTCAAAAAAAAAAAATCACTTTTCTGAAGTACAGTACAGTGGGGATAAGGAAATATACCTTTTCCTACTGTAGTGTGATCTTTGAGTTAGTATATATAAGTAGCGGAGGTCTGGTCTGGCAAAAAGAAACATTTTTGCAGGGGTGCAAGTCCCCCTGCATCCCCTATGTGGGGGAACCCCTGCTATTATATATACTAACTCCAAAATCACACTACCATGAGGAAAAGGTGTATTTACTTATCCCAACTGTACCATCCTTCAGTAAAGTGATTTTTGTGAAAGTGCACTTTCGGTTAAGTGCACATTCGCTAAAGTGAGTCTTGGCTTTATCTTGTTTGAAGAAGTGTGTTTTTGAACAAAAGAATTAGACCTATATATATATATATATATATATATATATATATATATATATATACATATAGTTTCACTTCATAATCTCGAAATGCTGAAATACCGAATTTCAGCATTCCGAGACCATGAATTCTAAAATTCAGAATGCCGAAAGTGCATAAGAGCGTATTCGAATATCTCAAATCCGCGCTTATGCATTTCTGGTATGTTGCGTATAGTGTCATGGTGCTTGAAGTCACAGGTGAGTGAGGGTTTGAGTGTGTTTTTGTACGTTGTGTGTGTGGGTAAGGGTAGGGATGAATTTGGTCATGTTGATAAAGTGCACAATGAACATGATGGTACTGAGAGGGTTTCTTCTACCTTGAAAGACATGATTTTCAGTCTTGGGAACAAACTTAACAAAATAAAAAACTTACAGATAGATAATTTGTATTTGCGCAAGTGTTTAGAGTGCAATATTGTTCCCATGGGCCTTCGATTTTTCAAGGTTCCCATTGGGATAGATTTGAACACTGAGAATACAAAAAAATGTGAAGATATGTTTAACAATTTTGGAAGGCAATTTATGGAATTTGTGTTATCATGTAATGATTGTAAACTTAGTAATTTAATGGCTGAAGCTGATAAAATCAGCCAGACCGTAACTAGAGATTTAGTGTTCCCTCAGTGGGAAAAATTGTATTACAAGCAGTTTGAATATGCTGAAAGTAACAGCAAAAAAAGTTTTGATAGAAAAAGCAAGAAATTCCTTAGGGATTTAAAACAGTATGAAAATGGTTCAGCATATAAGTGGACTAGGAACAACAGTAATTACTCGCATTTTTTCCACAAGGGGGACAATAATCAAGTTAAAGAACGTAAAGATTTTTTAGTTCAAGAGGGGAGATGGTGGAACAGAAGGGAAGAGTTAGGACACAGGGAGGGGCTCACGAAACACTGGAACTATCACAGGGAATAGTTAGCAGTGTCTTGCCACTTGACCATGTGGCAAATCAGAGTGAAGCCGGGGTGAACAATATTGTGAACATTAAAGGTGACATGAAAATTTATAATTATACCACCTACCCTATCGAAAATGAATTTTTTTCTATTTTCTCGAAAGGAATGAAATACACTCCCATTGCCTCATTCGACATTGTTGATACATTGGTTGAATTTAAAATCTTTCTCAGGAAACTAAATTTAGGTATATTTTTTCATGACAACACTTTTCAATCCCTAACTGGCAACCAGCTTAGAAAGCGTAGTACTTTTACGCCGCCTATGCATAAGACCCTGGTTTCCTTTGAGAAAGTAGTCAACAACAATCTTTATGATCTGTACAATCAGATGAGACACAACTCAGTTAATGGTGTTATGAACAATAAGGTGTGGGATGTCATAGACACTTTATGTAAACAAGACATCAGGATAATGTCGGCTGATAAAGGCGGCGGCATTGTGTTGTACGATCAAAGTGCATATGTCGATAAAATGTTTGACATATTAAACAACACAGCTCATTATGAGGCATTCAGCCTCAATCAAATTAATATTGCACACAGTAGAATTGATTCCTATCTGGAAGAGTTTTTGTTGGATCAAAGGATTGACGAAGATCTTTATAAATTTTTAAAAGTTGATTTTCCTGTTCTTGCCACAATCTTTGGGATACCTAAAGTCCACAAGGACGTGATCCACCCCCCATTTCGACCCATCATTGCTGGTAGTCATAGCAAGACGTTTCCCATTGGTAGGGTGATTGATAGTTGGCTGAAACATATCATCACCGACACCAAGCATATTATGAAAGATTCTTGGGAATTTCTTGGTATTTTTACCAAAGATATGTGGGGTCCAGATTTGATTTTTGTCACAATTGACATCAAAGACCTTTTCACCTGTATTCCCAAGGAGGATGGAATAAACAGATTCGTCAACAGCCTAAGGAAACATAGTGGTTTTGACTGGGATAAAATTCAACTTACAACATCCTTAATGGAAATGGTCCTCGAGAACAACTTCATATACTATGAAGGTGAATATTATAAGCAGATTTCTGGTGTTGCTATGGGGGCAGCTTGTGCCCCCATATACGCCAATTTGGTTCTCTTGGACTGGGAAGAAGAATGTATCTTTAATACTAGATGGATGAGTCACATTTCTTGTTACGTCCGTTATCTGGACGATTTGTTTATTCTGTGGAAGGGGGATACCACTCAGCTTAACAATTTTATTGATTATATCAATAATACTACCCCTTTTTTGGAATTTGTACATCAATTTAATCATACTGGTATTAATTATCTGGATGTTTTTATATATAGTGATGGTTTGTCTTTTCAGTCCCACATACACAGAAAAGACACCTTTAGCAATGGCTATCTTGATTTTAGTAGCACGCACCCGTATGCACAGAAGTGTAGTATTTTGAAGGGTCAGTGCATACGGGCCGCTAGAATGACGTCCACGGAAAACAAAATGAAACAAGAACTGGAATTTATTGGGAAGATGTTTGAGGACAAAGGGTATCCCAGGCATATGATTAAGGACATAACCCAGTATGTGGCTAGTGAATGGGGTAGCAAATACATGCCACTTTTGGGGAAAGGGATAACTACATCTTCCTTGGTTTCCTATCCTAATGGGGATAGTAACAAAGTAGGCACACTGGTCAAAAATGGTGGGAATTTGTCAAAATCACTTATTTTGAAATATGGCAAGCATGTGAACAAGGTTAAGGATATCCTTCACAAAAATTGGAATATTCTTAGTAGTGATGAGGAGATTCGGCCATTCATTTCTGAGAGGCCATCTTTTGTTTACAAGACTGGGTTTAATATGAAGAACATTATTGAGTCCAAATCGGGTTGGCAAAACAACAAGAAATATAAAATGAACAAAGGGACCACAAAATGTGGCTGTTGTACACAATGTGCTTACATTTTTGAAGGGAACTGTTGCACTCTTATGAATATTAACAAGAACAAAATTTGGTTTGTGAACGGGAATTGTCAGTCCCGGCATTTGGTGTATTTAGCTATGTGTTGTTCATGCCCGTGATTTTATGTCGGTAAAACCGACAGGCAGTTCAAAAATAGGATATATGACCATTTGTACTGTATAAAAAAACAGGACACGAATAATGCTTTGTCCCGTCATATCATGAACAATAAGAATTGTGAAAAATTCAAGTTTGCAATTTTGGACATGGTTCAAGGCAACCCAAGAGGGGGTGATATTAAAGGGTTGGTGGGTGAGAAGGAAATCAGATGGCAGTTGAAGCTCAATGCCTCATGTCATCCAGGTTTAAATGAATTGATTCCCACTAAGCCACTTTTAAGATAGGCTTTTCAGTAACCTTGTGTGATTTGAAGTATATACAAATATGTGTGCAGGGTTACCTTAAAAAAATTTTTTATCGCTTAAAGTTCATTATAAATTTTAAATATGAATGTATGAGTATTTTTATAATGTATTTAACAAAGTTTGCAACACACTATGCAGCAGCATTTATTACTGTTGTTCATTGTTTTGGTTTTCAGTATTGTGTACTGCATCCAAAATTGTTTGAAATTCAGTTGTATGTGTTACTATAGCTTTAAATGGTTGTATGATTAGATCTAATGCAGTCAATCTGTTTGATGGTTTTGGCGGTTTTTTCATTATTTAAAGCTTTGCAAATGGCATTTTTAATTGTTCTGATGAAGTGTATGGGTTACACGAAAGCGCTTAACAAATCGTGTTAAGTTTTTACGTTCGGATCAATAAACCTGTTTTAAAGTAAACTGTGGATCGTGGTTTATCCTTGGGTTGCTGGTGTGCTGTTTGGAACTTTGTTGTACCCCTGGATATTTTTTCAACAAGGGTAGGGAGGTGTAAGTGTGAGTGTTGGATTTGTTGGTGTTTGTGTATGTGTGATATATATTTGTGTGTGAGCGAGTGGAGTATGCCATGCTGTGAGTTTTTTTATCTCAAAACACAATAGTACTACGAGGAAGACCACAAACAAATGTGGCACAGGGGACTAGCTCATAAAAGAAAACTATCATTTATTTAAAACAATAAAAGTTAAGCGCTTTCATCTAAAAAGTACAGACTTCATCAGAACCCATTTACAAGTCAACTGGGGTTTAAATAAAAAACACCACCACTCAAATCATCACAAAATGCATTATTCATGACCTGATCAATTAATCCACTGTCATCATATACCCCCAAATAAAAAATTACGAATTCTAAACATAAATATTGGAATTATACCCCTTACAACCTTGCTTCAATAATAGGCTTAATAGGAATATGATCGTTAACGCCAGGTGGGGTGGTGGCATTCAGGTGTATTTGCCATCTTACCTCCTTTTCACCTAATAATGCTTTCACATTACCCCCTCAGTTTGACTGATTCAAAACTTCTAAAAGGGCAAATTTAAAAGTGGAACAACTCCTGTTATCCCTGATGTGCCTAAATAATGCATTATTTGCATCCTCTTTTCTGATGGCATATAAGTGGTCATATATCCTGCCTTTAAAATGCCTCCCAGTTTTACCCACTTAAAAAGTGGGGCACCCAGAACACTTGGCAAAGTAAACAACATTTTGGTCTAACAATTCCCTTGTCTGAATGTCAGTGTAGTTTTATTCTTATTACCCACCACCAAACTGTTGTCTTCCAATATGGCAAAGCATTGATTACAATGTCCACACTTGGTGGTGCCACCCTTACCAACCGGTATATATGATTTGACACTTTGAAATTTCTTTTTCAAATTGCATCCTATCCTATGTACAAACTTAGGTTCATCCCCCACTAATGCAAACATCTCCTGGTCACACTTCAGGATATTCCAATTGTTTCTTATAATCTTTTTGGCTTGCCCCGTAGTGCCATTAAAGGTCAATACACATGCTCTACTGAACTCATTGGTTAACTTATCTTTCACCAAGTGATTACTATTGCCCATTTTCCACCTCCAACAGGAGTATGTACTTGTTTCCCCACTCACTACTGACATATGTAATTGCATCCTCTACTACTGATGTGGGATAACCTCTCTCCTTAAACAAGATACCTATATATTCTAGTTCTTGTAACATCTCCTGGTAATCAGAGGTCATACGAGCTGCTCGTATACTTTGTCCCTTAACAATGTTTTTCTTTTGCCTGGTGGGGTGATAGCTATTATACTCCAAATAGGAATTACTGAACATATCCTTTTTAAAAATTCTGGACTTGAATACGGTGGTGGTCAGGGTGATATAAGTATCCAAATATGAAATGACTTCCTTACTAACATGATGTGTAAATTTCAGAAAGGAACTGGAAGCATGTATGAAGTCAATAAATTCCTCATTTTCATTCATACTTCCATTCCATAGAATAAACACATCATCCAGGAATCTAACATAACTTCTAATATTTTTGTTACACCTGTTATCCAAAATAATCTCATCCTCCCAATCCAATAACACTAGATTGGCATACAATGGGGTACTGGCCGTCCCCATTGCCACTCCCTTGTTTTGCCTGTAATATTCCCCCTTAAAATGGATAAAGTTGTAATGTAATACAATACTCATGAATTCACTTATGGGGGTGATCTTATCCCAATCTAAGTCACCATATTTCCTGATGCTTCTGATGAACCTCTCCATCCCTTCCTCCCTAGGGATACAAGAGAATAAGTCAACAATATCAATGGTCACCAGAATCAAATTTTCTTTCCATAATGAGGGGGTCAATCGACTGAGGAAATCCCAATAATCCTTGACTATATGGTCCACCCTCCCATAAATCGGTTTTAACCAACTGTCCACCACTTTGCCAAATGGGAATGTCTTAGACTTACTCCCCGAAATAATTGGCCTAAAGGGAGGATGGACCATGTCTTTGGTGATTTTGGGAATTCCTACAATGGCAGCCAAGGTGGGATATTCAACTCTGAGAAATCTATATATTCCCCATCAATTCTATCCTCCACACAATTTTCTTCCAACAAGGCATCAATACGTTGGTAAGCAATATAAACTTCATTGATGGATGACACCTCATATTTGTCTAAATCCTGTAATACTAATTGTATCTCACTCAAATAATCATTGTTCTCAAACTACACCCCCTCCCTTATCTGGCTGCATAATCCTAATATTTTTGTTATTACATAACTCACACAATAAGTCATATTCTTTCTTACTGAGGTTGTGGTGGATTCTATGATGTTTACTGGTCTCCAAAAAACTAATATAATTGATCCACTACTACCTTCTTGAAGCTATCCAATAAGGGATTCAAGGGTGAAGTAAAAGTGCTTCTTTTTTTCAACTGTGTAGTTGATTTATGTCCTTCAACACCCTTAAAATGCCCGAATAAATTTAATTTCCATAAAACCAATTTGAATTCAATAATATTGTCAACTATATTAAACCTAGTATTGGGTACAAACTTAATAACCTTCCTAAATAAAGCAAAGTGTTCATTTTCTATTTGTAAGGGGGTATAATTGTAACTATAAAAATTCACTTTTCCATATTTAATCTAATTATATTTCACAATCCTATCTCCATCTGGTAAGTTTACCAATCCCCCCATGTTTCCCCTGTGTATAGGTGATTGACGTGTCCATATATTGTCTCCTCTCATTCCTGGATTCTCCCCCCAACACGTGTCCTTCCCTAAAAAAGACTTGAACTCTTCTTGTCGATATTTGGGCTCCATGGCCTGATCCCTAGGGTGTCTGGATGAATCCCCCTGGGTCCTAGTAGCATTAACTCATTTTTCCAATTATATACCTTACCATCCTTATACTGTTTCAAATCCCTCTTAAGCTTGGCACATTTTCTGAAAAAAACTTTTGATTATTACTTTAGGTTCATAGATTAGTATTAAGCTAACTGCCCTTGTGAGCCATTTTAAGCCTAGCCAATTATCCCATGTGAGACTCAAACCCCTCACCTTGTGTTTGTAAGGCAAACACCTTAACTATTAGGCCACCCTCCCAACCCCTTTCTGCAAACTTGAATTGTTTGTCATACAAGGTGTTCCACTGAGCAAATAAAAGATCACGTGTTATACATTCATTTAAACTTTCAACCTCCTTCAACAGGTTGCATAATTTACTATCATTACACTTGATAATAAACTTCATAAAACTGATACCAAAACCATCAAATAAACAGTTGCATTCACTTAATAATTCTTCACTGAAGTCAATACCCATGGGTCTCTTGAAAAAATGCAGCCCCATAGAAACAATCTTTAGTTCAATACAACGACTCAAATATGAATTATCTAATTGTATAACTTTGATGGTATTAAGCTTTTTGCCAAAGTCAAAAATCATGTCCTTTAAGGTACCATCATATTGCTGTTGGGAAACGGCTTTCTCTAATACTTTGTAATCAGTGAACTGAAAATTATTAACATTATTAAGGAAACACTCCAGTCCTTTACCGTTTTCCATTGCATTACTGTTCCCATGACTATCCACAATGTTCCCTGAATAAAAAAATGGATTGTTGGTAACAGTACCTTGATTAACATTATTGCTGACAACAGAATACGTTCTCTTGGGCACAGTCCTCTTCGGTATCATTCCCAAATTACATATCTCATTCTCCATACTGTTGCCTCCCTCAACGGAACCTTTCCTCATGGTCTTCTGCCCTTGTTCCTGGCCTGCAACTATACCATTAGAGGGTCCGGGATTAATGCAAACACTACTAGGGCTAACGCCAAGCCCACAACTGACTGTTTGAGTTCCTGCACTACCGACCGTAGTGCGTGTTGACATCAAATGCTCCTGCCCTGCATCTCCTGGTCTAACAGGTTGTTAACTGCCAGTTAACTTGTTAGTGGGTTCTGATGAAGTCTATACTTTTTAGATGAAAGCACTTAACTTATTGTTTTAAATAAACAATAGTTTTCTTTTATGAGCTATTCCCCTGTGGCGCATTTGCTTGTGGTCTTCCTTGAGATATCAGCTGGGACTACGAGATTCATGTGTTTTTTTTTTATGTTATGTGCGATTTCGGAGTTGGTGTATATAAGTAGGGAGGTGTGGGGGGCGCAGTAGTGTAGGGTTTTGTGGTTTGTGTGCTGTGGGTGGAATGGTGTGTGTGTGTTATGTGGTGTATGGTGTATGTATGTTCGTGAGTGTGTGATTTATATACATGGTTGGGAGGGTGGCCTAATGGCTAAGGTGTTTGTCTTACAAACACAAGGTACAGGGTTTGAATCTCACAGGGGATAATTGGTTAGACTTTAAATGACTTGCAAGGGCAGTTAGTCTAGTATGAACCTATGAACCTATTAAATCATAATTACATGACTGTGTTTCTTCATTGCAAGAGAGCACCTGAAATGCTTTCCTATTTATCCCCCCCCCCCATCACCTCATGCTGTAAGGATGGTGTGCTACGGAGCCTGCAGGGTAATAACTGTCTGGATCCTTTGCTTTTCCCTGCTACTCTGAGTAGTACAGATATGGTTCAGTGAGAGGTTCGTTAATGAGAGAAAATAGCTTGGATTCCAGCAGGGTTAACTGGAGTGCAATTTACAGAGTAAAAGAAGGAAGAATATGGGGGGGGTGGGTGCATGCAATAGGAAATCAGAACTATAGCTATAAAAGCTGATGCTCTTGGCAATCTTCAGACCAGAGATGAGTGACCCACTCATCCACAGGTCGCTGACCAAAAAAAAAAGTCATCAGAATTGAGGACCAAATAAAAATCCTAACACTTGTCACTATCTGTAGCAAGCTCCTTGCAACAGTTACTAACACACACACACACACACACACACACACACACACACACACACACACACACACACACACACACACACACACACACACACACACACACATACACACACACACACACACACACACACACACACACACACACACACACACACACACACACACACACACTCGGTAAGAGCAAATAAGAAACTAATTTATGCAGCTATGATATCAACCAATGCTCCTTAAATTAAATAACTACTGATACTGTAATTTCCACACAATCAGTAATTCTTCTGCTATGCTGATCACACCCAATAACTGATTGCTGCCAAGTCAGCCATCCCCTTCTCCCCCCCTATCTAAGTTACTAGAGATAATAGGAACAACCTGAAAGGACACTGATTTTTTGAACCCAGCTGTGTCAGCAGCAGGTCAAAGACCTAGAAGATAAATTTATGTTGCATGACAACAAAGTGACCAAACTAAGACACAGCAGATGGCTTACTAGACAGGCAACAAGATGCAGAAAGTACATCTGTCAGAAAAAAATTCAGATAGGCAAACTGTAGAATGTCTAGATAGACCAGAACTTGTCTTCCTTATGGAAAAGTGAGTTAATTTTCTTGTTAAGGAGAAGCCCATACCTAAATTGCAAAGCAGACAGGTTGCATACAGTAGAATGGTTGTCCAGAAAAGATGGAAATCCCTGTTACCTAGTAGTGAATGTCACAACTATCACTTTTAAGAAGGCCTTGTTGAGCAAATGGGACTAATCTGGGTGGGCTGCAAAGTGAATGTCTTGCAGGATTTTTTGCCCTTGATGAATAGTTTGAGGGTGTGGCTAGATCCAGTAATATGGAATTAGCAGAAGTAATATTCAGATATATGAAAGACATTTGTCCATGGTGGTTCATAAAGGGAGCAGGAGTTGGAAGAGCAAGACCACCCAACTACTGCAGCCAACAAGCCCTTTGGATGGACAGCCAGCAAGAATAGAGACGCCCATGATGCAAGCAGCCTGGGGTGGACAGAAAAAGAACCCGATGAACCTGATGAAGCTTGTAGAAGTCTATGAGTCTCAACACCTACAGGGGAGGGGATTCACAACAGATGTCTTCTGAAAGATAACATGAAGCACCTAAAGCTGTGGAGGTTATGGGATGTATTTCATGAATTTCAAAGGGTTTGTAGCAGGGCAGAAAAATCACCTCGGCATACCGGACAATAAAGAGAGAAATATGCATGACTGCAGGATGATTGCAAGGTGACAGAAATAGGCAGGTTTATCTGCTGGGGGAAAACAGCCTAAGTGAAATGAGCAGACAGAGAGAGAGAGAGAGAGAGGGAGAGAGGGAGAGTTGTGGCACACTGGCAGATGAGATGTGAGTATGCATCGCGCCGTGGATGTTTGTTCTCATTTTCTTTTATTTTCTTAGTGGGTTGATCTTCTGAAAATGTTTGAAGATTCAGAGTGGTGATAAATGCCTGAACACCTTGCGAAGGGTATGGATGGCCAGATGAAAACAGATTTAACAGTGTGCTCCTGAACTGGTCATGTACAGCCTTAGTGTATCCACAGAGGGAAGCTGATAGAAGGATAGCTGATTATTTACTTATTGTAATTTTTTATTTATTGTAATTATTTATTTATTGGCATTTGTTTTCTGAGAAAGTCCACTGGGTCACAAAGACGCTATTTTCAGTGGAGATCCAGGGCGAAAAACTCCATAAAAGCATAGAACAGTTAACATAATTAACAATAGGTTCATAGGTTCATAGGTTCATACTAAGCTATCTGCCCTAGGGCATTTATAAGCCTAGCCAGAGTGTGTTTGGCTTTCGCCACCCATTTTAAATTAATTTTGCTATGCCTTTTTTTGAGGTTAGTATACTGTGCCTCTGTCTAACAGTGACACAGAAGTGATATGATAATTTACATAAAAATATAACGTTATCTTGAACATTTTATAATATAAGATTTACATGAAAAATAAAACAATCCAGGTTAAATAATCACGGACCAAACAACTGTCTGAAGGCTCTGCATATCTGGACTTTATAAAGCATTTTCCTTATGAATATTGTGTGGGAAGTAGGTACAGAGCACCACAGTATAGCTGTGTATCAGGGGTCCTGTGGCTCTGAACTTTTCTATGTAATTATGTACAGCCATTCACTCTGTACATGCAGTACATATTATTCTGATTCGTAGTGGTCTTGCATTCTAATATAATTATAATATATTTGTATTTGTCACTGATTTTCTAAGCACTCTAGACAGTACTTACTACAACCATTCCTACTGTACACTGCTATTTATAGTTTTCCCCTTTTTGAATATTTTGCTTTCATTTTTGCATTTTTTTTATTTGGATTGCATACTAATAATATGTTGTTGCTTGTCTGCCAATGCATCTATTAAAATGGGCTTTAACCCACTTGGACAATCACATAATCAAAACAAAAACAATAGATAATTAAATCATTTAATTATTTGGGTGGCTTGCTGGACTCCCATTTAACATTTGTCTCTCACTTTCGTAATGCTGCTACCTTTGTGCACAGGCAACTTGGCATTAGTGACAGGGATAGTCAAGCAAGGAAGCTGAGTAATTACTGAAGCCGAAGAATAAACTGTCTTCCTCACACAGTGTAAGGTGCAGTGTACTATTGGCTTGTTATGGCTATAAATTCCTTAATAAAACACTACAAGCTTTTCAGACAGCAGGCTTTATCCTGGTTTCTCCTTATTATGAGTGTAACTTCATGATGTCCTTACAGCGTCTTGAGCCACAGGTGATCAGAACCCAGGGCCTCAAAGTCATGGGTTTGAGTGGCTGTTTCCTCATTTACCCATCAGGCTAAGCAACTGCTCCAACTCAAAACTGAGTTTAGGAATGCAGCCACCACAGGGGTCAGGTGCCATAAACGTGCCACAGAACTGGTAAGTGGGAAGGGACTTGGAAAGGGGGGGTTACATTTAGGGAGTGGTCAGAAGTTGGCTAAGGGTTAGAGTTAGGGAGGGAAGGGGAGTTGCTTTTAGAGTAAGCATTAAGATCCTGGGAGGGATAGTCAGCTTAGTGGTGGTTCATGGGAATCCAGGTAGTAGGCATTGAGACACTTGCCAATATGAATGAACAACAGCAGGGAAGTCTATCATGGGGCAATGGTACATAAGCAGATGTAGCAGACCCTAACTGCGTGCTTCTTCAATGACAAGACAGATCTGACAAAACAGTGAGCACAGCTTGCCATTCTTACTGTTACTAACAACCCTACGGCCCCATTCTTACCGTTACTAACAACCCTACGGCCCCATTCTTACCCTTACTAACAACCCTACGGCCCCATTCTTACAGTTACTAACAACCCTACAGTCCTATATACCTCTCTGAAGTGGACACCAGCTGTACCAATGTGAAGGCTCCCAACTCTTAGCATTTGTACTTATGCAAAGACACACCAGCATGATGCCTGTGGCTGGATTCAAGCCTTTCTCCTACTTATCTGAGGCACGGAGGAATTATTCCCTTAATCTATTCAAACGTCAGAGTTTCAGCTTGTTTAGAAGTGCTCTAAAGCATTTCTGTCTAGACAATAGATCATGGAAGGAATGTGGAATTACTTAAAACAATCTGTCTACTCTAATTACCAGTCAAAGTAAATGCCCTCAGTTGTGTGACACTCAGAAAATTCACTGCATTACCCATAATGGTTCATTACTTATCCATGTAGAAATGTTGGAAATATTTATTTGTCTTGCTGTAGCTTTTTCAGTAAAGCTTTTCTTTCAGAGTGTCTACCTCTTGAATTGCAGATTGAATTAAATAGATTAATTTCAATTTATTGAACAAAGTGCTAGAACAACCGCATACCATAGTGCTGCAATTATCCTTTCATATACATAATTTGCACGAATCCTTCCTATACACTAAGTTTTTACTAAAATCATTATATGTTATTTAAAATGGTTATTTTCTCATTGCAGAAACAGCCCTAGTGCTGCAGCAGTAGTGTTGTTGCCTCACAGCAAGAGGTTCTCCCATTTGATTCTCGGCCAGAGCACCTTCTGTCTGGAGTCTGCATGTCCTCCCCGTGGTCGAGTGGCATTCAAAAGACATGCGTGAATGCATGCCTTTGTTGAAGGTTGGGCATCAGACTGGCACTTCGGCACCGTAAAAATCTACTGCCAATCATTAGCGGACTAGAGTTCTGCTGTGGTGACCCCTAACTAGGAAAAACCACAAGAAGAACTCCTTGCAGAGATGTTTTCTGCCTCATACAAATCTGTTATGCTGTTACTAGTGATTTATAAAGCAACAAATTTAACTCTGCTTTGCAGTATTACCTTTATCCAGCTATTCATCCACAATTCCTTTTTCCCATTTTGCACATGGGGTCGAGGTGTCACTTCAACAGCGACAATCATCTCAAGCCAAGGTTTACACCGCTGGGTGACTAGCCCTATATATATATATATATATATCTATATGTATATTTAAATACTGGCATTCTGTTGACATGGTTAACATCAACACAGTAACTTTGAATCATAAAATATTGATACACTTCTCTGCATGCTTTTAGGATACTCTTCAAAACATGCATTTTTTTTAAATAGTGTTTCTGAAGGAGATAAGACCCCCTACACTCCCAATACACTCTGTTAATTGTATATATTAACTACAAGATGACACAGTCCTCTGGTAAGGGGGATATTCCCAAATCCTGGGCTCTGTCAGTCTCGCAGGCCCATCAACCATCTCTGTTGTTGACAATACAGAGGTTGAATTCCAGCTAAATCAATGTATGTCAGAGAACCTGTGTGTATGTGTGTGTGTGAGTGTGTGTGTGTGTGTGTGTGTGTGTGTGTGTGTGTGTGTGTGTGTAGGACATGATGTAGGGAGATGCGACAGTGTGTGTGTGTGTGTGTGTGTGTGTATATATATATATATATATATATATATATATATATATATATATATATGTGTGTGTGTGTGTGTGTATGTGTGCATACGTGTGTGCATACGTGTGTGCATTTGTGTACTATATATATAGTTTTTTTTATATTTCCAGTGATATGTTGAATGATGGTTAAGTCATCTGCTTTCTTTCTAGCTTAGTTTGGTCAACAAGAAAGCTGTTGACTTTTATGTGAGATTTTGCTGTAATACCAGAGTTGGGTTGTGCAAAATTAAAATAGTGGATTGATCACACAAAAGGCATCCTTACATATACACACAAATCAAGTCCTCCAGTTGTGCAAGATAATTTGATAACTAGAGGGTGTGTAGCAGGGGTCTATATCACTTTATTGAAGACCCTGTTCAGCAAATGATCATTTTAGTGAACAATCTTTTCAGTGAATATTTTCATAGGGAAAGGAAGTATTTAGCCATCATCTGGAATCTTCCCCTTTCTCCACTGTTGTGCTTTTATAAATGGATGTCTCTTTTAATAATGTGGATGCTTCCATCCATCTATACTTGTCCATCTACAGGTGGAATTACCTTACTTGGTCAAACTGATCAATTTGTGGCACTGGCCAAAAAAGTGTTTGCAAGGTCTAAACTCAGATTCCTTTAAAGGCAGTTTTCCCCTTCCTCCCCAGATGCTTCATTAAAGGGGGGGGGGGGGTAATGGTGGATCTTCCAGCATGGGATATGGTGGGCTTTGCCCCATAGGAAAACAAATTTGTCTGTTTTCCTTTGGACATCTTTTTGGCTGATACTGCTTTTCAAATGCCCTTGAATTTGTTTCATGTAATGTAGCCCTTGGCACAGTCTCTGCGTGCTTTGTTATCATTGCAGGTATTCACTCTTAATTATTCTGTTTAAACATTTGTAACAGTGAAAAATCATTATCATGACCACTGCATTCAGCTTCTAGGTGCACATACACATGGACTTAATTCTCACTTGACTTCTGATACAGTATGTTTACCACTCTAACTGCGACACAGAACATAACTCTGCCTTGCCTGTCACTAACAGGTTGCACAAAGATAATTTTGAACTCTGAAGTGTCACTGACCTTAGCTGCTGTCTGCATATATCACAGTGGTGCTGTCATACAGGACTACCTCTCATTCATCACCGAGTAAGACTGTCAGCACCAGTGTTAATACTATGACGCAGCCTTTTACTTGTTGTATATGAGAAACACACTTTCTTAAGACCATAAATAAGCACCACTGCTTTCTTCTTAGCCAGTATTTATGGAATCTGTCTATACCTTCTGAACTTAGTGTCTTATTTCAGATATGCAGTCATGAGTAAGAAGCTATTGCTTGCCTTTCAAGTTACTAATGTATCTCTAAGACCAGTACTAGTACTCACACACGATTAGCAGTTACTAACGTGTCTCTAAGTCTGGTACTAGTACTCACACACCATTAGCAGGTGACTAACATGTCTCTAAGACCAGTACTAGTACTCACACACCATTAGCATTTACTAACGTGTCTCTAAGTCTGGTACTAGTACTCACACACCATTAGCAGGTGACTAACATGTCTCTAAAACCAGTACTAGTACTCACACACCATTAGCAGTTACTAACGTGTCTCTAAGTCTGGTACTAGTACTCACACACCATTAGCAGGTGACTAACATGTCTCTAAGACCAGTACTAGTACTCACACACCATTAGCATTTACTAACGTGTCTCTAAGTCTGATGCTAGCACTCACACACCATTAGCAGGTGACTAACATGTCTCTAAAACCAGTACTAGTACTCATACACAATTAGCAGGTTACTAACGTGTCTCTAAGTGTGGTACTAGTACTCAAACACCATTAACAGGTTACTAACATGGCTCTAAGGCCAGTACTAGTACTCACACACCATTAGCATGTTACTAATGTGTCTCTAATACTGGTACTAGTACTCACACACCATTACTAGGTTACTAATGTGTCTCTAAGAACATTACTAGTACTCACATATCATTGGCATGTTACTAATGTGTCTCTAAGCCAGTGCTAGTACTCACACAACATAAGCATGTTACTAATGTGTCTCTGAGACCAGTACTAGTACTCACACACTATTAGCAGGATACTAACGTGTCTCTAAGAACATTACTAGTACTCACATACCATTAGCAGGTTACTAATGTGTCTCTAAGAGCAGTACTAGTACTCACACACTATTAACATGTTACTAATGTGTCTCTAAGACCAGTACTAGTACTCACACACCATTAGCAGGTTAATAAAATGTCTCTAAGATAGGTACTACTTCTCGCATATGATTAGCAGGTTGCTAATGTGTCTCTAAGACCAGTACTCGTACTCAAACACCATTAACAGGTTAATAATGTGTCTCTAAGACTGGTACTAATACTCACACACCATTAGCAGGATGTGTCTTAATGGTGAGGGCTGAAGCAGTGCTCGACCAAAACACTAACAATTAGCACATGCCATTTTACATAAAATTTGGTAGCATATACTGTACTAATTCTGAAGTATGTGCTTTATTTTACAGCTCACTCCAGAGTAGACAGGTTTTATTTTAAAGATCAGTAGAAATTAGGCCGGTGCCACAGCTATGCGTAAGCAGGTCCCATTCAACACCACAAGTAAACTGCTTCCCATAATTAAATTAAATTAATGTCTAGCAGCAAATCATTCCTCTACTTCAGTCCATGCTGCCTTGGTCTTTACACATTGTGGTCTCAGGATACTGCCTATTTCCCATCAGGATGTTGCACATTCTACCCCTGGATAACAGGATACTGCATGTCCTTTGCAAGTTACTGAACATTGTACAGTAGGACTTTGCACATACTGAAACAGTAGCGATGTTAACTTCTGCAGTGATGAGCCTGCTCCAATCTACTTGTCCAAAAGTACCTGCCCACCTTTGACCTTCAAATTGTTCAGGTGGTTTTGGTTAAAAGGACAGTAGAACTGTACGCAGTAACTGACTAGCTACCCCTGCCATATGATATCATCCAGGTGCACATTAGGTATTATCTCAATACAGACCCCCCCCCCCCCATGTACATCATCCAGGTGCACATTAGGTATTATCTCAGTATGGACCCTCCTGTGTACATTGTCCAAGTGCACAGTAGGTATTATCTAAGTACACACACCCCCCCTGTGTACATCATCCAGGTGCACATTATGTATTATCTCAGTATGGACCCACCCATGTACATCATCCAGGTGCACATTCCATATTATCTCAGTATGGACCCACATGTGTACATCATCCAGGTGCACATTATGTATTATCTCAGTATGGACCCTTGCTGTGTACATCATCCAGGTGCACATTAGGTATTATCTCAGTATGGACCCCTGCTGTGTACATCATCCAGGTGCACATTAGGTATTATCTCAGTATGGACCCTTGCCGTGTACATCATCCAGGTGCACATTAGGTATTAGCTCAGTATGGACCCCCCATGCCTCTTGTATACATCATCCAGGTGCACATTATGTATTATCTCAATATGGACCCCCCCATGCCCCTTGTGTAAATCATCAAGGTGCACATTAGGTATTATCTCAGTATGGACTCCTGCCGTGTACATCATCCAGGTGCACAATATATTATCTCAGTATGGACCCCCCATGCCCCTTGTGTACATCATCCAGGTGCACATTAGGTATGAGCTCAGTATGGACCCTTGCAATAACTGCTCAGCTACCCATAGAACTTTAGTTTGACTTGTGCAGTCATCCAAATGCATAGTATGTGCTATCACACCTTGGCCACATGCAAATTAACAATAACAAATCCTGTCCCCATGCACATTCCCAATAACACAATGTGGTCTCATGCACATTTCCAATAGCACAACCTGGCATCATGCACATTCCCAATAACACAGCCTGGTCTCATACACACTTCCTGTATCACATCCTGGTCTCATGCACAATCCCAGTAACACAGTCTGGCCCCATGCACATTCCCAATAACATAGGCTGGCCTAATGAACATTCCCAATAACAAAGCCTGGTCCCATGCACATCACGAATAACATAGTCTGGTCCCATGCACGTCACCAATAACATAGCCTGGTCCCATGCACGTCATCAATAACATAGTCTGGTCCCATGCACGTCACGAATAACATAGTCTGGTCCCATGCACTTCACCAATAACATAGCCTGGTCCCATGCACATCATCAGTAACATAGTCTGGTCCCATGTACGTCACTAATAACATAGTCTGGTCCCATGCACGTGACTAGTAACATAGCTGGGTCCCATGCATGTCACCAATAACATAGTCTGGTCCCATGCACGTCATCAATAACATAGTCTGGTCCCATGTACATCACTAATAACATAGCCTGGTTCCATGCACATCACCAATAACATAGCCTGGTCCCATGCACATCACCAATAACAGAGCCTGGTCAAATGCACATCACCAATAACAGAGCATGGTCAAATGCACGTCACCAATAACATAGTCTGGTCCCATGCACGTCAACAGTAACATAGCCTGGTCCCATGCACGTCACCAATAACATAGTCTGCTCCCATGCACGTCACCAGTAACATAGCTTGGTCCCATGCATGTCACCAATAACATAGCCTGGTCCCAAGCACATCACATATAACATAGCCTGGTCCCATGCACTGGTCCCATGCACTTCATCAATAACACAGCTTGGTCCCATGCATGCCACCAATAACATAGCCTGGTCCCATGCACGTCAACAATAACATAGCCTGGCCCCATGCACGTCAACAATAACATAGCTGGTCCAATGCAAGTCACCAGTATCATAGCCTGGACCCATGCACATCACCAATAACATAGCCTGGTCCCATGTATGTCACCAGTAACATAGCCTGGTCCCATGCACGTCACCAATAACATAGCCTGGTCACATGTAGGTCACCAATAACATAGCCTGGTCCCATGACAGTCAACAATAACATAGCCTGGTCCCATGCACATCACCAATAACATAGCCTGGTCCCATGCACGTCACCAATAACATCGCCTGGTTCCATGCACATCACCAAAAAATAGTCTGGTCCCATGCACGTCACCAATAACATAGCCTGGTGCCATGCACGTCACCAATAACATAGTCTGGTCCTATGCACATCACCAATAACATAGCCTGGTCCCATGCACGTACCCAATAACATAGCCTAGTCCCATGCACGTCACCAATAACATAGCCTGGTCCCATGCACGTCAACAGTAACATAGCCTGGTCCCATGCACACCACCAATAACATAGCCTGGTCTCATGCACATCACCAATAACATAGCCTGGTGCCATGTACGTCACCAATAACATAGCCTGGTCCCATGCATGTTACCAATAACATGGTCTGGTCCCATGCACATCAACAATAACATAGTCTGGTCCCATGCACGTCACCAATAACATAGTCTGGTCCCATGCACGTCACCAATAACACAGGCTGGCCCCATGCATATCACCGATAACATAGCCTGGTCCCATGCATGCCACCAATAATATAGCCTGGTCCCATGCACATCACCAATAACATAGCCTGTGCCATGCACGTCACCAGTAACATAGCCTGTTCTCATGCATGTCACCAATAACATAGCCTGGTACCACTGGTCCCATGCACATCACCAATAACATAGCCTGTTCCCATGCATGTCACCAATAACATAGCCTGGTCCCATACATGTCACCAATAACATGGCCTGGTCCCATGCACATCACCAATAACATAGCCTGGTCCCATGCATGTCAACAATAACATAGCTGGTCTCATGCAAGTCACCAGTAATATAGCTTGGACCCATGCACGTCACCAGTAACATAGCCTGGTTCCATGCACGTCACCAATAACATAGCCTGATCCCATGCACGTCACCAATAACATAGCCTAGTCCCATGCACGTCATCAATAACATAGCTTGGTCCCATGCACGTCACCAATAACATAGCCTGGTTGCATGTACATCACCAATAACATAGCCTGGTCCCATGACAGTCACCAATAACATAGCCTGGTCCCATGCACATCACCAAAAAAATAGCCTGGTCCCATGCAGATCACCAATAACATAGTCTGGTCCCATGCACTTCACCAATAACATAGCCTGGTCCTATGCACATCACCAATAACATAGCCTGGTCCCATGCATGTCACCAATAACATAGTCAAGTCCCATGCACATCACCAATAACATAGCCTGGTCCCATGCATGTCACCAATAACATAGCCTGGTCCCATGCACGTCACCAATAATGTCGGCTGGTCCCATGCACGTAACCAATAACATCACCTGGTCCCATGCACATCACCAATAACATTGCCTGCTCCCATGCACGTCAACAGTAACATAGCCTGGTCCCATGCATGTTACCAATTACATGGCCTGGTCCCATGCACATCACGAATAACATAGCCTGGTCCCATGCACGTCACCAATAACATAGCCTGGTCCCATGCATGTCACTGATAACATAACCTGGTCCCATGCCTGTCACCAATAACATAGCCTGGTTCCATGCACGTCACCAGTAACATAGCCTGGTCCCATGCACGTCACTAACAACATAGCTTAGTCCCATGCACGTCATCAATAACATAGCCTGGTTCCATGCACATCACCAGTAACATAGCCTGGTCCCATGCACGTTACCAATAACATAGCCTGGTCCCATGCATGTCACCAATAACATAGCCTGGTCCCATGCACATCACCAATAACATAGCCTGTGCCATGCACGTCACCAGTAACATAGCCTGTTCTCATGCATGTCACCAATAACATAGCCTGGTCCCACTAGTCCCATGCACATCACCATTAACATAGCCTGGTCCCATGCATGTCACCAATAACATGGCCTGGTCCCATGCACATCACCAATAACATAGACTGGTCCCATGCATGTCACCAATAACATAGCCTGGTCCCATGCACATCACCAGTAACATAGTCTGGTCCCATGCACATCACCAATAACATAGCCTGGTTCCATGCATGTCACCAGTAACATAGCCTGGTCCCCATTCACATGACCCTCTAGCACAGCCTTGTACCTTGTAAAACACCTGCTATTATTGTAACTTTTCATGATAAGCATTTAACCTATTACTGCAAGTGGAATACCAAGCATAGCTAAGTAACGGCCTGCTAAGCACATGCCAGCCCTACTGCAGCTGACCACCTTCACTGCAGTTATTAACTGAGCTGTCCCAACACACCTCAGTCACTATCTGAGCTGTCCCAGCACACCTCAGTCACTATCTGAGCTGTCCAAACACACCTCAGTGACTATCTGAGCTGTCCAAATACATGCCAGTCACCACCTAAGCTGAACCAACATACCTCAGTCATTATCTGAGCCTCCCCAACACACCTCAGTCACTATCTGAGCTGTCCCAACACACCTTAGTCACTATCTGTGCTGTCCCAATACACCTCAGTTACTATCTGAGCCTCCCCAACACACCTCAGTCACTATCTGTGCTGTCCCAACGCACCTCAGTCACTATCTGAGCCTCCCCAACACACCTCGGTCACTATCTGAGCTGTCCCAACACACCTCAGTCACTATCTGAGCTGTCCAAACACATGCCAGTCCATCTCTGCAGTCCCATCACACCTCAGTTACCACCTAAGCTGAACCATCATACCTCAATCATTATCTGAGCCTCCCCAACATACCTCAGTCACTGTCTGAGCTGACCAACACACCTCAGTCATTATCTCAGCTGACCCATCACAGCTTAGTCATTATCTGTGCTGACCCAACACCCAAAATTCAGTTATATATGTATGTAACAAGGAAACTAGTTATTCGATATTTTGATATGTGTGTGAGGATGATATGAAAAATAATTATATTAAAAGCCTGTTCAGAAATGTAATTATTTAATTTCAAGCATTATAATTCAGATTTTTTTACTAGACATACTGCTTTGTGGCAGTTCTTTGGAATGTCTAGCAACAATAAGGTCAAAGAGCTATTTGAGAAGAGAGAAGTAGGGAACATAAGCATTGTATTAAGGTTTTCAAATACTAGCGATCCGGAAAGGATAGTGAACAGCCAGCTGGCTAAAGGTAACAGTAAAAGAACATAATGTGACAGCTCTCTATGTGAAAATAGATGTTAAGAAGTTGAGGCAATTAGACTAGAAATAATACAGAAAGCAACAACTGATGAAGTATAACATTTCTGCTGGCAGCCACACTGTTACATAGAATCTTAGGATCATAGGATGACACTAGGCTAATGGCACTGGGGCCCTTACAAGCCTATCCAAGAATTTATCCCCAAAAAGTAACCTCAGTCAGCACCTGTCACCTTGTCAATGAGGGACAAAGGTGGAACCCCTGGGACAAACTTGTGGTTTCCCATCCACTCATCAAGGTTGTGCTTGAAGAAGGTCAGTGAGATACTCTGTTTGACATGTACTGGAAGTGTATTCCAGAGATGGGGCAGCCTCTGGGAGACAAACCTGTCTCTCCAGCAAGTTTTGTTGATGTCTCATATTATATTTAGGCCCATCGAGCTGGTAATGTGCAAGGAGCTAGACTTACAGATATGTGGCATCTCTAGTAGGGCAAGGTCCGATATTGTCTTCTAGGTGAGACACAGATCACCTGTGAGCAATCTGTATGATACAGAGAAAAGTGATAGTGATTTGAGCCTGTCCACACAGAACAGGTATTGGAGGCCATTCTCTGGCCTTTCCAGTTGGTGCAGGTGTTTGGAGAGGTACATACCAAACAAAATACTCAGTTATAGGCCTAATGAGGGAGGAGTAGAAATAACCTCCTTTTTTCTGGATGCAATCCCTTTATTTATGCAATGAACCAAGTAAAAGGCTTTTCTGACCACTGCTGCCACATGATGGTCGAATCTGAGATTGTTGCCAACCTGAATACCAAGGTCTCTCACCATGGGTTGTGTATTTAGGGGGTTGCTATTGACATGGTAATCAGTAGGGGCCATGTTTTTGCTGAATGGTATGATAATACATTCTTCTGCATTTAACTTAAGGCCATAACTTTGGCACCAGTTATTTGTAACTGTGAGACCCTCTTGCAATATGTTAACGTCATTTGGCGAGTCAATGACAGCACCCAACTTGCAGTCATCCACAAACCTGGTCAGCCACAGGCCCTTTGTCTTTGCCTGTACCTCTTAGAAGTAGTTTCCAAACAGTAGGGGTCCAAGGACAGATCCCTGAGGAAGACCACTAGTGATAGGTCTGCTGTCGGAGGTGGTGGTGCCTATTTTGACCTTGTGGGTCCTATCTGTCAGCCAGTTGGCCACCCATCTGATGAAATATGGATAAACACCAAGTTGTGTTAGCTTTTCAATGATGCCTGAATGGGGGATTGTGTCAAAGGCCTTGGCCAGGTCAAGGTAAGCTGTATGTACTAACTTTCCCTCATCCAGGGCCTTGGTGACAGTCTCAAAAAAATCAACTAGGTTCAATAGGCATGATCTTCCCCTGACAAATCCGAATTGGGTGGGGTTGAGTGTCTGGAGATTGCCTATGCCTTGTTTATGAGATCCGTAATAATACGCTCCATGACTTTACAGATCAGACTTGTCAAGCTAATGGGGGCGATAGTTTCCCGGATCAGTAGTGGCATCACCTTTGTGCATGGGGATGACATTCATTTATTGAAAATACTGGAGCACATTATTGGTAGATGCAGGGATAGTTATCAAGTTATGATAGCCCCAGATTTGTGTATAAAAGAAACAGAAATATTAAAATGTACAAGCACTGTAAAAAGGGGGTACATACAAATGTAGGGCTGAGCGATGATGAAGTGTAATAAAGAAGGTGAAAACTTTGAGCAACCAGTTACACCTGAAACATACTACTTTAAAAAACTGCGACCTATGGGGTAGATAACATGGTCTGCAAAGCTGCAGGAAATTTAAAGATACCTAAAATGTCATATGAAAGAGCATGTGACTGCTATTAGGAAAACAGAGACATCTGAATGTTTTACTTTAACATGCACACGATGTGCATGGTAAACATACGTCTTCATTTTGTGTTATACAAAGAGTATACAAAATGGCGGGTCCCGACAGGATATGGATACTCAGCTCACATCATGGCAGGGAGGTTAGTACTGTTGGAAGTACACTGTGCGTTATGGACGAATCACACACTCATTTTAAAACTAGTATTAGTAATCATCTGACAGTGTGAAAGGTCAGGTTATGCTGGGACACAGCTGTAGCTACAGTGGCTAAAGAGGTGTGGTCATTCAAGTGACAAAACAAGAGACCACTGGCAGAAAGAAATGAAAACAGCAGTTCTGTAGTACATTAAATGTGCTATGTAACCTATGAATCATGGATGGTGAGCGATGCATGTTTCCAGTCGTGACCCAAGTCCAACGTTTCTCCATAAGTGCGGCATCTAGAAAGTGGCTTAGTAAACTGACACACTGAACACTTCACCATATTAATTTATTTATTAAACAGTGAACTGGACCACAGGGGTCCAATTTTAGCCATCGCTTTGATGCAGTTTTAAAAAAGAATAAAATACAAATGATAACATGTAGTGGAAATATCCAGAAAGGTTGATGTTACATATGTCAGGATATTCACAAACAGTGTGTTTACACAAAATAAAAATACGTATTTCAGTCAATTCAATGGGAAAGTGAGACAAAAAACTGACAATGCAGGTTAGCTTGTTAGTGTTGGTATCATGCTGTGGGTGTGAGCTTAGTATATATGTGTTTGCGTGTGTGTGTGTGTGGGGGGGTGGATGTGTGTGTGTGTGTGTGTGTGTGTGTGTGTGTGTGTGTGTGTGTGTGTGTGTGTGGGTGTGGATGTGTATGTGTGTTCATGGTGTGCATGCGTGTGTGTGTGTGTGTGTGTGTGTGTGTGTGTGCGCGCGTGTGTGTGTCTGTGTGTGTGTGTGCGTGTGTGTGTGTGTGTGTGTGTGTGTGGGCATGTGTGTGTGTGTGTGTGTGTGTGTGTGTGTGTGTGTGTGTGTGTGTGTGTGTGTGTGTGTGTGTGTGTCTGTGTGTCTGTGTGTGTGTGTGTGTGTGTGTGTGTGTGTGTGTGTGTGTGTGTGTGTGTGTGTGTGTGTGCGGCATGTGTGTGTGTGCGTGTGTGCGTGTGTCTGTGGGCATGTGTGTGTGTGTGCGTGTGTGTGTGTGTGTGTGTGTGTGTGTGTGTGTGTGTGTGTGTGTGTGTGTGTGTGTGTGCATGTGTGTGTGTGTGTGTGTGTGTGTGTGTGTGTGTGTGTGTGTGTGTGTGTGTGTGTGTGTGTGTGTGTGTGTGTGTGTGTGTGTGTGTGTGTGTGTGTGTGTGTGTGTGTGTGTCTCTGTATGATATAGTAAAGGAACTAAGTTAAGAATTACAGAATGAATAACAGACCATATAATTGAGGGACTGGTAATTTCAAGGAGCTGATTATGTATTTGGTTGCAGCTTCCTTTCTGGTATAATCAGGAATTAAGGTTAAGCATTTTCAGTAAATCCAAACTTCTAACAAAAGATCCGAGACACCAGCAGCAACAGCAAACACAAAGTGCATACGTGGGCAACCTGGAAACTTCTGCACATTACAGAGACGGGAAACGGCAGAGATATGAAACTGTTTAAGCTATTAGATATTAAATGCATGTACTTCACAGCTGTGAAGAGAACATAGCAGTTAGGCATAAAAGTTGTAAAGCCCCAATGACTAATGCACTACCCCCCAAATGGTCATCTCCTGATCGTTCATCATGACATCTGTCATTCTGTTTCGACAGAGGGGTAGCCCACACCTTCTCAGCTGGCCAGCATACAGGCACTGCTGACTTTTCTCTGGCATTTATATGATTTGCGTCCCAGTTATTCCATGATCAATGATCTTAAACTAGTAGTCTCTGCCTGTTCTGTGCTTCTAGAGGACAGGACTCTGTTCCAGCAGTAGCTGGTCAGGTAGTATGTAAAAGGCATTCTGAATCTTTGTCAATCACTGAAGAACCTCTCTCGTTCACCATGACAACTTGAACTGACTTTTGTCTCTTTACCCTTCACATACTATAACCCACACTAGTTCAACAGCCTTGAAGAATATCTTGTGGAAAACATTTTTTTTCTTTCATTGTCAGCCCTTCTTCATCTTGTAGATTTGTGGAGCTCTTGTCCCCTAACTGTAGAGAAAATTCCATGGACTTTCAAGGACTGAGTATTCATTAGGAAACCTCAATTTTTTTTTATAATACTGCCAGAGTTTTCCTTACGTCTGCTCATATATCTCCCTGTTTTCATTACAAGAGCAGAAACCAGAGAAGAGGCTGCCATTCACACCGTGGACATGTGGACATGCAGTGCCAGCTCAGGATCTAGCTGAAGCAAGTGTACAGGTTCCCTGTTATACGGATGAAAGGTTGAGTGCTTGCTAAGCACATCCTTTCTATGTGGATGAACCTAATGATAAAGGCCACTCTAGCAGGGGCCTGACAGTGCAGCTAGCTCAGAAGACCAAAGATCTTAACTGTTATAAGTTAGCTTCTAGTCCAGGGTACAGGGTATGATTCCTTTCAATGTCCTTTGCCTAATGCTTGATTCTGATCAAGTTACTTAAGCAGGCACAGCTCCTATCTTGTGAATGAAAAGGGCCAATTTATCCAGTCAGCTTATTCTGTCAACAAATAGGAAAGTAAAAATAAATGTTAAGTTTCAGTACTTACTGCATAAACGTCTCAGATTCAGAGGTTTGTGGTTTGGCGACTTGGCTGTTAGTTCACACCTACAACAAACATTATTTTTGGGATTGTGACTCCATGATATGGATTTCCTTTTTTTCCTTTTGTACTTCAATAATTCAGCAGGGCTGAACAACCTTTTTTTCTTTTAGTTCTCCTCTGGCTCCTGTGACCCAGACAGTTTAACTATCATGGAATCTTCCACTCATAAACTCACTTGGGAGGCTCTCCTGATATTAGACTTAACAGATATTTATATCAGCTGCTTAATAAGGGAGCTCATGTAAAAAGGGACATTTTTCAGTGGGTCACAAACACCCTTCCCCTACTGTCCCACTTATCTGGTCATCTCTTCTATCCAGCAGCTGTTACTGGAGCTCCCATTCATTTGGGAACGTATATATATTTACATTGTGTCAATGTAGCTGCCAAATCATCATTGCTTTTCTTGAACTGCAGAAAATGAGATTTTCTGATTGGTTGGAGGAAAATGGAAGGATTATGGACTAGGCCCAAGGGCCTATGTAAAACTAGCCAGCAAGGTTCCCTGGATTACGCCACCCAAGAAAGTTATTTTCCTGTGCCACTGTCAAGCAGAGACACAGAAGTGATCCCCGGGGTGTATTTCCTATTTCCCATCCACTCATCAAGATTTTTCTTGAAGAGTGCTAATGAAGAACTTTGCTTGACATGGATGAGTAGCTTGTTCCAGAGTATAGGACGCCTCTGGGACAGGAATCTATCCCTCCAGCATGTCCTGTTTATTGTGGTGACAAGGTTTAGGTCCATAGACCATGTAGCTCAGAGGGATTGGGATTTCTTTAGGTGTAGCATGTCCAACAGCTCTAGGTTTAACATTGCTTTATATGTTAGGCAGAGATGTCCTCGGAGTAGGCAATATGCTAACAGAGTAAAACTAGAGTTTTTTGAGATGGTCAGTGTAGGGCATCTGTTTGAAGCCAGTAATCCTCTTTGTGAGGTACTTCTGCGGCCTTTCCAGCTGCTGCAGATGTCTTGTGAGGTACATTCCAAAAGGGGCGTTGTACTCTGTAATGGGTCTAATGACTGCCAAGTAGAGGGGAACAATGACCTCTTTTTTCCAGGATGAGAACCCTTTTGTGATGAGGTGTGCCACATAGAAGGATTTCCTGACTACCGTGATGATGTGATTATCAAAGGAGAGACTACTGTCCACCTGTGTCCCAAGGTCTCTTATCACACATTCGGTGTTAAGTAGACTGCCGTTTATGTGGTAGTTCATGGGTAAAGAGTTTTTACCAAAGGGGATGACAATGCGCTTTTTGGCATTGAGCTTGAGGCCATGCCTCTGACACCAGGCATCTGTCTCAGTGAGGCCCTTCTGTAGGATGTTGACATCATTTGGGGACTCGACTATGGCTCCTCGTTTGCAGTCATCTGCAAACTTCATTAGCCAGAGGCCTTCTGTGTTAGCCTGTACTTCAGAGAAGTAGATATCAAACAGGAGAGGTCCCAGGACTGAACCCTGTTGTACTCCACTTGTCACTGGTCAGATTTGGAGTTTGCAACTTTTACAGTGTGGGTTCTGTCAGTGAGCCTGTTGGCAACCCATATTGACATAGGGAATTATACCTAGCTTAGTGAGTTTAGATATAATTCCAGAATGGGGGATGGTGTGAAAAGCCTTGGTGAGGTCAAGATAGGTTGTATGAACCACCTTACCCTCGTCTAAGGCTTTGGTGACTGCCTCAAAGAAGTTGATCAGGTTCAGAAGGCATGATCTGCCTTTCACAAACCTGAACTACGTGGGGTCCAGAGTTTGGAAGTTACCAATGTCTTTGTTTATGAATTCCATGATGATACGTTCCATGGCCTTGCAGACCAGGCTCGTCAGGCTAATAGGGCGATAGTTCCCAGGATCAGTGGTGGCTCCTCCTTTGAGGAGTGGGATAACTGTTGCTGTGTGCCATTCAGTGGGCAAAAAGCCTGACGTGAGACTATGACTGCACATGGTGCTTAGGTGGGGAGCCAGTTCGTTCTAAAGGTTGTGTAAAATGCAGCCTGGGATGTTGTCCAGTCCCACGGATGCTGTGTTTCTGGTTTTAGAGGGTGCAACTTTAACCTGCACAGATTTGATTACAGGGACTCTGCATTCTTCCTGTATAGATATGGGCCATTTAAGGGGTGAGAGGGGGATAAACTTAGCACTGAACCTATCTGCCAGGATGTTGTCAATATCAGTTGGTTCTGTAATTTTCATGCTGTTGTGCTGTAACTCAGAGCAGATCTGGGTATTGCCATTGAGATTCTTGACATCGCTATAGAATGCTTTGTGGTGAACCTTAGAATCAGTGGCGATTTTTTCATAGCTAGCTTTGGAGGATCTTAGAAGGGATCTTAGCTTCTTATTGAGGCTGACCAGGGAACTCCTCCACTCATGGGAGTTTACTCTCTTTTGCAACAGTTTCTTTTTTCTGTTGTAGAGTTTGTTTATGGCAGGGGACTACCAGATTGGCTTCCTTTTTTTGGAGGATAGCATCTTGGTTCTGTTTGGGATTGCACGATCCATGCACTCATGTAAGTGCTTATTGAATGCATTTGTGTAGGATTCAGCAGTCATAACTGTATTGTCCATCTGCATGGGTGTCATGAAGTTCACCAGTTCTGTCTTAAGAAGAATGAAGTTGGCTTTGGAGAAATTTTTTACCATGGTTTCCTTAATGGTGGGTGGGGGCGGGATGTGGATATCTAGGATGATTAGCTTATGGTCGGATTTGGCCAACGAGGAGTTGACTTCAGGTGTTGAACACCGGTCATTCATGTTGGTAATGACTAGGTCTAGGATACTGTTGCTCCTGGAGGGGGTGTGGATAAGTTGATCCAGGGCATTGGAATTTATGAATTCCAGAAAGCATTGAGTGAAGGAGTTGGTACACAAGTAGTTTTCCCAGTTAATGGTGGGGTAGTTGAAATCACCCATTATTAGAGTGTTTAGTTGAACCCTAATATTTTCCAGTATATCAAGAAAAGAGGAGTGGGAATCCTGAGGCATGGTGGAGGATCTGTAGCAAGTTACAAATTGGATTGCAGTTTTGCCCAGAGTTAGTTGCACTTGGATAACCTCGGATGCATTATGCTGCGCAACTAGCCTGGAGGTGTAGATATCCTTAATGAATATGGACACACCTCCGCCTTTGGTATTCTGGTCCAGGTTAGATGGCCGAAAGGTGTGGTATGAGTTATAGCCTGGTAATGCAAGGGCTCTCTAGAGCCTTGAACCAGGTCTCAGTCACTGCACAGATATTGATGTTCTCCATTTTAAGGAGTGCCTCGAGTGAGTGCATTTTGATATTTAGACTTCTAGCATTGAGTAGCATTACCCTCAGTTTTTACTTGCCTGTTCCTGTTACGGTGGTGAATTTGTCATTTGAACCTTGCCTAAAAAAGAGGAAGTCACTTAAGTTCCTTTCACTCCTTACTCCTTCCTAGAAAATAGACTTGAGCACTTGTGTGAGCTACCTAGTTACCAAACTAATCAGAACATGAACTGGTAGAATGTGACCGCACTCCTGATGAGGAAGCTTCAAGAAAAAACAGGAGAAATGGAGTGGAAAGGGGAATAATTCCCAACATAAACTCACTAATAAAGGTCTCTTCATAGGTCAGCAGGTACAATAAAAAGATACTTATCGTGTCCTGTGTGGGCTGGTAGTATTAATCAGAGTGACCTTTGATCAGGCCTCAGTATAATGATGAGTCTGAATTTGGGCTGCTGACTAGATACTGTGCTTTTGGTTTTAGGGTGCCTTTTCAATGCTGACTTAGAGTTTAGGGATGTCACACTTGTACAATATAAATTGTTTCACTAAAAAGGGCACAACCTTTTCTCAGTATGGTAAGTTCCAGAATCACAGTGGAATAAGACAGAAATTTTACTGCATAATATTAGACAACTGCAAGCTTTTCCTTCTTCTAAGGGCCTCCCAGCTGGTTGGTATCACCATTTTCACTAACATTATATTAAGAAAATAAATAAAAGAATTACAACATAAAAAGAAGGCTTTTAAAGATTTATACCATGCCCTGACTCATACTTCTCAGCTGTACAGATTTTCACAGAATGTCCAGATTTTTGCCTCATATTTCTGGTCTATTCCTCTTAGAATGTGTGGTTTTCTGGCAAATCATTGAAGGCTGAAGTCACTAAATAACACTAAAAAATTACAGACATTTGAGTTTCACAATTTATATCCTTCAGAAAATACATAATTATGCAAAACATGTTATTCTAGCAACTTTCTAAGTTTATAGGAGCAATATTTAAATTCTGTCTGTATTTTTGGGCCTTCAGCCCATTCATTCTGGCTTTGTCCAGATTTCTTGCACTGAGAGGTTGAGAGGTATGTGCCCTGTTTATGCATACCTTACTTCATACATTCTGCATTATATTAATTTATTATTATTATTTATTTATCATAGTTATCTGCTTTATTCCTTGCCCCGATTTGGTCGTCATCTTCTCTGATAACTGTCTTCACAACTAACAAGGAAGAAGGCCATGTAAATACTAACGTGGTTTTCCTATTGGTAAAACAACCTATGATGTTTTGGAAGCGACATAGCAAAGGTGTGATTGTTTAGGCAGAGTTAACATTTAAGAGTGTAGTTATTTGCCTGCACAACTACAGTACAAAACAAAAAGATTCATCTATATCAAATCGCATTCATCAGTTCAGGGAACTGTAACACAGCATGTATACATGAATCTCTAACAAGAATATAATACACTCACTCTGTTGGTTTAACTAGATTTACACTTCCCAGTCGTAAAATCAGTGGTCCCTTGGGATTACGAATCTTCTTAATAGATGGCGTTTTTAAAAGAGCAAACCTTCTAATAAGATTAAATCCTAGAAAGGAAGCAGAACAAAGATGATTTTCCTTTAATTCAAACAGAGAGAGGTTTTATTTCACAACCAGTATTTCATGCTATTAGAACAAAAATCCAATGATGCTTGTCAGAGACTTTGCAGGATGGCTGTATAAAAACAAGTTAATTAAAAATATTGGCTTGCTCCATTATTAATAATCCCATTATGTGTCTGGCAAGGCAAAGACTTCTTAATGGACTGAATAAAAAAAACATATCTGCCTCTGTGTATCTAGGGTAGTGCAATTTTAATGCCACAAAAAGAATTATGCTGGTTAATGTTTGGTTATATTTATTTGTGTGAGTTTATAAGTAGAAAGCACTGTATAAACATTCTGTAGTCACAACAAAAGAAAAAAATAATTTCATTTTCATCTGTCTTAATCTCAGTGTATTAAACAAAACATCTCATCATTAAACACTGTTATGGTCCATCTGAATAATGATTTTTGTCATGTGTGCTAAGAAACACGGCACTGAAAACTGGAAAAGGATGCTGAAGAACAGAAATGCATAAGTATTAAGTGCAGCTATAGACAGACATATCTATCACACACACCCACACAAACACACACACACACACACACACACACACACACACACACACACACACACACACACACGCACATGCACACACGCACCTATGACTACACATTCTTTGTATACACAAACACACACACATACACACACACACACACACACACACACACACACACACACACACACACACAC
The DNA here is from genome assembly GCF_019279795.1 of Protopterus annectens. NCBI lineage: Eukaryota > Metazoa > Chordata > Ceratodontiformes > Protopteridae > Protopterus > Protopterus annectens. The sequence goes on along the minus strand of NC_056726.1, from coordinate 1,521,900,010 downwards.
ACACATATGACTACACTTACTCTTTGTATATACACACACACACACACACACACACACACACACACACACACTACACTTATTATTTTTATACACAAACACGCACATAAACACACATAAACACACACACACACACACACACATGCATATGAATGCACTTACTTTTAGCACATTTGGGAAGAGTGTAATTTATGCAGTTGTCTGGCAGTGCGACACACAGCTGTAAAACTTTGTGTTGTGACACCTAAACTCTGCAGCAGTCCTGTGCTTAACTCCCAAATCTTCAGGTTGTCACTTAATCACACATCACTCCCAGGATTTTCATAAAAGGGGCATTTGTCCACTGTAGTTACCTTATTAACAAAGTATTTTTTTGTTTTGTTCCATTTGCCAGCATTCTCAGTACCTATAAAGTCATACTTTTTATTCTTTTGTTTGGCAGCTAAAGAGACCAGTTGGCATAATGCTTAAGGTCTTTGCCTACCATGCAGAAAGGACAAGGTTGCATTTTGACCTTTAGCAAATGCCTGTTTGGAGTTTGCATGTTGTCTCTCTGTCTCAGTAGGGTTCCTTCCATCTCCCAAAAACATGCTGAGTGTTTCCACCTCAAACACACCCAAAACTGGAGTTGTACACAGCAGCACAGGTTCTAAATGGTGCAGATAGGGAAAGACATGAATAGTCCAATCGTTTAGGGCATCGGCTGTGTGCACTATTCACAAGACAAGTGAACATGGGCCACAAACTGTGTGCCATGTTAGAGATAGCCACTCAACTGTATAAAAAATAATTCAGTCATGTGACTAATTTCATCAAAAATAAGCATATTGGTATTTGCCTGTGATAAGTAGGTTGAGGACCCAGTCTCCTATGACCTATGCCAGGGACCCATGTTAACAGTGGTAGCTGTGTATGTGACCAACTGGCCAGTGTGTGCCTGCCATACTGCGCAACAGCTCTGAGTCAAGAAGTTGCTGGCCACCTGGTATCCACTTGCCCAGCTTGAGTTGCCTGGGATAGCTCTGCTAAGTGATAGCTGGATGTAAAACCAAACATGAACTAAGAATTGCTGTACTCAGTGCTGGCTCGCTGACAGGAGACAGCTTGGAAGAGGATGACATGATGATATGGAGAAGGCTGGGCATGCCGTGTATCCAGGAGACAAGCTGTAAGGGCAGTGTAGCAAAGCAACATGGCTTGGGATCCAGAATCTACTATTCAGGGAACTCAGACGAGAAATGGTGTGGGGATTTTGGTGAGGGAGAGGGGCTTCAGAAGACAGTGACGGATATCATCAGAACTAGTGACAGACTCACGGCACTCAAACAACAGTGTAAGGATAGAGCACTGTTCATAATTTCAGCCAATGGCCCACAGGGTTGTGAACGTGAGGAAAAGAGAGCATTCAGATAACAGTTGCAGGACCAACTAGATAAAGCAGGACAACACTGACAATATGCCCCAAAGAGCTGACCCAATTCTTTGGGATTTGAGAACTTATGTGGACTGTGACATAACAGTTGACCAACATGTCCATTGTTGTAAGAAAGCCCTTCTATACTGCACAGCTTACAAACAAGGGGACTGTATCTAGATCTAGGGATCTTGGGGTGTCACTGCCCCCTTTAATCAGCTATCATTAGGCAAATCACTGAATATAATCCTCCCTTTGGCACAAATCTGTACAGACAGATGCAACAACTGTAATGTCCACAAGGCCTAAAAAACATGTCCTACCTGGACTGACTCAAGGCCCTGCCACTATACTTGCTATCCTATAGTTTGGTAAGTGGTGACCTGGGTCTGGCCTACAAGGTATCTCCAACCCAGTACTTATGAATTGAGTGTACATCAGCAAGTCAAATGGCATCAGAAATACTCAGTCTAGGGATCTAAACCTCTTCTGTAAGATCAGCAGAAGAGTTTGGAGGGAAAGAAATATCTCACAGAGGAAACTGCTGCTCTGGGACAGACTCCCCATCCACATAAAATAAACTTCATCCTTGTCCATATTGAAGTGCAACTTGGATCTATGGGTAGAACACAAAAAGAGTACCCTAGAACTGTCCCTTGCACTACTAATGGTCAGAGGGAGCTCCTGAATGCTTTATCCCATATCTATCGTATGATCCCAAGCATCCTGACTATGAGTAATACAATACCACACCAGCACTGCAGAAAGACCAGCCATGGGTCAGGATGTAAAAAGCCTTAATAAAACACCTTAAAACTCAATAAAGCATAAACAATTTAACTAAATCACTACATTTTCATCCAACACCGGACTTCATCACAAATCAAACTGCAGGAGGGTCAGTTGCTCCAGTGATCTTAATCTAGCCCCTGACATAAACAGCTCATGTTGAACAGATAGATACATCTCCCAGAGACTACTTCTTCTCTGGAACAAGCTTCTAGTTCACATGAAACACAGCACCTCCCTGGTCCTCTTCACATGCAGCCTAGATCACTGGATGGGTGACTACAAATTCACTAAGGGGTGGCACCCATGTCCCTGCTGGCCAGATGAAGTTGGTATTAACTACCATAGACCCTTACCTCTAAGAACTTCACTCACCTAACTGACAACTGGAGCAACTCAGGAGAAATATGACTAGCCCCCCCCCCCCATGATCCAGGACACCCATCCCATGTTTTTAAATTTATTGGAAACAGTCACCATCCACCCCAATACCATATTTATGGGTGGCTTTAATAACCTCACTATTAACTGGGAATCCTATACACCACCAAACATAAAGGCACACAGATTCCTGGATTTTGTAAACACAAACTCCCTGGACAAGACTGTAAATACGCCAACCAGGGGTGCAGACATACTGGATTTGATCCTCGCTAATATTTTCACTGTTTCCTTATTTCTAGCGTCTTCTCAACTATCTATCTCACTGCAAACATCAGGTCAATTGTTCTGCACTCTGATCTGAATCCAAACAGCTCATGTCTCATCTTACTTTCCACTACTGTTGGTATTTGCTTATCAATCACCCTCTCGAGAACGTTCATTCAAAGTGAAAGGAGTTTGATACCTCTGTACTGCTCAGAGTTTTGGATGTCCCCTTTGTTCTTAAATATTGGCACTAGTACGCTTATTCTCCAGTCATCTGGGATATGCCTTTCTCTCCAAACTGCTACGAGTGCCCTTAGCAGCCATTGTCTCCTTTCTCACCCAACCTCATGATCATTTCTGCTGTGACCTCATCTGAACCTGCTGCTTTCCCTGACTTCATTTTCCTTAGTGCTATTCTTACTTCTTTTAGGATGGGCTCCTCTTCTTCTCTCATTGTAGGCTGTGTCTAGGGTAGTACAGCTTCTGTGGGGTTTTCTTCATTCAGAAGCTTCTGGAAGCACTCCTTCCATCTGCCGTTGATGTCCTGTGGACTGGTAAGCAGTCTCAAGAGGGTGATTGATAAACAAATACCAACAGTAGTATAAAGTAAGATGAGACATGACCTGTTTGGATTCAGATCAGAGTGCAGAACAATTGACCTGATGTTTGCAGTGAAATAGACAGTTGAGAAGAAGCTAGAAATAAGGAAAGAGTGAAATGGGCTTTCCTAGATTTGAAGAAAGGATATGACAAAGTCCCAGTAAAGCTGATTTGCGCAATACTATGGTGGTTTTACATCCCAGAAATATTGGTAGGTTAGTGCAGCCAATGTACAAGGACCCAAAGACTTAAGTATGAGCAGTGTTTAGTCTCACAGTGGGGCTCCCAGTGGGAGTGGGTCTACATCAGGGTTCGGATCTGAGACAATTGCTGTTCATACTGTTATAGACTACATCAGGAAAAAGGTCAGAGGTGAAAGATCATCAAAGTTGTGTATGCAGATGATGCGACATTACAGACAGACTCTGAGCAAGAAATTCAGTAAGGATATGGGAATGGCAGGCAAAGCTGAAGGCAGATGTGATGAAGCAGACTACGGATAAGACAGTAGTCATGGCATCAAATGGTGGAAATAACAGATGGGATGAAACAGACTACAGATAAGACAGTGGTCATGAAACAGACTACGGATAAGACAGTGGTCATGAAACAGACTACGGATAAGAAAGTGGTCATGAAACAGACTACGGATAAGACAGTGGTCATGGCATCAAATGCTGGAAATAATGAGAACCAGACAACTGAGGTAACTGAACAGGTTAACAGCTTCAAGTATCTTGGAGGGGTGGTTGAGGAGAAGGGAAGTTTGAATGTGGAGGTCAAAGCTAGATTCACGAGGGCTGCAGCCAGTTGGCACAGAGTGTCACGTAAAGTATATGACAGAAGAATGCCAAAGAAGCTATAAAGTAAAGTGTACAAAAAAGTGGTGTAACTAGTACTACGGTATGGAACAGAGAACTGGGCAGTGAAGACCTCCCTATGAGTCCTATCACTGTTTGTACTTTATTATTATTAAGGTCATTAGGTGCTTGTATATAGCCTGCTCTTATTCTACACAGTTCCCACAGCACACAAGACATATAGCAACACCAGTGTCAACACTCAAAAAACAAATTTTACTGTCACTGGAGATTCCATAGCAAGACACACAGATGTCCCACTCAGAAGGTTAAATAAGGAGAAAGTCACGCTCAGCTGCCTGTCCAAATTCATCAGATCACTCACGCACTCAGGTCTCTTGGCAACAAGTACCATTATGACTCTGTCATAGCTCATGTTGGAGTGAATGACCTGAGATATACCTCACTGGACTATATGAAGACAGACATGATAGAGATGTCAGAGTATGTGTCCCAGGCAGGTATGTCCCTAATCCTGAGCAGCAAATTACCCTCACCTAGAATAATGCCACAGTATAAACAAAACATGATTGATAATAATTGGCTCAGCTTTTGGTGTCATTCAAAGGGGATCCAGTTCCTGTCCGCCTGGGAAGCCATGGTCGACAAACCTTGCTGCTCTGCCAGTGGCAGTTTGCACCTGGTACCACAAGGCTTTTGGCTGCTGGCAAAGGCTCTTGGCTCTCCTATAGTACCTTTTTTAGGCAAGGTCTCAAAAACAAAATTGCCGCCGTGAAAATTGTCAACCATAACAAAATAAGGATTATGCTGCTAAATGCTAGGAGCTTAAACCTAAAAGTGCACACCCTTGAAACACTTCTATCACCGGAGGATGTAGATGCCTGTGCAGTCACAGAAACCTGATTCAAAGCCTCAGAGACTACTCAAGCCTTGCAAGGCTACACTGCTTTTCACACTTTCAGATTTCAAAACGAACATGTGAGAACCAAAGGATGAGGTGTTTCTATCTAAGTTAGAGATAAATTCACCTCCTGTCTAGTAGACTGGACAACTTCATGCAGTTACTCCAAATTCAGGTTACTGTGCATATGACCCCCATTCAAGTCATAGCCAGTTATAGAGCCCCCTCCAAGAATCATGATGTGCACAAGGCCTAATTGACCAAAATGGAGGCAATCTAAATATTGCCAAACAGTCTGGTCATGTGGGATTTCAATTATCCCACCACCAATTGGGAACCTACTCTAGCCCCAACTCACTAGCACAAACGTTCCTTGACTGTGTTAACTCAAATGCCCTGGAACAACTTGATCAAATCCCAACAAGAGGAACAAACATACTAGATTTGGTCCTCACTAACATGACAAGCAGATGCAACACTGCAATTGTCCAACCCTCATTAGTTAAGTCTGACCACAAATCAGTTGCCTTTGAATTGGCACTAACACCAGAACTCACAAAGGGTGAACTCAGACTAAAAACTTTGCCAAATCAAATTATACATTCTTAGGGGAAGGTATAAATGCATTCCAAGCCTCACCCCCAGCTGGAAGTGGTAACTACACCAAAGCTTACACTAAAGCCCTGCACAATCACTTGCAGCAGTGTATAGACTCTGCTGTACCAGAAAGGCTCAAAGCTAGAGCCCTAAGTAAAATCAAGCGGACATCCAAGCATCAACAAACTTTACAACAAAAGCAAAAAGTTGCTGTCTAAGAAAACTAAGGCAAGGCCATAACAATGGAAAAGCACCATCCTCAGCCTCAACAGGCAAATAAGACAACATGTCAAATCCTCTAATGGTAACGTTGAGAAAAACTTAGCAATCACAGCCAAGGATAAACATAAGGCCTTTTACAACTACGCACATAGCTTAAAAGGTAGGACCAAAGCATGTACCGAACTAGTGACTAATGGTATTACAAACACTGATCCCACAGAGACAGCAAACATGCTAGTGGACAGATTTGGTGAAAATTTCACTCCCTTATCCCATCCAAGCCCAATCCTAAGCTGTCTTCTAAACAAACTAAAACATGAACTAGCATTACCAATATGTACCCAATTAAATCACAGCATAACCACTGACTTTGTTCCTGCAGAATGGAGAACAGCAACAGTTACGCCCCTCGACAAAGGTGGCTTAGCAGCAGATCCAGGGAATTATAGACCCACAAGTCTGACCAGCCTCATGTGTAAAGCCATGGAATGTATCATCATGGACCTCATAAATAAAGACACAGGTGACCTCTAAGCCCTGGATCCGACTCCATCTAACTTCGTCAAGGGTAGATCTTGCCTGTTAAACCTGGTGGATTTCTTGCCAACTGGCTCACAAACCTGTAACACATTATCAAAGTGAGTGACTTCACATCAAGCAGCAGACCTGTCACCAGCAGGGTATCACAAGGGTCAGTGTTGGGCCTGTACTGTTTGGTATATGCTTCTCAGAAGTTCAGGCCAAAACTAAGGGGCTGTGGCTGACCAGGTTTGCAAACAACTGCAAACTGGATGCAATTATTGAATCCCCAAATGATGTCGGTATACCACTAGGGTCTTACGCAGATCAACGACTGTTGTCTTAGTCATGGTCTCAAACTGAATGCAAATAAATGCACCATCATTCCCTTCGGTAAACACAATGCCCCTTCACACTATCAAATTGACAGCAATACCCTATGTACCTAAGAAGTGGTAAGGGATCTGGGAACACAAGCAGACTGTGACCTTAACATCACCCACCATGTGTCTACTGTAGTAAGGATGGCGTCTACATAAAGTACTTGATTAGCAAAGGCATCACCTCTGGAGCAAAGGAGGTTATAACCCCTCTATACTTGTCAGTAATCTGGCCTATAATTGAGTATAATGCCCGTTTTGGCATGTACCATACAAAGCACCTGCAGCAACTGGAGAGACCTCAGAGGTTTCTAACTAAGAAGATCAAGGGACTCAAGCACATGTCTTACTCAGACTGACTAAAGTCCCTGTCACTATACTCAGTATTGTACAGACTTCTTAGGGGAGACTTATGTCTGGCTTACAGAGGAATATCTGACCCAAATCTAATGAATTTGCAGCACATCCGTAAATCAAATGGGATGAATGCTACCTATTCCAGGGACCTAAATATGGCCTGTGGTTTGAAAAGGACGTGCTTGCAGGACAGATTTTTCTCCCGGTAACTGACACATGTTTGGAACAGGCTTTGAAGTGGGACACCACCATGACAATGGTCAAGAGGAACCTGGATGAGTGGATGGGACAGCCGAGGACATCACCCACAACCCTCCTAGACATGGGCAGTCATTACTAAATACAATCCTGGGTGTTTACTAGAATATCTAGGCTATTACTTTTTGATGATACAGCTAGGCTTGAAATGACCTCTGGGTGGGCAGGCTAGCAACCTCCTATGATCCTACGATTCTATGATCCAGTGCATCTAAGATGTCAAGCTGTCATACCACTGTTCAAAATGGTTTTCTTGGGAGCTTGTTATATGCTTTTCTCATATATTGGAAAGCCCAGTTGTATGATTTGCTTGTGTCCAGCTTCTCTTTCATTGCCTTTCTCACTGTAAACATTGGGTCTGTTGCACCATATCCTAAACTGAACTACTCATCTGCCCTTCACTTTCTGTACTCTACAAATCCGGTGGCCTAATGGTTAAGGTGTTTGCCTTACAAACACAAGGTGCAGGGTTTGAGTCTCACAAGGGATAATTGGCTAAGCTTAAAATGGCTCGCAAGGGCAGTTAGCTTAGTACTAACCTATGAACCTATTAGATTTTAGAGATAGGTTACATACACTTTGTACTGTTGTGATGGCTTGGTGGTTAACTACTGTGACTATAGTGTATTGGGTCCTGGGTTCAAGATCTGCAAGGCTGTTTATTTTACAGGGAGGATGGCATAATGGTTAAGGTGTTTACCTTGCAAACACAAGATGCAGGGTTTGATTCTCACATGGGGTAATTGGCTAGGCTTAAAATGGCCCACAGTGGCAGTTAGCCTAGTACCAATCTATGAACCTATGAACCTATGAATCTGTCAATCTTTCTTGCACTTTCATAAATGTGACAAGGATGTGATATCTCTGTACAGCCTGTAGTTCTGAATATCCTTTTATTCTTGTTACAACAAAACAATTTACTAAATTATCACTCATGACATAGGCAAGCATACATTTATATAAATGAAAACAAACCATATTGACATAATTTTAGTTGCATTATACATCACTTATAATCTGTCCAGTCACTCAGTCAAACATTACATAGCTCATTCAAATCCTGCCTTTACACCTTATTCCTCATCTGCATGCACTGTTTCCGCAATGTCCATTTTCTGTTGCAATGTTCCTTTTGTTTTTTTTGTATACCTACTTTGTTCTTGTACAAAGAAAGCAATTAATATATGTCTGTAACAAAAAAATAGAATTAAGAGTGTTTTACATTGTAAAAAAACATTAAAGGGCTCTGAACACATTAGCACAAAAGTTCATTTTATTTTATTTTATTATATTTATTTAACATTTGTTTACCGGGAAAGTCTGACTGGACACAGGTCCATTTTCAGCAGAGGCGCGGGGAGAAAAGCTCCATGAGTAACAATAAATTTTCATACACACATTACAATAATCAAAAAGTATAAAGAAAACAAAATGTAGTGTACATAAGAACATACAAATTTGTTACATCTTGACAACAGAACCTAGGCTTTGAACATAGCTAGCACTATTTGTAGTTATGACTTATGTCAAGATATAAGGTTAAGAAAGTTCAGTAGGAGCAAAGGATTAAACACCGGGGGAGAAGTTGAATATGTTTTGGGGATACTGTGATGTATCAGAGGACTCATGAGTGGTTAGTACAGGAACACAGCCACTTATTTTTAGATAAGCTTTAAGTGATGGCTTAAAGTGGTTAGTGGATGAGATTGAGAGACTGGAGTTAGGAAGGGAGCTCCATATACAAGATATATAATTGGAAAATAAAGATTCTCCTGCAGTGCTGTTGGCCTAGGAGATGGTGAGTAAGTTCTTGTTAGAGCGAAGTGGTCTGCTGGAACTGTAAGGAAGGATGAGATTTTGCAGTGCATGGGTTTTAGTTGGTTGTGTTACAATTTTTTGAGTTAGGGAGAGTTGGTTGTAAAGAATAATGTTGGGAAGCTCAAGTCAGTATAATATCCTTAAAGCTGTACAATGATGTCTTCAATATGGGCAGTCAGATGGAAACTTAGCAATTTTATTATAACATGCTTCTAGCTTAGATAAGTCAGTTTTCCTTAGATTAGTTAAAATTGGAGAGGCATATAGTAGAGTGGAGAGCATATGGGTTTGTGCTAATGTAATTTTGGACATTGTGGCCAGGAACCTTTTGTGCCTATATAGACTTCCAAGTTTCTTATGGACTTTTTTATAGTTAGGGAGACATGCAAGTGAAATTTTAGGGTATTATCTATTTCCACTCCAAGAAGTTTTGTATGGGTTGTTGGGGAGATGACAGTATTGCCTTTGGCTATTATGTTAAATGATGGGCATGAGATAGATGTCTTGTTACATTGGAAGAGTAATTATTTAGTTTTGTTTGGGTTCAGGATTAGATGGACATTGGCTAACCATGTTTCAACAGAAGTGAAAGATTCCTGTGTTTGAGAATGAAGAGCTGATAGAGAAGTGCTGCACAGATAAGTGTTGAATCATCTGCATACTGCATTATAGAACCAGGTGGAGTAGGTGTGTGCAGATTATTAGTCACAGATAAGTGTTGAAGCATCTGCAGACTGTATTATTGAACTGTGTGGAGTAGGTGTGTGTAGATTATTAGTCACAGATAAGTGTTGAATCATCTGCATACTGTATTATAGAACCATGTGGATCAGCTGTTTGTAGATTATTAGTCACAGATAAGTGTTGAATCATCTGCATACTGTATTATAGAACCATTTGGAGTAGGTGTGGGTAGATTATTAGTCACAGATAAGTACTGAATAATCTGCAGACTGTATTATAGAACCAGGTGGAGTAGCTGTGTGTAGGTTATTAGTCACAGATTAGAGTTGGATCATCTGCAGACTGTATTACAGAACCACGTGGAGTAGGTGTGTGTAGATTATTAGTCATAGATAAGTGTTGAATAATCTGCAGACTGTATTATAGAACCATGTGGAGTAGCTGTGTGTAGATTATTAGTCACAGATAAGTGTTGAATCATCTGCAGACTGTATTATAGAACCATGTGGAGTAGCTGTGTGTAGGTTATTAGTCACATATAAGTGTTGAATCATCTGAGTACTGTATTATAGAACCATGTGGAGTAGCTGTGTGTAGATTATTAGTCACAGATAAGTGTTGAATCATCTGCATACAGTATTATAGAAACATGTGGTGTAGCTGTGTGTAGAATATTAGTCACAGATAAGTGTTGAATCATCTGCATACTGTATTATAGAACCATCTGGAGTAGCTGTATGTAGATTATTACTCACAGATAAGTGTTGGATCATCTGCGGACTGTATTATAGAACCATGTAGAGTAGCTGTGTGTAGATTATTAGTCACAGATAAGTGTTGAATCATCTGCATACTGTATTATAGTACCATGTGGAGTAGGTGTGTGTAGATTATTAGTCACAGAAAAGTGTTGAATCATCTGCAGACTGTATTATAGAACCATGTGGAGTAGGTGTTTGTAGATTATTTGTCACAGATAAGTGTTGTATCATCTGTAGACTGTATTATAGAACCATGTGGAGTAGGTGTGTGTAGATTATTAGTCACAAATAAGTGTTGAATCATCTGCATATTGTATTATAGAACCATGTGGGGTAGGTGTGTGTAGATTATTAGTCACAAATAAGTGTTGAATCATCTGCATATTGTATTATAGAACCATGTGGGGTAGGTGTGTGTAGATTATTAGTCACAGATAAGTGCTGAATCATCTGCATACTGTATTATTTAACCATGTTGAGTAGGGGTGTTTGTAGATTATTAGTCACAGATAAGTGTTGAACCATCTGCAGACTGTATTATAGAGCCATGTGGAGTAGGTATGTGTACATTATTAGTCACAGATAAGTGTTGAATCATCTGCGTACTGTATAATAGAACCATGTGGAGTAGGTGTTTGTAGATTATTAGTCACAGATAAGTGTTGAATCATCTGCAGACTGTATTATAGAACCATGTGGAGTAGGTGTGTGTAGATTATTAGTCACAGATAAGTGTTGAATCATCTGCATACTGTATTATAGAACCATGTGGAGTAGGTGTGTGTAGGTTATTAGTCACAGATACATGTTGAATCATCTGCATACAGTATTATAGAACCATGTGGAGTAGGTGTGTGTAGATTATTAGTCACAGATAAGTGTTGAACCATCTGCAGACTGTATTATAGAGCCATGTGGGGTAGGTGTGCGTAGATTATTAGTCAAAGATAAGTGTTGAATCATCTGCGTACTGTATAATAGAACCATGTGTAGTAGGTGTGTGTAGATTATTAGTCACAGATAAGTGTTGAATCATCTGCAGACTGTATTATAGAACCATGTGGAGTAGGTGTGTGTAGATTATTAGTCACAGATAAGTGTTGAATCATCTGCATACTGTATTATAGAACCATGTGGAGTAGGTGTGTGTAGGTTATTAGTCACAGATACATGTTGAATCATCTGCATACAGTATTATAGAACCATGGGGAGTAGGTGTGTGTAGATTATTAGTCACAGATAAGTGTTGAACCATCTGCAGACTGTATTATAGAACCATGTGGGGTAGGTGTGTGTAGATTATTATTCAAATATAAGTGTTGAATCATCTGCATACTGTATTATAGAACCATGTGGAGTAGGTGTGTGTAGGTTATAAGTCACAGATACATGTTGAATCATCTGCATACAGTATTATAGAACCATGTGGAGTAGGTGTGTGTAGATTATTAGTCACAGATAAGTGTTGAACCATCTGCAGACTGTATTATAGAACCATGTGGGGTAGGTGTGTGTAGATTATTAGTCACAGATAAGTGTTGGATCATCTGCAGACTGTATTATAGAACCATCTGGAGTAGCTGTGTGTAGATTATTTGTCACAGATAAGTGTTGATTCATCTGCAGACTGTATTATATAACCATGTGGAGTAGGTGTGTGTAGATTATTAGTCACAGATAAGTGTTGAACCATCTGCAGACTGTATTATAGAACCATGTGGAGTAGGAGTGTGTAGATTATTAGTCACAGAAAAGTGTTGAATCATCTGCATAGTGTATTATAGAACCATGTGGGGTAGGTGTGTGTAGATTATTAGTCACAGATAAGTGTTGAATCATCTGCATACTGTATTATAAAACCATGTGGAGTAGCTGTGTGTAGATTATTAGTCACAGATAAGTGTTGAATCATCTGCATACTGTATTATAGAACCATGTGGAGTAGGTGTGTGTAGATTATTAGTCACAGATAAGTGTTGAATCATCTGCATACTGTATTATAGAACCATGTGGAGTAGGTGTGTGCAGATTATTAGTCAAAGATAAGTGTTGAATCATCTGCATACTGTATTATAGAACCATGTGGAGTAGGTGTGTGTAGGTTATTAGTCACAGATAAGTGTTGAATCATCTGCAGACTGTATTATATAACCATGTGGAGTAGATGTGTGTAGATTATTAGTCAGAGATAAGTGTTGTATCATCTGCAGACTGTATTATAGAACCATGTGGAGTAGGTGTGTGTAGATTATTAGTCACAGATAAGTGTTGAGTCGTCTGCAGACTGTATTATACAACCATGTGGAGTAGGTTTGTGTAGATTATTAGTCACAGGTAAGTGTTGGATCATCTCCATACTGTATTATAGAACCATGTGGAGTAGCTGTGTGTAAATTATTAGTCACAGATAAGTGTTGAATCATCTGCAGACTGTATTATAGAACCATGTGGAGTAGCTGTGTGTAGATTATTAGTCACAGATAAGTGTTGAATCATCTGCGTACTGTATTATAGAACCATGTGGAGTAGGTGTGTGTAACTTATTAGTCACAGATAAGTGTTGAATCATCTGCCGACTGTATTATAGAACCATGTGGAGTAGGAGTGTGTAGATTATTAGTCACAGATAAGTGTTGAATCATCTGCAGGCTGTATTATAGAACCATGTGGAGTAAGTGTTTGTAGATTATTAGTCACAGATAAGTGTTGAATCATCTGCAGACTGTATTATAGAACAATGTGGAGTAGGTGTTTGTAGATTATTAGTCACAGATAAGTGTTGAATCATCTGCAGACTGTATTATAGAACCATGTGGAGTAGGTGTGTGTAGATTATTAGTCACAGATAAGTGTTATATCATCTGCAGACTGTATTATAGAACCAAGTGGAGTAGGTGTGTGTAGGTTATTAATCACAGATAAGTGTTGGATCATCTGCAGACTGTATTATAGAACCATGTCGACTAGCTGTATGTAGATTATTAGTCACAGATAAGTGTTGAATCATCTGCATACTGTATTATAGAACCATGTGGAGTAGGTTTGTGTAGGTTTAGTCAAAGATAAGTGTTAAATCATCTGCAGACTGTATTATAGAACTATGTGGAGTAGCTGTGTGTAGATTATTAGTCACAGATAAGTGTTGAATCATCTGCAGACTGTATTATAGAACCATGTGTAGTAGGTGTGTGTAGATTATTAGTCACAGATAAGTGTTGAATGATCTGCGTACTGTATTATCGAACCGTGTGGAGTAGGTGTGTGTAGATTATTAGTCACAGATAAGTGTTGAATCATCTGCATACTGTATTATAGAACCATGTGGAGTAGCTGTGTGTATATTTTTAGTCACAGATAAGTGTTGAATCATCTGCATACTGTATTATAGAACCATGTGGAGCAGCTGTGCGTAGATTATTAGTCACAGATAAGTGTTGAATCATCTGCATACTGTATTATAGAACCATTTGGAGTAGGTGTGGGTAGATTATTAGTCACAGATAAGTACTGAATAATCTGCAGACTGTATTATAGAACCATGTGGAGTAGCTGTGTGTAGATTATTAGTCACAGATAAGTGTTGAATCATCTGCATACTGTATTATAGAACCATGTGGAGTAGCTGTGAGTAGATTATTAGTCACAGATAAGTGTTGAATCATCTGCAGACTGTATTATAGAACCATGTGGAGTAGGTGTGTGTAGATTATTAGTCACAGATAAGTGTTGAATCATCTGCAGACTGTATTATAGAACCATGTTGAGTAGGTGTCTGTCGGTTATTAGTCACAGATAAGTGTTGTATCATCTGCAGACTGTATTATAGTACCATGTGGAGTAGGTGTGTGTAGGTTATTAGTCACAGATAAGTGTTGGATCATCTGCAGACTGTATTATAGAACCATGTCGACTAGCTGTGTGTAGATTATTAGTCACAGATAAGTGTTGAATCATCTGCATACAGCATTATAGAACCATGTGGAGTAGGTGTGTGTAGATTATTAGTCACAGATAAGTGTTGAATCATCTGCATACTGTATTATAAAACCATGTGGAGTAGATGTGTGTAGATTATTAGTCACAGATAAGTGTTGAATCATCTGCATACTGTATTATAGAACCATGTGGAGTAGGTGTTTGTAGATTATTAGTCACAGATAAGTGTTGAATCATCTCCAGACTGTATTATAGAACCATGTGGAGTAGGTGTGTGTAGATTATTAGTCAGAGATAAGTGCTGAATTATCTGCATACTGTATTATAAAACCATGTGGAGTAGGTGTGTTTAGATTATTAGTCACAGATAAGTGTTGAATCATCTGCATACTGTATTATAGAACCAAGTGGGGTAGGTGTGTGTAGATTATTAGTCACAGATAAGTATTAGATCATCTGCAGACTGTATTATACAACCATATGGAGTAGCTGTGTGTAGATTATTAGTCACAGATAAGTGTGAACCATCTGCATACTGTATTATAGAACCGTGTGGAGTAGGTTTGTGTAGGTTATTAGTCATAGATAAGTGTTGAATCATCTGCATACTGTATTATAGAACCATGTTGAGTAGGGGTGTGTGTAGATATCTAGTCACAGATAAGTGTTGGATCATCTGCGTACTGTATTATAGAACCATGTGGAGTAGGTATGTGTAGATTATTAGTCACAGATAAGTGTGAACCATCTGCATACTGTATTACAGTACCATGTGGAGTAGGTTTGTGTAGGTTATTAGTCACAGATAAGTGTTGGATCATCTGCAGACTGTATTATAGAACCATGTGGAGTACGTGTGTGTAGATTATTAGTCACTGATAAGTGTTGAATCATCTGCATACTGTATTATAGAACCATGTGGGGTAGGTGTGTGTAGATTATTAGTCACAGATAAGTGTTGAATCATCTGCAGACTGTATTATAGAACCATGTGGAGTAGGTGTGTGTAGATTATTAGTCACAGATAAATGTTGAATCATCTGCATACTGTGTTATAGAACCATGTGGAGTAGCTGTGTGTAGATTATTAGTCACAGATAAGTGTTGAATCATCTGCAGACTGTATTATAGAACCATGTGGAGTAGCTGTGTCTAGGTTATTAGTCACAAATAAGCGTTGGATCATCTGCAGACTGTATTATAGAACCAGGTGGAGTAGCTGTGTATAGGTTATTAGTCACAAATAAGTGTTGGATCATCTGCAGACTGTATTATAGAACCACGTGGAGTAGCTGTGTGTGTAGATTATTAGTCACAGATAAGTGTTGGATCATCTGCAGACTGTATTATAGAATCATGTGGAGTAAGTATGTGTTGATTATTAGTCACAGATAAGTGTTGAATCATCTGCAAACTGTATTATAGAACCACGTGGAGGAGCTGTGTTTGTAGATTATTAGTCACAGATAAGTGTTGAATCAACTGCGTACTGTATTATAGAACCATTTGGAGTAGGTGTGTGTAGAGTATTAGTCACGGATAAGTGTCAAATCATCTGCAGACTGTATTATAGAACCATGTGGAGTAGGTGTTTGTAGATTGTTAATCACAGATAAGTGTTGAATCATCTGCATACTGTATTATAGAACCATCTGGAGTAGGTGTTTGTAGACTATTAGTCACAGAAAAGTGTTGCATCATCTGCAGACTGTATTATAGAACCATGTGGAGTAGGTGTTTGTAGATTGTTAATCACAGATAAGTGTTGAATCATCTGCATACTGTATTATAGAACCATGTGGAGTAGGTGTGTGTAGATTATTAGTCACAGATAAGAATTGAATCATCTGCAGACTGTATTATAGAACCATGTGGAGTAGGTGTGTGTAGATTATTAGTCACAGATAAGTATTTAGTCATCTGCAGACTGTATTATAGAACCATGTGGAGTAGGTGTGTGTAGATTATTAGTCACAGATAAGTGTTGAATCATCTGCATACTGTATTATAGAACCATGTGGAGTAGGTGTGTGCAGATTATTAGTCACAGATAGTTGTTGTATCATCTGCAGACTGTATTATAGAACCATCTGGAGTAGCTGTGTGTAGATTATTACTCACAGATAAGTGTTAGATCATCTGCGGACTGTATTATAGAACCATGTGGAGTAGCTGTGTGTAGATTATTAGTCACAGATAAGTGTTGAATCATCTGCATACTGTATTATAGTACCATGTGGAGTAGGTGTGTGTAGATTATTAGTCACAGAAAAGTGTTGAATCATCTGTAGACTGTATTATAGAACCATGTGGAGTAGGTGTTTGTAGATTATTTGTCACAGATAAGTGTTGTATCATCTGTAGACTGTATTATAGAACCATGTGGAGTAGGTGTGTGTAGATTATTAGTCACAAATAAGTGTTGAATCATCTGCATAGTGTATTATAGAACCATGTGGAGTAGGTGTGTAGATTATTAGTCACAGATAAGTGTTGAACCATCTGCAGACTGTATTATAGAGCCATGTGGAGTAGGTATGTGTACATTATATTCACAGATAAGTGTTGAATCATCTGCAGACTGTATTATAGAACCATGTGGAGTAGGTGTGTGTAGATTATTAGTCACAGATAAGTGTTGAATCATCTGCAGACTGTATTATAGAACCATGTGGAGTAGGTGTGTGTAGATTATTAGTCACAGATAAGTGTTGAATCATCTGCATACTGTATTATAGAACCATGTGGAGTAGGTGTGTAGGTTATTAGTCACAGATAAGTGTTGAATCATCTGCATACTGTATTATAGAACCATGTGGAGTAGGTGTGTGTAGATTATTAATCACAGATAAGTGTTGAATCATCTGCAGACTGTATTATAGAACCATGTGGAGTAGGTGTGTGTAGATTATTAGTCACAGATAAGTGTTGAACCATCTGCAGACTGTATTATAGAACCATGTGGAGTAGCTGTGTGTAGATTATTAGTCAAAGATAAGTGTTGAATCATCTGCAGACTGTATTATAGAACCATGTGGAGTAGGTGTGTGTAGATTATTAGTCACAGATAAGTGTTGAATCATCTGCATACTGTATTATAGAACCATGTGGAGTAGGTGTGTGTAGATTATTAGTCACAGATAAGTGTTGAATCATCTGCATACTGTATTATAGAACCATGTGGAGTAGGTGTGTGTAGATTATTAGTCACAGATAAGTGTTGAATCATCTGCATACTGTATTATAGAACCATGTGGAGTAGGTGTGTAGATTATTAGTCACAGATAAGTGTTGAATCATCTGCAGACTGTATTATAGAACCATGTGGAGTAGGTGTGTGTAGATTATTAGTCACAGATAAGTGTTGAATCATCTGCAGACTGTATTATAGAACCATGTGGAGTAGGTGTGTGTAGATTATTAGTCACAGATAAGTGTTGAATCATCTGCATACTGTATTATAGAACCATGTGGAGTAGGTGTGTAGATTATTAGTCACAGATAAGTGTTGAATCATCTGCAGACTGTATTATAGAACCATGTGGAGTAGCTGTGTGTAGATTATTAGTCACAGATAAGTGTTGAATCATCTGCAGACTGTATTATAGAACCATGTGGAGTAGCTGTGTGTAGATTATTAGTCACAGATAAGTGTTGAATCATCTGCATACTGTATTATAGAACCATGTGGAGTAGCTGTGTGTAGATTATTAGTCACAGATAAGTGTTGAATCATCTGCAGACTGTATTATAGAACCATGTGGAGTAGGTGTGTGTAGATTATTAGTCACAGATAAGTGTTGAATCATCTGCAGACTGTATTATAGAACCATGTGGAGTAGGTGTGTGTAGATTATTAGTCACAGATAAGTGTTGAATCATCTGCAGACTGTATTATAGAACCATGTGGAGTAGGTGTGTGTAGATTATTAGTCACAGATAAGTGTTGAATCATCTGCATACTGTATTATAGAACCATGTGGAGTAGCTGTGTGTAGATTATTAGTCACAGATAAGTGTTGAATCATCTGCAGACTGTATTATAGAACCATGTGGAGTAGCTGTGTGTAGATTATTAGTCACAGATAAGTGTTGAATCATCTGCAGACTGTATTATAGAACCATGTGGAGTAGGTGTGTGTAGATTATTAGTCACAGATAAGTGTTGAATCATCTGCAGACTGTATTATAGAACCATGTGGAGTAGGTGTGTGTAGATTATTAGTCACAGATAAGTGTTGAATCATCTGCAGACTGTATTATAGAACCATGTGGAGTAGGTGTGTGTAGATTATTAGTCACAGATAAGTGTTGAATCATCTGCAGACTGTATTATAGAACCATGTGGAGTAGCTGTGTGTAGATTATTAGTCACAGATAAGTGTTGAATCATCTGCAGACTGTATTATAGAACCATGTGGAGTAGCTGTGTGTAGATTATTAGTCACAGATAAGTGTTGAATCATCTGCAGACTGTATTATAGAACCATGTGGAGTAGCTGTGTGTAGATTATTAGTCACAGATAAGTGTTGAATCATCTGCATACTGTATTATAGAACCATGTGGAGTAGGTGTGTGTAGATTATTAGTCACAGATAAGTGTTGAATCATCTGCAGACTGTATTATAGAACCATGTGGAGTAGGTGTGTGTAGATTATTAGTCACAGATAAGTGTTGAATCATCTGCATACTGTATTATAGAACCATGTGGAGTAGGTGTGTGTAGATTATTAGTCACAGATAAGTGTTGAATCATCTGCAGACTGTATTATAGAACCATGTGGAGTAGGTGTGTGTAGATTATTAGTCACAGATAAGTGTTGAATCATCTGCAGACTGTATTATAGAACCATGTGGAGTAGGTGTGTGTAGATTATTAGTCACAGATAAGTGTTGAATCATCTGCAGACTGTATTATAGAACCATGTGGAGTAGGTGTGTGTAGATTATTAGTCACAGATAAGTGTTGAATCATCTGCAGACTGTATTATAGAACCATGTGGAGTAGGTGTGTGTAGATTATTAGTCACAGATAAGTGTTGAATCATCTGCAGACTGTATTATAGAACCATGTGGAGTAGGTGTGTGTAGATTATTAGTCACAGATAAGTGTTGAATCATCTGCAGACTGTATTATAGAACCATGTGGAGTAGCTGTGTGTAGATTATTAGTCACAGATAAGTGTTGAATCATCTGCATACTGTATTATAGAACCATGTGGAGTAGCTGTGTGTAGATTATTAGTCACAGATAAGTGTTGAATCATCTGCAGACTGTATTATAGAACCATGTGGAGTAGCTGTGTGTAGATTATTAGTCACAGATAAGTGTTGAATCATCTGCAGACTGTATTATAGAACCATGTGGAGTAGGTGTGTAGATTATTAGTCACAGATAAGTGTTGAATCATCTGCAGACTGTATTATAGAACCATGTGGAGTAGGTGTGTGTAGATTATTAGTCACAGATAAGTGTTGAATCATCTGCATACTGTATTATAGAACCATGTGGAGTAGCTGTGTGTAGATTATTAGTCACAGATAAGTGTTGAATCATCTGCATACTGTATTATAGAACCATGTGGAGTAGCTGTGTGTAGATTATTAGTCACAGATAAGTGTTGAATCATCTGCATACTGTATTATAGAACCATGTGGAGTAGGTGTGTGTAGATTATTAGTCACAGATAAGTGTTGAATCATCTGCAGACTGTATTATAGAACCATGTGGAGTAGTGTGTGTAGATTATTAGTCACAGATAAGTGTTGAATCATCTGCAGACTGTATTATAGAACCATGTGGAGTAGGTGTGTGTAGATTATTAGTCACAGATAAGTGTTGAATCATCTGCATACTGTATTATAGAACCATGTGGAGTAGGTGTGTAGATTATTAGTCACAGATAAGTGTTGAATCATCTGCATACTGTATTATAGAACCATGTGGAGTAGGTGTGTGTAGATTATTAGTCACAGATAAGTGTTGAATCATCTGCAGACTGTATTATAGAACCATGTGGAGTAGCTGTGTGTAGATTATTAGTCACAGATAAGTGTTGAATCATCTGCATACTGTATTATAGAACCATGTGGAGTAGGTGTGTGTAGATTATTAGTCACAGATAAGTGTTGAATCATCTGCAGACTGTATTATAGAACCATGTGGAGTAGGTGTGTGTAGATTATTAGTCACAGATAAGTGTTGAATCATCTGCATACTGTATTATAGAACCATGTGGAGTAGCTGTGTGTAGATTATTAGTCACAGATAAGTGTTGAATCATCTGCAGACTGTATTATAGAACCATGTGGAGTAGCTGTGTGTAGATTATTAGTCACAGATAAGTGTTGAATCATCTGCATACTGTATTATAGAACCATGTGGAGTAGCTGTGTAGATTATTAGTCACAGATAAGTGTTGAATCATCTGCAGACTGTATTATAGAACCATGTGGAGTAGGTGTGTGTAGATTATTAGTCACAGATAAGTGTTGAATCATCTGCATACTGTATTATAGAACCATGTGGAGTAGCTGTGTGTAGATTATTAGTCACAGATAAGTGTTGAATCATCTGCAGACTGTATTATAGAACCATGTGGAGTAGCTGTGTGTAGATTATTAGTCACAGATAAGTGTTGAATCATCTGCATACTGTATTATAGAACCATGTGGAGTAGCTGTGTGTAGATTATTAGTCACAGATAAGTGTTGAATCATCTGCAGACTGTATTATAGAACCATGTGGAGTAGGTGTGTGTAGATTATTAGTCACAGATAAGTGTTGAATCATCTGCAGACTGTATTATAGAACCATGTGGAGTAGGTGTGTGTAGATTATTAGTCACAGATAAGTGTTGAATCATCTGCAGACTGTATTATAGAACCATGTGGAGTAGGTGTGTGTAGATTATTAGTCACAGATAAGTGTTGAATCATCTGCAGACTGTATTATAGAACCATGTGGAGTAGGTGTGTGTAGATTATTAGTCACAGATAAGTGTTGAATCATCTGCAGACTGTATTATAGAACCATGTGGAGTAGCTGTGTGTAGATTATTAGTCACAGATAAGTGTTGAATCATCTGCAGACTGTATTATAGAACCATGTGGAGTAGCTGTGTGTAGATTATTAGTCACAGATAAGTGTTGAATCATCTGCATACTGTATTATAGAACCATGTGGAGTAGGTGTGTGTAGATTATTAGTCACAGATAAGTGTTGAATCATCTGCAGACTGTATTATAGAACCATGTGGAGTAGCTGTGTGTAGATTATTAGTCACAGATAAGTGTTGAATCATCTGCAGACTGTATTATAGAACCATGTGGAGTAGCTGTGTGTAGATTATTAGTCACAGATAAGTGTTGAATCATCTGCAGACTGTATTATAGAACCATGTGGAGTAGGTGTGTGTAGATTATTAGTCACAGATAAGTGTTGAATCATCTGCATACTGTATTATAGAACCATGTGGAGTAGCTGTGTGTAGATTATTAGTCACAGATAAGTGTTGAATCATCTGCAGACTGTATTATAGAACCATGTGGAGTAGCTGTGTGTAGATTATTAGTCACAGATAAGTGTTGAATCATCTGCATACTGTATTATAGAACCATGTGGAGTAGGTGTGTGTAGATTATTAGTCACAGATAAGTGTTGAATCATCTGCAGACTGTATTATAGAACCATGTGGAGTAGGTGTGTGTAGATTATTAGTCACAGATAAGTGTTGAATCATCTGCATACTGTATTATAGAACCATGTGGAGTAGCTGTGTGTAGATTATTAGTCACAGATAAGTGTTGAATCATCTGCATACTGTATTATAGAACCATGTGGAGTAGGTGTGTGTAGATTATTAGTCACAGATAAGTGTTGAATCATCTGCAGACTGTATTATAGAACCATGTGGAGTAGGTGTGTGTAGATTATTAGTCACAGATAAGTGTTGAATCATCTGCAGACTGTATTATAGAACCATGTGGAGTAGGTGTGTGTAGATTATTAGTCACAGATAAGTGTTGAATCATCTGCAGACTGTATTATAGAACCATGTGGAGTAGCTGTGTGTAGATTATTAGTCACAGATAAGTGTTGAATCATCTGCATACTGTATTATAGAACCATGTGGAGTAGGTGTGTGTAGATTATTAGTCACAGATAAGTGTTGAATCATCTGCAGACTGTATTATAGAACCATGTGGAGTAGGTGTGTGTAGATTATTAGTCACAGATAAGTGTTGAATCATCTGCAGACTGTATTATAGAACCATGTGGAGTAGGTGTGTGTAGATTATTAGTCACAGATAAGTGTTGAATCATCTGCAGACTGTATTATAGAACCATGTGGAGTAGGTGTGTGTAGATTATTAGTCACAGATAAGTGTTGAATCATCTGCATACTGTATTATAGAACCATGTGGAGTAGGTGTGTGTAGATTATTAGTCACAGATAAGTGTTGAATCATCTGCATACTGTATTATAGAACCATGTGGAGTAGGTGTGTGTAGATTATTAGTCACAGATAAGTGTTGAATCATCTGCATACTGTATTATAGAACCATGTGGAGTAGGTGTGTGTAGATTATTAGTCACAGATAAGTGTTGAATCATCTGCAGACTGTATTATAGAACCATGTGGAGTAGGTGTGTAGATTATTAGTCACAGATAAGTGTTGAATCATCTGCAGACTGTATTATAGAACCATGTGGAGTAGGTGTGTGTAGATTATTAGTCACAGATAAGTGTTGAATCATCTGCAGACTGTATTATAGAACCATGTGGAGTAGGTGTGTGTAGATTATTAGTCACAGATAAGTGTTGAATCATCTGCATACTGTATTATAGAACCATGTGGAGTAGGTGTGTGTAGATTATTAGTCACAGATAAGTGTTGAATCATCTGCAGACTGTATTATAGAACCATGTGGAGTAGGTGTGTGTAGATTATTAGTCACAGATAAGTGTTGAATCATCTGCATACTGTATTATAGAACCATGTGGAGTAGCTGTGTGTAGATTATTAGTCACAGATAAGTGTTGAATCATCTGCAGACTGTATTATAGAACCATGTGGAGTAGGTGTGTGTAGATTATTAGTCACAGATAAGTGTTGAATCATCTGCAGACTGTATTATAGAACCATGTGGAGTAGCTGTGTAGATTATTAGTCACAGATAAGTGTTGAATCATCTGCAGACTGTATTATAGAACCATGTGGAGTAGGTGTGTGTAGATTATTAGTCACAGATAAGTGTTGAATCATCTGCATACTGTATTATAGAACCATGTGGAGTAGCTGTGTGTAGATTATTAGTCACAGATAAGTGTTGGATCATCTGCAGACTGTATTATAGAACCATGTGGAGTAGGTGTTTGTAGATTATTAGTCACAGATAAGTGTTGAATCATCTGCATACTGTATTATAGAACCATCTGGAGTAGGTGTGTGTAGATTATTAGTCACAGAAAAGTGTTGCATCATCTGCATACTGTATTATAGAACCATGTGGAGTAGGTGTGTGTAGATTATTAGTCACAGATAAGTGTTGAATCATCTGCATACTGTATTATAGAACCATGTGGAGTAGCTGTGTGTAGATTATTAGTCACAGATAAGTGTTGAATCATCTGCAGACTGTATTATAAAACCGGGAGTGTGGCCTAATGGTTAAGGTGTTTGCCTTACAAACCCAAAGTGCAGGGTTTGAGTCTTACAAGGGATAATTGGCTAGGCTTAAAATGGCTCACAAGGGCAGTTAGCTTAGTACTAATCTATGAACCTATGAACCTATGTGGAGTAGGTGTGTGTAGATTATTAGTCACAGATAAGTGTTGAATCATCTGCAGATTGTATTATAGAACCATGTGGAGTAGGTGTGTGTAGATTATTAGTCACAGATAGTTGTTGTATCATCTGCAGACTGTATTATAGAACCATGTGGGGTAGGTGTGTGTAGATTATTAGTCACAGATAAGTGTTGAATCATCTGCATACTGTATTATAGAACCATGTGGAGTAGCTGTGTGTAGATTATTAGTCACAGATAAGTGTTGAATCATCTGCAGACTGTATTATAGAACCAGGTTGAGTAGCTGTGTGTAGATTATTTGTCACTGATAAGTGTTGAATCATCTGCATACTGTATTATAGAACCATGTGGAGTAGCTGTGTGTAGATTATTAGTCACAGATAAGTGTTGAACCATATGCATACTGTATTATAGAACAATGTGGGGTAGGTGTGTGTAGATTATTAGTCACAGATAAGTGTTGAATCATCTGCAGACTGCATTATAGAACCATGTGGAGTAGGTGTTGTTAGATTATTAGTCACAGATAAGTGTTGAATCATCTGCATATTGTGTTATAGAACCATGTGGCATAGCTGTGTGTAGATTATTAGTCACAGATAAGTGTTGATTCATCTGCATACTGTATTATAGAACCATGTGGAGTAGCTGTGTGTAGATTATTAGTCACAGATAAGTGTTGAACCATATGCATACTGTATTATAGAACAATGTGGGGTAGGTGTGTGTAGATTATTAGTCACAGATAAGTGTTGGATCATCTGCATACTGTATTATAGAACCATGTGGAGTAGCTGTTTGTAGATTATTAGTAACAGATAGGTGTTGAATCATCTGCATACTGTATTATACAACCATGTGGAGTAGGTGTGTGTCAATTATTAGTCACAGATAAGTGTTGAATCATCTGCAGACTGTATTATAGAACCATGTGATGTAGGTGTGTGTAGATTATTAGTCACAGATAAGTGTTGAATCATCTGAAGACTGTATTATAGAACCATGTTGAGTAGGTGTGTGTAGATTATTAGTCACAGATAAGTGTTGAATCGTCTGCAGACTGTATTATAGAACCATGTGGAGTAGCTGTGTGTAGATTATTAGTAAAGAGGCAGAAAAGGAGAGGGTCCGAGATAGATCCTTGGGGAACACTGATGGATAAAGGAAGGCATGGAGATAGGTCACCTTGCCATAGAACAGATTATTGATGGCCAGATAAATAATTATGAAACCATGCTGTGGCAGATGGTGAGAAGGATAGTTCAGCTAGTCCATCTATTAGTTTGGAATAGGAGACCATATCAAAAGCTTTTGATAAGTCTAGAAAGATGGCAGATACAAAGTTGTTGTTATTCCTGTGATGGTTTATGGTATTAGTGAAGGATAAGAGAGCTGTTGTGGTACTATGTGATGGGTGAAATGCATGCTGAGTTTTTGCGAGAAGGTTATTTGTTAGTAAGAATTTCATGACCTGGAGATGAATGCACCTTTCATGTAGCTTAGAAATAAGTGAAAGAATAGCAATTGGATGATGGTTTGTCAGTTCTTTGGAAGGTCCCCCTTTATGAAGTGGGATTGCAGGGGAGATTTTCTACAGTTAAGGGACCTTGTTTTCAAGAATGTATCTATTTACAAGAATTGATACTGGAAAGGCTATAGATTCAGCTGCAATTTTGAGGTATTCACTTGGGCAAGTTATCTATGCCAAGTGTAGTAGGTTTTTGTTTCGGTAGTAGTTTTTTTGTAGTGGCTGTAGGAACTGGGGAGAAAGTGAACAATGCACTGCTATTTGTAGACTTGGTTTGGTATCAGTAGTAGGGATTTGCTGTTTGGAAAGGGCAATTATAGATTCAGTAGAATATTTGTTAAAAATGGTAGCTATTTATCAGAATTGTTGTGGATGTCTGGCGCTGGTGTAGTAGATTTTCTTGGGTGAAGGATTGAGTTTTTAGCTGGCCAGAATTTTTGAGGGTTTTTTGATGTGTGTTTTGGGTTATGATAGAAATTTATTGTAGTCTGTTTTATTTGTTTTTTTTTTGCCTTATTTCTAAGTTCTTGATACTGTTGTTTAGAAACTACTGTGTTAGTCTTACTCTATAGTTCCCAGGCTTTATCTCTGGTTTTCAGAAGCACCCTACTGTCTCTGCTTTGCCAGGGGGCATAGTTTGATTTTACTCTGATGGTTCTAAGAGGGGCATGTGCATTTAATAAATCTAAGAAAGATTTATTAAAGTGGTTCACTGCATCATCTAGGTCAAGGTATTTGAGTGGAGTCCAATTGCACATTTGTGGGTCAGCTAGAAAGTTGTCAAGATCAAAGTTATGTTTTTTTCTGAGTTGTTTAAACATAGTAGGTTTTGGTGGCAATATGTGTTGTTGTATAAGAAATGTGGGTAGGTGGTCGTTCAGACCATCAGGAAGGCAACCTAATTGGAATGAGTGAGCGGAGTTATTTAATAATACCCAATCCAAGGTGGATTGTTTTTTACTAGCTTTATCTATTCGGGTAAGTTCTTGAATAGTTTGTGTAAAACCATGCAAGTTTATGTTATGGATGGGGTGATATGTATCACATGCAAACCAGTCTAAATTAAAATCACCCAGTATGAATGTCTCCTGACTAAGGGTACAAACTAGTCTAAATTAAAATCATCCATTATGAATGTCTCCTGACTAAGGGTACAAACCAGTCTAAATTAAAAAAGCCCAGTATGAATGTCTCCTGACTAAGGGTACATACCAGTCTAAATTAAAATCACCCAGTATGAATGTCTCCTGACGAAGAGTGCAAGCCAGTCTAAATTAAAATCACTCAATATGAATGTCTCCTGACTAAGGGTGCAAGCCAATCTAAATTAAAATCACCCAGTATAAATGTCTCCTGACTAAGGGCACAAACCAGTCTAAATTAAAATCACCCATTATGAATGTCTCCTGACTAAGGGTACAAACCAGTCTAAATTAAAATCACCCAGTATGAATGTCTCCTGACTAAGAGTGCAAACCAGTCTAACTTAAAATCACCCAGTATGAATGTCTCTTAACTAAGGGTACAAACCAGTCTAAATTAAAATCACTCAGTATGAATGTCTCCTGACTAAGGGTGCTACTTGCCCAGTGCAATAGAAATTCTATAAATGGGACATTATTTCCAGGTGGGATATAGCAGCCAATTATATTAAGTGTTTTTCTTGAATTTATGGTTAGTGTGGTATAGATGATTTCTGCACTGTCCAGTTGTGGGGTTTTGCATTCAAGGAAAGTTAAAGTGAGCTGGTCTTTAACGTGGACAGCAACTCCACCTCCTCATTTGTTGAGTCTATCCACCCACAGTATGGAGTAACCTGGGGGTAGTATTTCATTATCCTTTGTACTTGGTTTTAACCATGTTTCAGTGATTATTACTATGTCTGGGGAGTATGTAGCTAGAGAGGCATGGAGAATGTCCAATTTGTTGGCTATACTTCTAATGTTAATGTTAATTAGCAATATGTCTGATTTCTTTCTGTTTAGGATTGGATGTGTGGGGGTGTTGAGACTAGAGTGATTAGATGGGTTGGTGTTATCTAAGAGTAGTCCAGGGTTTGGGTGGATGTCACAACTAAGCAGTAGCCTAGAGGCAATGTTGGTAAGTAGTTTCAATCATTTGATAAGTTCATTGTTGAATAACTGAGGATTATAGTGACCATGTTTAGTAGGTATTAATTTAAATGGAAATATTGGAGGCTAGTAATATTGACAAGTATAGGACTGATGGTGAGATATGTACATGGAGTAGTATGGTAAGGTGGGTTTGTGGTGTGATGAAAAGTGGGTGTCTGGAATGTGTTGTGGTGATAATAGTGAGGTGAGATAGTACTATGAGTGCGGTAAGAAGTGATAGGTGCAGCACGAGCATGTTATAGTTCTAGGAGGAGGAACCAGGATAACAGGAAGTGCCTCTGATTGGATGGATAGAGTGTGGGAGTGTCTGTAGTAAGAAGTGATAGGTGCAGCAGGAGCACAGTATAGGCCTAGGAGGAGGAAACTGGATAATAGGAAGTGCCTCTAATTGGATGGATAGAGTGTGGGAGTGTCAGCCTAGTATTCAAGAGTAGAAGCACTGGGGGTGGGTGGGATATGCGGGCAGGGTAGGGGAGCAGGCTGAGCTTGATGGGTGAACAGAGCGGGCAGAGCAACCCCAGCAGGAGGGATTCCAAATAGAAAAGAAAAAAAAACAATCAGGAGCTAAGAAATGTAAGTAAGACAATACACTATGTTAGAGCTTTTCAGCTTACAGAAACCAAATGTTGATAGCAAGCTCTTTAAGGATGAGTAGAGCTAAGGGAATTGGGATTGAACTAAAGGTTTGTTTTGGAAAAGTTTTAACCTTAGACTCTGGAGCTTATCTGTTTGTATACAGAGGGAATAAGGAACTTCTACAATTAGTAGAGCATGTTCCTACCTAGTGGCCAAGTTCATTAAAACTCTACAAGTTAGAAGCTGAATGGAGCTCAATGTAGCTGTGCTCACTTCACAATGATGGTCACAAAGTTAGAGAAAATTGTTAAAAACAATTCAGTGACATTCACCTAATAATTAATTCTACTGGAAGGCTTGTGTTTAAAAGTTGAGATTTCCCAGGGCTGATTTGAGTTTTTGCTGAAAATTTGCTTCAGAACTGAAGGTGGGGACAGGTGTGGGATCCTGGGGCTTGTGGATGGCCTGAGCAAAAGTGAGCACAGACAGCAAACTAAGGGAAGCTCCTTCATAAAACAAGTTCATGAGGATTTACTTTGTATAAGGGGAACTATAAATGAAATGAAGATCACCGTACAGTTTCATGTTATATATTTCAGAAAATATAGTGTGGACAACATAAGTCTTTTGTTTATGATGAGAACTGGAAAATGTTGTTAGAGAAATTACTGCATATGTATGTAAAAAGTCACATTAGGTACTGTAGTAAGAATGTCTTGTTGAAAAGTAAAATGTCATTGTGGTATTATTTTAATAAACATATCCCTGTTTTGGTATCTGTCACTATAGAACATCTTTCTACTACTGCGGTTGGCATTTTACATGATGAGAATGAACCAAAGAAGATGCTAAGATTGTGAATAATGTAGAAGCCATTGCTTTACTGGATTTAGATGTGCCACAGCTGCAACAGAGGAATTTTGAATTGATATAATTCATTATACTATAGTAGAGGAAGACATTGCACTGGTACCGAACTTATAAGGGCCAGTTCCTGTTTAATCGATTGCTCTAGAAACTGTACTGGTTGGAAACTGTGGAAAGTAGTGAGGCCTCAAATATGACATTACAACTAGAGGGTACAGTTATGAAATGCCACAGGCAGTGAATGTGTTGTTTAATTTACTAAAATAATTATAGCAATAGAAGAAAGCGGCAATATGTTAGCAGGATGTAGGATTTTTAAGTGAAGAAGGTACACAGATACTTACTATACAACTTGGGGTGGGTGGGCACATGGTCCTATGGATAAAAGAATACCCAGGTATAGAAGCACAACTTACAAAGGAAGATAAATATAAGTATGAAAGCATGAAAGGGATCCAATATTTAAAAAAATGGGAACAGATGATAAGATTTGTGAAATAATACAATTAATAAGTCGAGACAAGTTTTATTTCAGAAAACTGAGTCTTACTTAGGCAACTTCAGGATGATAAGGATAATAGATTTTTGACTGTGGACTAGAAAAAGAAGGACAGATATAAATTAGAAAGTAAAGGAATGATAAAAAGTAATTATACAATGAATGCCCATTAATATTCTAAAACAATCATGTTGATTGGCCAGCCCAACCAGCGTGCCCATTGTAAATCCCAGAATATACCAGTGGAAAAAGGCCCAGTCACCTGGACTTCTTTCCGTTCATATATTCCATAACTTTTATTTTTTTTTTTAACAAAAAGTAAAAAAATCTATAATCCGGACTTCGGACATACCAGAGAGGCAACATGGATGAAATACAAAGAAAATCAGGTACGTTATTTAAAACTAAAAACACATAGGTTCATAGGTAGGTACTAGGCTATCTGCCCAAAGGTATTTATAAGCCTAGCCAGAATGTGTTGGCTTTCGCCCCCCCCCCCCTTAGATTAGTTCCCTGTGCCTCTGTCCAGCAGAGCCACTGAAGTTATCCCTGGGGTAAACTTTCTGTTTCCCACCCACTCGTCAAGGTTTCTCTTGAAGAGTGTTAGTGAGGAGCTCTGCCTAATGTAGATTGGAATCTTGTTCCAAAGCATGAGAAGTCTCTGGGACAGGAATCTATCCCTCCAGCATGTCCTATTTATTGTTGTGGTGAGGTTTAGATCCCTGGAGCATGTGGCTTGAGGGGATAAGCTTTTCTTTAGATGGAGCATATCGATCAGTTCTGGGTTGGACATGGCCTTGTATGTCAAGCAGAGATCATCTCTGAGTAGGCGTTATGCAACCGTGTACAGCTGGAGTTTCTTCAGTCGAGCTGCATAGGGCATCTGTTTGAGGCCAGTGATCCTCTTGGTGAGGTACTTCTGTGGTCTTTCCAGCTGTTGCAGGTGTCTTGTAAGATATGTCCCAAATGGGGCATTGTACTCTATGATGGGTCTGATGAGCGATGAGTAGAGGTGTACAATGACCTCTTTTGATCTGGATGCAAACCCTTTTGTGATTAGGTGGGCCACGTAGAAGGATTTTCTAACCACTTTGGCAATGTGATTATCAAAGGAGAGTTTACTATCTACTTGGGTCCCCAGATCCCTTATTACATCTTCCATATTTAGGGGACTAACATTTATGTGGTAGTTTGTGGGTACTTTGTTTTTTCCAAAGGGGATGACTATGCACTTTCTGGCATTTAGCTTGAGGCCATGATTTTGACACCAGGTGTCTGTCTCATTGAGACCTTTTTGGAGGATGTCTGTGTCAGCCGGAGAGTCAATTATAGCCCCTAGTTTGCAGTTGTCTGCAAATTTGGTCAGCCATAGTCCTCCTGTGCTTGCCTGTACCTCTGAGAAGTATATGCCGAACAGGAGGAGTCCTAGGACTGAGCCCTGGGGAACACCACTTGTAACCGGTTTAGAGTGAGACCTAGCTCCCGCAACTCTTACCATGTGGGTTCTGTCTGTGAGCCAGTTGGCAACCCATCTCATGATGCAGGGGTTTATGAACCCATCTCATGATGCAGGGGTTTCTGAACCCATCTCATGATGCAGGGGTTTATGAACCCATCTCATGATGCAGGGGTTTATGAACCCATCTTATGATGCAGGGGTTTATGAACCCATCTCATGATGCAGGGGTTTATGAACCCATCTCATGATGCAGGGGTTTATGAACCCATCTCATGATGCAGGGGTTTATGAACCCATCTTATGATGTAGGGGTTTATGAACCCATCTCATGATGCAGGGGTTTATGAACCCATCTCGTGATGCAGGGGTTTATGAACCCATCTCATGATGTAGGGGTTTATGAACCCATCTCGTGATGCAGGGGTTTATGAACCCATCTCGTGATGCAGGGGTTTATGAACCCATCTC
>NC_056726.1:1521777956-1521862956 GCF_019279795.1 Protopterus annectens | reverse complement strand
CAGTAGCTTCTAATGGATTTATGGTGTAGCCTATAATGTTCTTTCAAAGAAAAATTAAAAAAAATTATTTTGTACATCAACAGAAAAGAGAAAGCCATGCATAGGAAAATGAATACAACACAATAAATTCTTAGGTATTTAGAAGAAAAGCAATGGGTATTTAATAATAAAAGTATTAGCTCCAGTAGAAATGAAAGAATGGTGTTATAGCTAAATAGAGAAAGTTGCAAGGAGAGGGTAAAATGAAACAGTAGGCCCTTTACTAAATAAAAATGCTGAGCGTAAGAGGGATGAATGGAAGCAGTGATGGACAGTAAATATGTAAATAAAAAAAACAATTGATGGTGTATTGAGAATAGTAGAAGATATGTGCCAAGAAGAAGATGCAGATAGAAAGGATGTGTGCGATGTGAAGATGTCAAGAAAGGTGGAAAAGACATGGATAGAGTTATTCATGAAGAATATGAAGCAGAAAGTGTTCAAGTTACTCTCGTAAAAAGTGCCTCAGGTAACAATAAGGTAGGATACTGGTTCTACAGAAGAACAGTTATGTAGCTGAAGGAAATGTCTGAAGAGATACACTGACAGTATAATGAATTATATGACATTCAGCAGTATACTTTATTTTTACTGGTTAATAATGACAAAAGGAAGTAGTTAATAAATTTGAGGACTTTAGTCATTTAAAGTCCGATTACAAAAAGTCCAGTTTTATAAATGTTATAAGTAAACTACTATTATCAAATATTTCAAATTAGACAAGGAAAATCTTGAAAATGTTAAACTGAGGAAAACCCTAAATAAATTACAAAAACACACATACACACACACACACACACAGCACTACAATGAACATTACAGTAGGTTCACAGATTTCTAAGCAAGTACTAGACAATCTGCCCACATACTATTACAAGCCCAGCCAAAAAAATATATATATTCAAAAGTTACCGCTAGCCTCAAAGAGGGCAAGACAAGATATACCAGAAAAGAATCTAAGGCTACCCATTATCAATTACCTTGAAGGTGGCAAGGGTTTTATTCTGCTTGACAGGTAGTGAAAGTTTGTTCCAGAGATGAGGGATGCATTGAGATCTGTATCTATCACACCAACGTGTCTCATTTATATGCTAATGAAAGTTTACTTCCTTTAACTGAGTACTTGAGCTATATCATTAGTTCTGTAATGGAATAGGAGGTCAAATAGGGTTGGATCTTTCATGGCTTGAAAGGCTAGATACAGATCTTCATGGTAGGAGTCTGTAAGAGACTTGAGTACAGAAAAAGGGCAGATAGTTTCTCCTGATAACTAATATTTTTGAAGCCACTGATCTTTTTAGTTATGAATCTCTGAAGTATCTCAAGTTATGTGATATGCTTAGAAATACATGCCAAAACATACATTATTTTTTACTTGTTCTTTGTTAACTGGTTTAGTCCCATTGGGCAAGTGGAATAAATTCAGGGGAAACCCGAGGTCATTTTTATAGTTCTAGGAGAAATTTGGCCAAGGCAATAGTGAACTTGCCCTATCTGTCATTGTTAAGAATGAGCCCCACTTTGGAGGAGCACTTCCTGTTTCCGTTCTAGGTGCAGAGGTGGCCGGCAGAAACAGGGAGGCAGATGGAGAGAGAAGGAGATGATGTAAATGGTAAAAAAAAATGAAGGAGAAAGCAAACGCTGACACTGGAGAATGTGTACATGATTCTGAGGAAATGTTTCAAGGAAACCTGTTTAATGGAGATGAGTCAGAAAATTATGGATGTATAATTACAACCCTCCAGTCTGGAGGTCAGTGGGGACTTAAAGAAATGGTGATGCAGAGTGAGCCTGAAAATAAAGATGTTTCCTGGGGGACCCTATGGAAAAAAATAAAAGGAGTATATGCAGAGAGATTCCTGAAGAAGAGTAATGAGATGGGAAAGAAAATATATGCAGGGAAAATAAAAGAAGGCAAAAGTTGATTAGTACAAAGGGCAGAAGAAAATGAAAAAAAAACTGAACTACGTGGCCACAATTCAAAGTAAAGAAGACAAAGTAATGGACAGGTATGAATCATGGGGCAATTTAATAGCTCCTTCAGGTGTAAAATCATGGGTTCATGTTCGGCTACCGAAATTAAAAAATGCAAACAGCTAAGTACCGAATAGTAAACATCGAATACGAACATTATCAAAGAACAACTTCTATGAAAATAAAGGAAGTGATACGATTCAAGACATAACTGAAGGGAAGCCTTTTAAATTTGCGCTATTCCACACTGTAGTGCGATCTTGGAGATGGTATATATAGTTAGGGGGTATAGGGGGAGTAGCCTTCCACATTGGGGGGTGATTAGTTGTGTTTGTGATGTTGGCCGGCTATGGCGTTTCGATTAATTTATTTTCATAGAAGTTATTTGGTAATGTTCATATTCGATGTTTATCATTTGGTATTTAGCCATTCAAGCTTTTTTTAATTTCAGTAGCTGAACATAGACCCTAAAAGCACATGAGGCAAGAGATGACAGAGGAAAGGTAAAAAGATCTCAGGAACAAATTATGGGTACCATAATAAATTAAGTAAAGAAAATAAGATAGAAAACACAAAAAAATGGCATATTAAAAACTGACAGAACTAAAAATACAGAACTGGAAAATGAGATTTTCTTATATGAATTAGTTAAGACATTTAGACAAATTAATGTACAGTCAGTTTCAGAGTCAGATAGAATGGAATACCAATTTATAAGATTTTTATGGAATGATGCTTATTAAAAGTTAAAGATAAGTGGTGAAATAAAGGTTTTATGTATAAAGATTTATGTAGTGGTATAAATAAATTTATATGGAAAAGGCAAGATAAAAATAACACTGAAAATTGGAGATCTGCAGTACTGAGCAATACCGATTGTAAGATTTTTATGAAGATAATTTAGAAAAGAAAAGAAAAGTATTATGAAAGATAATGCATATATTTTTAGGGGAAAGGGATGTCAGTAATTATTAGTGATAATAAGGGTAACTATGGATCATATTAAAAACTGGACTGATGACACTTGGAGCATGATGGGAGATTTAAATAATGCTTTTTACAAAGGATAGCATGAACTACTGTGGACAATTATGGAACAGTATAACATTGGTAAAAAAATTACGAATGTATGTTGTGCTCATATAATATAAATAAAGTAAGAATTGTAGTGAATGGATGTTTGAGCAAAGAAATAGATATAAAGATTGTCACACATCAGGGATGTCCAATGAGTCGTACGTATAGGTACAAAGAATGCAGCAGGTCAGGGATATCACATGAGTCGTATGTATAGATATAAAGAACGGCACACGTCAGGGATGTCCCATGAGTCGTACATATAGATATAAAGAATGTCACACGTCAGGGATGTCCCATGAGTCTTATGTATAGGTACAAAGAATGGCACATGTCAGGGATGTCCCATGAGTGGTATATATAGATATAAAGAATAGCACACATCAGGGATGTCCCATGAGTCATACGTATAGGTACAAAGAATGCAACAAGTCAGGGATATCACATGAGTCGTACGTATAGATATAAAGAACGGCACACGTCAGGGATGTCCCATGAGTCGTACATATAGATATAAAGAATGTCACACATCAGGGATGTCCCATAAGTCGTACATATAGATATAAAGAATGGCAGAAGTCAGGGATGTCCCATGAGTCGTACATATAGATATAAAGAATGGCACATGTCAGGGATGTCCCATGAGTCGTACGTATAGATATAAAGAATGGAAAATGTCAGGGATGTCCCATGAGTCGTACGTATAGATATAAAGAATGTCACACATCAGGGATGTCCCATAAGTCGTACATATAGATATAAAGAATGGCATATGTCAGGGATGTCCCATGAGTCGTACATATAGATATAAAGAATGGCACATGTCAGGGATGTCCCATGAGTCGTACATATAGATATAAAGAATGGAAAATGTCAGGGATGTCCCATGAGTCGTACGTATAGATATAAAGAATAGCACACATCAGGGATGTCCCATGAGTTGTACGTATAGATATAAAGAATGGCACACGTCAGGGATGTCCCATGAGTCGTACATATAGATATAAAGAATGTCACACATCAGGGATGTCCCATAAGTCGTACATATAGATATAAAGAATGGCATACGTCAGGGATGTCCCATGAGTCGTACATATAGATATAAAGAATGGCACATGTCAGGGATGTCCCATGAGTCGTACGTATAGATATAAAGAATGGAAAATGTCAGGGATGTCCCATGAGTCGTACGTATAGATATAAAGAATAGCACACATCAGGGATGTCCCATGAGTTGTACGTATAGATATAAAGAATGGCACACGTCAGGGATGTCCAATGAGTTGTATATATAGATATAAAGAATGTCACACGTCAGGGATGTCCCATGAGTAGTACGTATAAGTACAAAGAATGACAAATGTCAGGGATGTCCCATGAGTCGTATATACAGATATAAAGAATGGCACACATCAGGGATGTCCCATGAGTCGTACGTATAGGTACAAAGAATGGCACATGTCAGGGATGTCCCATGGGTCGTACATATAGACATAAAGAATGGCACACGTCAGGGATGTCCCATGAGTCATACACATAGATATAAAGAATGGCATATATTAGGGATGTCCCATGAGTTGTACATATAGATATAAAGAATGGCACACATCTGGGATGTCCCATGAGTCATACGTATAGCTACAAAGAATGGCACACGTCAGGGATGTCCCATGAGTCATACGTATAGAGATAAAGAATAGCACACGTCAGGGATGTCCCATGAGTCGAACGTATATGTACAAAGAATGGCACATCTCAAGGATGTCACTTGAGTCGTACATATAGATATAAAGAATGGCACACGTCAGGGATGTCCCATGAGTCATACGTATAGATATAAAGAATGGCAAACGTCAGGGATGTCCCATGAGTTGTACGTAAAGCTACAAAGAATGGCACATGTCAGGGATGTCCCATGAGTCTTACATATAAATATAAAGAATAGCACACATCAGGGACATCCCATGAGTCGTACGAATAGATACAAAGAATGGCTCATGTCAGGGATGTCCCATGAGACATACATATAGATATAAAGAATGCCACACGTCAGGGATGTCCCATGAGTCGTACATATAGATATAAAGAATGGCACACATCAGGCATGTCCCATGAGTTGTACATATAGGTAGAAAGAATGGCACACGTCAGGGATGTCCCATGAGTCATACATATAGATATAAAGAATGGCACACATCAGGATGTCCCATGAGTCGTACATAATGATATAAAGAATGGCACACATCTGGGATGTCCCATGAGTCGTACGTATAGATATAAAGAAAGGCACATGTCAGGGATGTCCCATGAGTCATACATATAGATATAAAGAATGGCACATGTGAGGGATGTCCCATGAGTCATATGTATAGATATAAAGAATGGCACACATCAGGGATGTCCCATGAGTCATATGTATAGATATAAATAATGGCATATGTCTGGGATGTCCCATGAGTTGTACGTATAGATATAAAGAATGGCACACGTCAGGGATGTCCCATGAGTCGTACGTATAGATATAAAGAATGGCACATGTCAGAGATGTCCCATGAGTCGTACGTATAGGTACAAAAAATGGCATATGCCAGGGATGTCCCATGAGTCGTACATATAGATATAAAGAATGGCACACATCAGGGAAGTCCCATGAGTTGTACGTATAGATATAAAGAGGGGCACACATCAGGGATGTCCCATGAGTCGTACATATAGATATAAAGAATGGCACAAGTCAGGGATGTCCCATGAGTCGTATGTATAGATAACAAAATGGCACACATCAGGGTTGTCCCATGAGTCGTACATATAGGCACAAAGAATGGCACACATCAGATGTCCCTTGAGTCATACATATAGATATAAAGAATGGCATACGTCAGGGATGTCCCATGAGTCATATGTATAGATATAAAGAATGGCACACGTCACGGATGTCCTGTGAGTCGTACATATAGATATAAAAAATGGCACACATCAGGGACGTCCCATGACTCGTATGTATAGATATAAAGAATGGCACAAGTCAGGGATGTCCCATGGGTCGTATGTATAGATATAAAGAATGGCACACATCAGGGATGTCCCATGAGTCGTACGTATAGATATAAAGAATGGCACACGTCAGGGATGTCCCATGAGTCGTACGTATAGATATAAAGAATGGCACACGTCAGGGATGTCCCATGAGTCCTACGTACAGATATAAAGAAAGGCATACATCAGGGATGTCCCATGAGTCGTACGTATAGATACAAAGAATGGCAGATGTTAGCGATGTCCCATGAGTCGTACGTATAGACATAAAGAATGGCACATGTCAGGGATGTCCCATGAGTCGTACGTATAGATATAAAGAATGGAACATATCATGGATGTTCCATGAGTCGTACACATAGATATAAAGAATGGCACACATCAGGGATGTCCCATGAGTCGTATGTATAGATATAAGGAATGGCATACGTCAGGGATGTCCCACGAGTCATACGTATAGATATAAAGAATGGCACATGTCAGGGATGTCACATGTGTCGTACGTAGAGACATAAAGAATGGCACACGTCAGGGATGTCCCATGATTCGTACGTATAGCTATAAAAAATGGCACACGTCAGGGATGTCGCATGAGTCCTACCTACAGATATAAAGAATGGCATACATCAGGGATGTCCCCTGAGTCGTACATATAGATATAAAGAAAGGAACACGTCAGGGATGTCCCATGAGTGATATGTATAGATATAAAGAATGGCACATGTCAGGGATGTCCCATGAGTCGTATGTATAGATATAAAGAATGTCACACATCAGGGATGTCCCATGAGTCGTACATATAGATATAAAGAATGGCACAAGTCAGGGATGTCACATGAGTCGTACGTATAAATATAAAGAATGTCACACATCAGGGATGTCCCATGAGTTGTACATATAGATATAAAGAATGTCACACATCAGGGATGTCCCATGAGTCGTACATATAGATATAAAGAATGGCACACATCAGGGATGTCCCATGAGTCGTACGTATAAATATAAAGAATGGCACATGTCAGGGATGTCCCAAGAGTCGTACGTATAGATATAAAGAATGGCACACGTCAGGGATGTTCCATGAGTCGTACGTATAAATATAAAGAATGGCACATGTCAGGGATGTCCCATGAGTCGTACATATAGATATAAAGAATGGCACACGTCAGGCATGTCCCATGAGTCGTACGTATAGATATAAAGAATGGCAAATGTCAGGGATGTCCCATGAGTTGTACGTATAGATATAAAGAATAGCACACATTAGGGATGTCCCATGAGTTGTACGTATAGATATAAAGAATGGCACATGTCAGGGATATCCAATGAGTTGTATATATAGATATAAAGAATGTCACACGTCAGGGATGTCCCATGAGTAGTACGTATAAGTACAAAGAATGACAAATGTCAGGGATGTCCCATGAGTCGTATATATAGATATAAAGAATGGCACACATCAGGGATGTCCCATGAGTCGTACGTATAGATACAAAGAATGGCCCATGTCAGGGATGTCCCATGGGTCGTACATATAGACATAAAGAATGGCACACGTCAGGGATGTCCCATGAGTCATACGCATAGATATAAAGAATGGCATATATTAGGGATGTCCCATGAGTTGCACATATAGATATAAAGAATGGCACACATCTGGGATGTCCCATGAGTCATACGTATAGCTACAAAGAATGGCACACGTCAGGGATGTTCCATGAGTCATACATATAGAGATAAAGAATGGCACATGTCAGGGATGTCCCATGAGTCGTACGTATATGTACAAAGAATGGCACATCTCAGGGATGTCACTTGAGTCGTACATATAGATATAAAGAATGGCACATGACAGGGATGTCCCATGAGTCATACGTATAGATATAAAGAATGGCACACGTCAGGGATGTCCCATGAGTTGAACGTAAAGCTACAAAGAATGGCACATGTCAGGGATGTCCCATGAGTCTTACATATAAATATAAAGAATAGCACACATCAGGGACATCCCATGAGTCGTACGTATAGATACAAAGAATGGCTCATGTCAGGGATGTCCCATGAGTCATACATATAGATATAAAGAATGCCACAAGTCGGGGATGTCCCATGAGTCGTACATATAGATATAAAGAATGGCACACATCAGGGATGTCCCATGAGTTGTACATATAGGTAGAAAGAATGGCACATGTCAGGGATGTCCCATGAGTCATACATATAGATATAAAGAATGGCACACATCAGGGATGTCCCATGAGTCGTACATAAAGATATAAAGAATGGAACACATCTGGGATGTCCCATGAATCGTATGTATAGATATAAAGAAAGGCACATGTCAGGGATGTCCCATGAGTCGTACATATAGATATAAAGATGGCACATGTGAGGGATGTCCCATGAGTCACATGTATAGATATAAAGAATGGCATACATCAGGGATGTCCCATGAGTCGTACGTATAGGTACAAAGAATGGCATATGTCAGGGATGTCCCATGAGTCATACATATAGATATAAAGAATGGCACACATCAGGGATGTCCCATGAGTCGTATGTATAGATATAAAGAAAGGCACATGTCTGGGATGTCCCATGAGTTTTACGTTTAGATATAAAGAATGGCACATGTCAGGGATGTCCCATGAGTCGTACGTATAGGTACAAAGAATGGCATATGTCAGGGATGTCCCGTGAGTCGTACATATAGATATAAAGAATGGCAGACATCAGGGTTGTCCCATGAGTCGTACATATAGGCACAAAGAATGGCACACATCAGGCATGTCCCATGAGTCGTACATATAGATATAAAGAATGGCACACATCAGGGATGTCCCTTGAGTCGTACATATAAATATAAAGAATGGCATACGTCAGGGATGTCCCATGAGTCATACTTATAGATATAAAGAATGGCACACGTCAGGGATGTCCTGTGAGTCGTACATATAGATATAAAAAATGGCACACATCAGGGATGTCCCATGAGTCGTATGTATAGATATAAAGAATGGCACAAGTCAGGGATGTCCCATGAGTTGTACGTATAGATATAAAGAATGGCACACATCAGGGATGTCCCATGAGTTGTACATATAGATATAAAGAATGGCACAAGTCAGGGATGTCCCATGAGTTGTACGTATAGATATAAAGAATGGCACAAGTCAGGGATGTCCCAAGAGTTGTACGTATAGATATAAAGAATGGCACACATCAGGGATGTCCCATGAGTTGTACGTATAGACATAAAAAATGGCACACGTCAGGGATGTCCCATGAGTCGTACGTATAGATATAAAGAATGGCACACGTCAGGGATGTCCCATGAGTCCTACGTACAGATATAAAGAAAGACATACATCAGGGATGTCCCATGAGTCGTACGTATAGATACAAAGAATGGCAGATGTTAGGGATGGCCCATGAGTCATACGTATAGACATAAAGAATGGCACATGTCAGGGATGTCCCATGAGTCGTACGTATAAATATAAAGAATGGAACATATCTGGGATGTCCCATGAGTCGTACACATAGATATAAAGAATGGCACACATCAGGGAAGTCCCATGAGTCGTATGTATAGATATAAGGAATGGCATACGTCAGGGATGTCCCACGAGTCATACGTATAGATATAAAGAATGGCACATGTCAGGGATGTCACATGTGTCGTACGTATAGACATAAAGAATGGCACACATCAGGG
This sequence comes from Protopterus annectens, assembly GCF_019279795.1. NCBI lineage: Eukaryota > Metazoa > Chordata > Ceratodontiformes > Protopteridae > Protopterus > Protopterus annectens. The sequence continues at coordinate 1,521,853,112 of NC_056726.1, read as the reverse complement.
ATGTCCCATGATTCGTACGTATAGCTATAAAGAATGGCACATGTCAGGGATGTCGCATGAGTCCTACCTACAGATATAAAGAATGGCATACATCAGGGATGTCCCCTGAGTCGTACATATAGATATAAAGAATGGAACACGTCAGAGATGTCCCATGAGTGATATGTATAGATATAAAGAATGGCACATGTCAGGGATGTCCCATGAGTCGTATGTATAGATATAAAGAAGGGCACAAGTCAGAAATGTCCCATGAGTCGTACATGTAGATATACAGAATGGCACACATCAGGGATGTCCCATGAGTCGTACATATAGATAAAAAGAATGACACACCTCAGGGATGTTCCATGAGTCGTACATATAGATTCAAAGAATAGCACACGTCGGAGATGTCCCATGAGTCGAATCTATAGGCAAAAGAATGGCATATGTCAGGGATGTCTCATGAGTCGTACATATAAATATAAAGAATGGCATACATCAGGGATGTCCCATAAGTTGTACGTATAGATATAAAGAGAGGCACATGTCAGGGATGTCCCATGAGTCATATGTATAGATATAAAGAATGGCACACGTCAGGGATGTCCCATGAGTCGTACATATAGATATAAAGAATGGCACAAGTCAGGGATGTCCTATGAGTCATACGCATATATATATATATATATATATATATATATTTATATATATATATATATATATATATATATATATATATATATAGAATGGCAAACGTCAGGAATGTCCCATGAGTGGTACGTATAGATATAAAGAATGGCACTTGTCAGGGATGTCCTATGAGTCGTACGTATAGATATAAAGAACGGCACACGTCAAGGGATGTCCTATGAGTCGTACATATAGATATAAAGAATGGCACATGTCAGGGATGTCCCATGGGTCGTATGTATAGATATAAAGAATGGCACACGTCAGGGATGTCCCATGAGTCGTACATATAGATATAAAGAATGGCACATGTCAGGGATGTCCCATGAGTCGTACACATATATATATATATTTATATATATATATATATATATATATATATATATATATATATATATATATATATATATATCTATATATCTATATATATGTATATATGTATAAAGAATGGCACACGTCAGGGATGTCCCATGAGTCATACATATAGATATAAAGAATGGCACACATCAGGGATGTCCCATGAGTCGTACGTATAAATATAAAGAATGTCACACATCAGGGATGTCCCATGAGGCGTACGTATAGATATAAAGAATGGCACACATCAGGGATGTCCCATGAGGCGTACGTATAGATATAAAGAATGGAACACGTCAGGGATGTCCCATGAGTCGTACGTATAGATATAAAGAATGGCACACATCAGGGATGTGCCATGATTCGTACATATAGATATAAAGAATGGCACAAGTCAGGGATGTCACATTAGTCGTACGTATAGATATAAAGAGCGGCACACGTCAGGGATGTCCCATGAGTAGTACATATAGCTACAAAGAATGGCACACGTCAAGGATGTCCCACGAGTTTTACGTATATACATACATATATATATATATATATATATATATATATATATAAAGAATGGCATATGTCAGGGATGTCCCATGAGTTGTACGTATAGATATAAAGAATTGCACACGTCAGGGATGTCCAATGAGTAGTACATATAGATATAAAAAATGGCACATGTCAGGGATGTCCCATGAGTCATACGTGTAGATATAAAGAATGGCACACGTCAGGGATGTCTCAAGAGTCATACGTACTGGTACAAAGAATGACACATGTCAGGGATGTCCCATAAGTCGTACATATAGATATAAGGAAAGGAAAACATCTGGGATTTCCCATGAGTTGTACGTAAAGGTACAAAGAATGGCACAGGTCAGGGATGTCCCATGAGTTGTACATATAGACATAAAGAATGGCACATGTCTGGGATGTCCCATGAGTCGTACGTATAGATATAAAGAATGGCATATATTAGGGATGTCCCATAAGTTGTACATATAGATATAAAGAATGGCACACGTCAGGGATGTCCCATGAGTCGTACGTATAGGTACAAAGAATGGCACATGTCAGGGATGTCCCATGTGTTGTATGTATAGGTGCAAAGAATGGCACACGTCAGGGATTAACGATGAGTCATACATATAGATATAAAGAATGGCACACGTCAGGGATGTCACATGAGTCGTACGTATAGACATAAAGAATGGCACACGTCAGGGATGTCCCATGAGTCGTACATATAGATATAAAGAATGGCACATGTCAGGGATGTCCCATGCGTCCTACGTACAGATATAAAGAAAGGCATACATCAGGGATGTCCCATGAGTCGTATGAATAGATACAAAGAATGGCACATGTCAGGGATGTCTCATGAGTCGTACGTATAGACATAAAGAATGGCACACGTCAGGGATGTCCCATGAGTCGTACGTATAGATATAAAGAAGGGAACATGTCAGGGATGTCCCATGAGTCGTACGCATAGATATAAAGAATGGCACACATCAGGGATGTCCCATGAGTCGTTTGTATAGATATAAGGAATGGCACACGTCAGGGATGTCACATGTGTCGTACATATAGAGATAAAGAATGGCACATGTCAGGGATTTCGCATGAGTTGTACGTATAAATATAAAGAATGGCACACGTCAGGGATGTCCCATAAGTCATATGTATAGATATAAAGAGAGGCAAATGTCAGGGATATCCCATGAGTCATATGTATAGATATAAAGAATGGCACATATCAGGGATGTCCCATGAGTCGCACGTATAGACATCAAGAATGTCACACGTCAGGGATGTCCCATGAGTTGTACGTATAGATATAAAGAATGGCACATGACAGGGATGTCCCATGAGTCATACGTATAGTTATAAAGAATGGCACACGTCAGGGATGTCCCATGAGTCGTACATATAGATATAAAGAATGGCACATGTCAGGGATGTCCAATGAGTGGTACGTATAGATATAAAGAATGGAACACGTCAGGGATGTCCCATGAGCTGTACAAATAGATATAAAGAATGGCATACATCAAGTATATCTCATGAGTTGTATGTATAGATAGAAGGAATGGCACATGTCAGGGATGTCCCATGAGTCATATGTATAGATATAAAGAATGGCACATGTCAGGGAGGACCCATGAGTCGTACATATAGATATAAAGAATGGCACACGTCAGGGATGTCCCATGAGTCGTACATATAGATTCAAAGATTGGCACACGTTGGGATGTCCCATGAGTCGTATGTATAGATATAAAGAATGGCACAAGTCAGGGATGTCCCATGAGTCATAAGTATAGGTACAAAAAATGGCATAAGTCAGGGATATCCCATGAGTCGTACATATAGATATAAAGAATGGCACACTTCAGGGATGTCCAATAAGTCGTACTTATAGATATAAAGAATGGCACACGTCAGGGATGTCCCATGAGTCGTATGTATAGATATAAAGAATGGCACACGTCAGGGATGTCTCAAGAGTCGTATGTATAGATATAAAGAATGGCATATATTAGGCATGTCCCATGAGTTGTACATATAGATATAAAGAATGGCACACGTCAGGGATGTCCCATGAGTTGTACGTATAGGTACAAAGAATGGCACACGTCAGGGATGTCCCTTGAGTCGTACATATAGATGTAAAGAATGGCACACGTCAGGGATGTCACATGTGTCGTACATATAGAGATAAAAAATGGCACACGTCAGGGATGTCCCATGAGTTGTACGTATAAATATAAAAAATGGCATACGTCAGGGATGTCCCATAAGTCATATGTATAGATATAAATAGTGGCATATGTCTGGGATGTCCCATGAGTCATATTTATAGATATAAAGAAGGGCACACATCTGCAATGTCCCATGAGTCATACATATAGATTCAAAGAATGGCACACGTCGGGGATGTCCCATGAGTCGTACATATAGATATAAAGAATGGCACAAGTCAGGGATGCCCCATGAGTCATACGTATAGATATAAAGAATGACACACGTCAGGGATCTTCCATGAGTCGTACGTATAGATTCAAAGAATGGCACACGTCGGGGATGTCCCATGAGTCGAATGTATAGGTACAAAGAATGGCATATGTCAGGGATGTCCCATGAGTCGTACATATAGATATAAAGAATGGCACACATCAGGGATGTCCCATAAGTCGTACGTATAGATATAAAGAGAGGCAAACGTCAGGAATGTCCCATGAGTCATATGTATAGATATAAAGAATGGCAGACATCAGGGATGTCCCATGAGTCGTACGTATAGGCATCAAGAATGGCACACGTCAGGGATGTCCCATGAGTCGTACGTATAGACATAAAGAATGGCACATGACAGGGATATCCCATGAGTCATACGTATAGTTATAAAGAATGGCACACGTCAGGGATGTCCCATGAGTCGTACGTTTAGATATAAAGAATGGCACATGTCAGGGATGTCCAATGAGTGGTACGTATAGATATAAAGAATGGAACATGTCAGGGAAGTCCCATGAGCTGTACGAATAGATATAAAGAATGGCATACATCAAGGATGTCACATGAGTCGTATGTATAGATAGAAGGAATGGCACATGTCAGGGATGTCCCTTGAGTCGTACATATAGATATAAAGAATGGCACACGTCAGGGATGTCCCATGAGTCATACGTATAGATATAAATAATGGCACACGTCAGGGATGTCCCATGAGTCATACGTATAGATATAAAGAATGGCACACATCAGGGATGTCCCATGAGTCGTACATATAGATTCAAAGAATGGCAGCCGTCGGGGATGTCCCATGAGTCGTATGTATAGATATAAAGAATGGCACAAGTCAGGGATGTCCCATGAGTCGTAAGTATAGGTACAAAGAATGGCATAAGTCAGGGATGTCCCATGAGTCGTACATATAGATATAAAGAATGGCACACATCAGGGATGTCCAATAAGTCGTACCTATAGATATACAGAATGGCACACATCAGGGATGTCCCATGAGTCGTATGTATAGATATAAAGAATGGCACAAGTCCTGGATGTCACATGAGTCATACGTATAGATATAAAGAATGGCACATGGCAGGGATGTCCCATGAGTCGTACGTAAAGATATAAAGAATGGCTCACGTCATCAATGTCCCATGAGTTGTACGTATAGATATAAAGAATGGCACACATCAAGGATGTTCCATGAGTCGTACGTATAGATATAAAGAATGGTACGTGTCAGGGATGTCCCATGAGTCTTACTTATAGATATTAAAAATGGCACAGATCAGGGATGTCCCATGAGTCGTATGTATTGGTACAAAGAATGTCACATGTAAGGGATGTCCCATGAGTCGTACGTATAGATATAAAGAATGGCACACGTCATGGATGTCACATGAGTCGTACGTATAGACATAAAGATTGGCACACATCAGGGATGTCCCATGAGTCATACTAATAGATATAAAGAATGGCATACATCAGGGATGTCCCATGAGTCGTACGTATAGATACAAAGAATGGCAGATGTTAGGGATGTCCCATGAGTCGTACGTATAGACATAAAGAATGGCACACGTCAGGGATGTCTCATGATTCGTACGTATAGATATAAAGAATGGCACACGTCAGTGATGTCGCATGAGTCCTACCTACAGATATAAAGAATGGCACACGTCAGGGATGTCGCATGAGTCCAACTTACAGATATAAAGAATGGCATACATCAGGGATGTCCCATGAGTCGTACGTATAGATACAAAGAATGGCACATGTCATGGATGTCCCATGAGTCGTACATATAGATATAAAGAATGGAACACGTCAGAGATGTCCCATGAGTGATACGTATAGATATAAAGAATGGCACATGTCAGGGATGTCCCATGAGTCGTACATATAGATATAAAGAATGGCACACGTCAGGGATGTCCCATGAGTCGTACGTGTCGATATAAAGAGTGGTACATGTCAGGGATGTCCCATGAGTCGTATGTATAGATATAAAGAAGGGCACACGTCGTCAATGTCCCACGAGTCGTACATATAGATATAAAGAATGGCACACATCAAGTATGTCCCATGAGTTGTACATATAGATATAAAGAAAGGCACAAGTCAGGGATGTCCCATGAGTTGTAAGTATAGATATAAAGAGTGACACACGTCAGGGATGTTCCATGAGTTGTACATATAGATTCAAAGAATGGCACATGTCGGAGATGTCCAATGAGTCGAATCTATAGGTAAAAGAATGGCATATTTCAGGGATGTCTCATGAGTCGTACATATAGATATAAAGAATGGCACACATCAGGGATGTCCCATAAGTTGTACGTATAGATATAAAGAGAGGCACACGTCAGGGATGTCCCATGAGTCGTATGTATAGATATAAAGAATGGCACACGTCAGGGATGTCCCATGAGTCGTACATATAGATATAAAGAATGGCACAAGTCAGGGATGTCCTATGAGTCGTATGCATATATATATATATATATATATATATATATATACATATATATATATATATATATATATATATATATATATATATATGCATATATATATATATATATATATATATATATATATAAATCTGTATATATAAAGAATGGCACACGTCAGGAATGTCCTATGAGTGGTACGTATAGATGTAAAGAATGGCACATGTCAGAGATGTCCTATGAGTCGTACGTATAGATATAAAGAATGGCACATGTCAAGGGAAGTCCTATGAGTCATACATATAGATATAAAGAATGGCACATATCAGAGACTTCCCATGGGTCATATGTATACATATAAAGATTGGCACATGTCAGGTATGTCCCATGAGTCATACGTATAGATATAAAGAATGGCACACATCAGGGATGTCCCATGAGTCGTACATATAGATATAAAAAATGGCACACATCAGGCATATCCCATGAGTCGTACTTATAGATATAAAGAATGGCACATGTCAGGGATGTCACATGAGTAGTACACATATATATATATAGATATAAAGAATGGCACACATCATGGATATCCCACGACTCGTTCATATAGACATAAAGAGTGGCACATGTCAGGGATGTCCCATGAGTCATACCTATAGACATAAAGAATGGCACACGTCAGGGATGTCCGATGAGTCGTACGTATAGATATAAAGAATGGAACACGTCAGGGATGTCCCATGAGTCGTACGTATAGATATAAAGAATGGCACACATCAGGGATGTGCCATGATTCGTACATATAGATATAAAGAATGTCACACATCAGGGATGTCCCATGAGTCGTACATATAGATATAAAGAATGGCACAAGTCAGGGAAGTCACATGAGTTGCACGTATAGATATAAAGAATGGCACATGTCAGGGATGTCCCAAGAGTCGTACGTATAGATATAAAGAATGGTACACGTTAGGGATGTCCCATGAGTTGTACATATAAATGTAAAGAATGGCACACGTCAGGGATGTCCCATGAGTCGTACATATAGATATAAAGAATGGCACATGTCAGGGATGTCCCATGAGTCGTAGGTATAGATATAAAGAATGGCAAATGTCAGGGATGTCCCATGAGTCGTACATATAGATATAAAGAATAGCACACATCAGGGATGTCCCATGAGTTGTACATATAGATATAAAGAATGGTACACGTCAGGGATGTCCAATGAGTTGTATATATAGATATAAAGAATGTCACACGTCAGGGATGTCCCATGAGTCGTACGTATAGGTACAAAGAATGGCACATGTCAGGGATGTCCCATAGGTCGTACATATAGACATAAAGAATGGCACACGTCAGGGATGTCCCATGAGTCATACGCATAGATATAAAGAATGGCATATATTAGGGATGTCCCATGAGTTGTACATATAGATATAAAGAATGGCACACATCTGGGATGTCCCATGAGTCATACGTATAGCTACAAAGAATGGCACACGTCAGGGATGTCCCATGAGTCATACGTATAGAGATAAAGAATGGCACACGTCAGGGATGTCCCATGAGTCGTACGTATATGTACAAAGAATTTTTTTTTTTTTTTTTTTTTTTTTATGGCACATCTCAGGGATGTCACTTGAGTCGTACATATAGATATAAAGAATGGCACATGTCAGGGATGTCCCATGAGTCATACGAATAGATATAAAGAATGGCACACGTCAGGGATGTCCAATGAGTTGTACGTAAAGCTACAAAGAATGGCACATGTCAGGGATGTCCCATGAGTCGTACGTATAGATATAAATAATGGCACATGTCTGGGATGTCCCATGAGTCGTACGTATAGGTACAAAGAATGGCATATGTCAGGGATGTCCCATGAGTCGTACATATAGATATAAAGAATGGCACACATCAGGGAAGTCCCATGAGGTGTACGTATAGGTACAAAGAGGGGCACACATCAGGGATGTCCCATGAGTCGTATGTATAGATATAAAAAATGGCACACATCAGGGTTGTCCCATGAGTCGTACATATAGGCACAAAGAATGGCACACATCAGGCATGTCCCATGAGTCGTACATATAGATATAAAGAATGGCACACATCAGGGATGTCCCTTGAGTCGTACATATAGACATAAAGAGTGACACACGTCAGGGATGTCCCATGAGTCATACGTATAGACATAAAGAATGTCACATGTCAGGGATGTCCGATGAGTCGTACGTATAGATATAAAGAATGGAACATGTCAGGGATGTCCCATGAGTCGTACGTATAGATATAAAGAATGGCACACATCAGGGCTGTCCCATGATTCGTACATATAGATATAAAGAATGTCACACATCAGGGATGTCCCATGAGTCGTACATATAGAAATAAAGAATGGCACAAGTCAGGGATGTCACATGAGTTGCACATATAGATATAAAGAATGGCACATGTCAGGGATGTCCCAAGAGTCGTACGTATAGATATAAAGAATGGCACTCGTCAGGGATGTCCCATGAGTTGTACGTATAAATATAAAGAATGGCACACATCTGGGATGTCCCATGAGTCGTACATATAGATATAAAGAATGGCACACGTCAGGGATGTCCCATGAGTCGTATGTATAGATATAAAGAATGGCAAATGTCAGGGATGTCCCATGACTCGTACGTATAGATATAAAGAATGGCACACGTCAGGGATGTCCAATGAGTTGTATATATAGATATAAAGAATGTCACACGTCAGGGATGTCCCATGAGTCGTACGTATAAGTACAAAGAATGACAAATGTCAGATATGTCCCATGAGTCGTACATATAGATATAAAGAATGGCACACATCAGGGATGTCCCATGAGTCGTACGTATAGGTACAAAGAATGGCACATGTCAGGGATGTCCCATACGTCGTACATATAGACATAAAGAATGGCACACGTCAGGGATGTCCCATGAGTCATACGCATAGATATAAAGAATGGCATATATTAGGGTTGTCCCATGAGTTGTACATATAGATATAAAGAATGGCACACATCTGGGATGTCCCATGAGTCATACGTATAGCTACAAAGAATGGCACACGTCAGGGATGTCCCATGAGTCATACGTATAGAGATAAATAATGGCACACTTCAGGGATGTCCCATGAGTCGTACGTATATGTACAAAGAATGGCACATCTCAGGGATGTCACTTGAGTCGTACATATAGATATAAAGAATGGCACATGACAGGGATGTCCCATGAGTCATACGTATAGATATAAAGAATGGCACACGTCAGGGATGTCCCATGAGTTGTACGTAAAGCTACAAAGAATGGCACATGTCAGGGATGTCCCATGAGTCGTACATATAGTTGTAAAGAATGGCACATGTGAGGGATGTCCCATGAGTCATATGTATAGATATAAAGAATGGCACACATCAGGGATGTCCCATGAGTCATATGTATAGATATAAATAATGGCACATGTCTGGGTTGTCCCATGAGTTGTACGTATAGATATAAAGAATGGCACACGTCAGGGATGTCCCATGAGTCATACGTATAGATATAAAGAATGGCACTCGTCAGGGATGTCCCATGAGTTGTACGTAAAGCTACAAAGAATGGCACATGTCAGGGATGTCCCATGAGTCTTACATATAAATATAAAGAATAGCACACATCAGGGACATCCCATGAGTCTTACGTATAGATACAAAGAATGGCTCATGTCAGGGATGTTCCGTGAGTTATACATATAGATATAAAGAATGCCACACGTCAGGGATTTCCCATGAGTCGTACATATAGATATAAAGAATGGCACACATCAGGGATGTCCCATGAGTTGTACATATAGGTAGAAAGAATGGCACACGTCAGGGATGTCCCATGAGTCATACATATAGATATAAAGAATGGCACACATCAGGGATGTCCCATGAGTCGTATGTATAGATATAAGGAATGGCACATGTCAGGGATGTCCCATGAGTCATACATATAGATATAAAGAACGGCACACATCTGGGATGTCCCATGAGTCGTACGTATAGATATAAAGAAAGGCACATGTCAGGGATGTCCCATGAGTCGTACATATAGTTGTAAAGAATGGCACATGTGAGGGATGTCCCATGAGTCATATGTATAGATATAAAGAATGGCACACATCAGGGATGTCCCATGAGTCATATGTATAGATATAAATAATGGCACATGTCTGGGTTGTCCCATGAGTTGTACGTATAGATATAAAGAATGGCACATGTCAGGGATGTCCCATGAGTCGTACGTATAGGTACAAAGAATGGCATATGCCAGGGATGTCCCATGAGTCGTACATATAGATATAAAGAATGGCACAAGACAAGGATGTCCCATGAGTCGTATGTATAGATATAAAAAATGGCACACATCAGGGTTGTCCCATGAGTCGTACATATAGGCACAAAGAATGGCACACATCAGGCATGTCCCATGAGTCGTACATATAGATATAAAGAATGGCACACATCAGGGATGTCCCTTGAGTCGTACATATAGATATAAAGAATGGCATACGTTAGGGATGTCCCATGAGTTATACGTATAGATATAAAGAATGGCACACGTCAGGGATGTCCTGTGAGTCGTACATATAGATATAAAAAAATGGCACACATCAGGGATGTCCCATGAGTCGTGTGTATAGATATAAAGAATGGCACAAGTCAGGGATGTCCCATGAGTCGTACGTATAGATATAAAGAATGGCACACATCAGGGATGTCCCATGAGTCGTACGTATAGACATAAAGAATGGCACACGTCAGGGATGTCCCATGAGTCGTACGTATAGATATAAAGAATGGCACACGTCAGGGATGTCCCATGAGTCGTACGTATAGATACAAAGAATGGCAGATGTTAGGGATGTCCCACGAGTAGTACGTATAGACATAAAGAATGGCACACATCAGGCATGTCCCATGAGTCGTACATATAGATATAAAGAATGGCACACATCAGGGATGTCCCTTGAGTCGTACATATAGACATAAAGAGTGACACACATCAGGGATGTCCCATGAGTCATACGTATAGACATAAAGAATGTCACATGTCAGGGATGTCCGATGAGTCGTACATATAGATATAAAGAATGGAACATGTCAGGGATGTCCCATGAGTCGTACGTATAGATATAAAGAATGGCACACATCAGGGCTGTCCCATGATTCGTACATATAGATATAAAGAATGTCACACATCAGGGATGTCCCATGAGTCGTACATATAGATATAAAGAATGGCACAAGTCAGGGATGTCACATGAGTTGCACATATAGATATAAAGAATGGCACATGTCAGGGATGTCCCAAGAGTCGTACGTATAGATATAAAGAATGGCACACGTCAGGGATGTCCCATGAGTCGTATGTATAGATATAAAGAATGGCAAATGTCTGGGATGTCCCATGAGTCGTACGTATAGATATAAAGAATGGCACACGTCAGGGATGTCCAATGAGTTGTATATATAGATATAAAGAATGTCACACGTCAGGGATGTCCCATGAGTCGTACGTATAAGTACAAAGAATGACAAATGTCAGATATGTCCCATGAGTCGTATATATAGATATAAAGAATGGCACACATCAGGGATGTCCCATGAGTCGTACGTATAGGTACAAAGAATGGCACATGTCAGGGATGTCCCATACGTCGTACATATAGACATAAAGAATGGCACACTTCAGGGATGTCCCATGAGTCATACGCATAGATATAAAGAATGGCATATAATAGGGTTGTCCCATGAGTTGTACATATAGATATAAAGAATGGCACACATCTGGGATGTCCCATGAGTCATACGTATAGCTACAAAGAATGGCACACGTCAGGGATGTCCCATGAGTCATACGTATAGAGATAAATAATGGCACACTTCAGGGATGTCCCATGAGTCGTACGTATATGTACAAAGATGGCACATCTCAGGGATGTCACTTGAGTCGTACATATAGATATAAAGAATGGCACACGTCAGGGATGTCCCATGAGTCATACGTATAGATATAAAGAATGGCACTCGTCAGGGATGTCCCATGAGTTGTACGTAAAGCTACAAAGAATGGCACATGTCAGGGATGTCCCATGAGTCTTACATATAAATATAAAGTATAGCACACATCAGGGACATCCCATGAGTCGTACGAATAGATACAAAGAATGGCTCATGTCAGGGATGTCCCGTGAGTTATACATATAGATATAAAGAATGCCACACGTCAGGGATTTCCCATGAGTCGTACATATAGATATAAAGAATGGCACACATCAGGGATGTCCCATGAGTTGTACATATAGGTAGAAAGAATGGCACACGTCAGGGATGTCCCATGAGTCATACATATAGATATAAAGAATGGCACACATCAGGGATGTCCCATGAGTCGTATGTATAGATATAAGGAATGGCACATGTCAGGGATGTCCCATGAGTCATACATATAGATATAAAGAACGGCACACATCTGGGATGTCCCATGAGTCGTACGTATAGATATAAAGAAAGGCACATGTCAGGGATGTCCCATGAGTCGTACATATAGTTGTAAAGAATGGCACATGTGAGGGATGTCCCATGAGTCATATGTATAGATATAAAGAATGGCACACATCAGGGATGTCCCATGAGTCATATGTATAGATATAAATAATGGCACATGTCTGGGATGTCCCATGAGTTGTACGTATAGATATAAAGAATGGCACACGTCAGGGTTGTCCCATGAGTCATACATATAGATATAAAGAATGGCACATGTCAGGGATGTCCCATGAGTCGTACGTATAGGTACAAAGAATGGCATATGTCAGGGATGTCCCATGAGTCGTACATATAGATATAAAGAATGGCACACATCAGGGAAGTCCCATGAGGTGTACGTATAGGTACAAAGAGGGGCACACATCAGGGATGTCCCATGAGTCGTACATATAGATATAAAGAAAGGCACACATCAGGGTTGTCCCATGAGTCGTACATATAGGCACAAAGAATGGCACACATCAGGCATGTCCCATGAGTCGTACATATAGATATAAAGAATGGCACACATCAGGGATGTCCCTTGAGTCGTACATATAGATATAAAGAATGGCATATGTCAGGGATGTGCCATGAGTCATACGTATAGATATAAAGAATGGCACACGTCAGGGATGTCCTGTGAGTCATACGTATAGATATAAAGAATGGCACAAGTCAGGGATGTCCCATGAGTCGTACGTATAGATATAAAGAATGGCACACATCAGGGATGTCCCATGAGTAATACGTATAGACATAAAGAATGGCACACGTCAGGGATGTCCCATGAGTCGTACGTATAGATATAAAGAATGGCACACGTCAGGGATGTCCCATGAGTCGTACGTATAGATACAAAGAATGGCAGATGTTAGGGATGTCCCACGAGTCGTACGTATAGACATAAAGAATGGCACATGTCAGGGATGTCCCATGAGTCGTACGTATAGATATAAAGAATGGAACATATCAGGGATGTCCCATGTGTCGTACACATAGATATAAAGAATGGCACACATCAGGGATGTCCCAGGAGTCGTATGTATAGATATAAGGAATGGCATACGTCAGGGATGTCCCATGAGTCATACGTATAGATATAAAGAATGGCACATGTCAGGGATGTCACGAGTCATACGTATAGACATAAAGAATGGCACACGTCAGGGATGTCCCATGATTCGTACATATAGATATAAAGAATGGCACAAGTCAGGGATGTCACATGAGTCGTACGTATAGATATAAAGAACGGCACACATCAGGTATGTCCCATGAGTAGTACATATAGCTACAAAGAATGGCACACGTCAAGGATGTCCCACGAGTTTTACATATACATATATATATATATATATACATATATATATATATATATATATATATATATATATATATATATATATATATATATATACACATATATATAAATATATATATATATATATATATATAAAGAATGGCATATGTCAGGGATGTCCCATGAGTCGTACGTATAAATATAAAGAATGGCACACGTCAGGGATATCCCATGAGTTGTACGTATTGATATAAAGAATTGCACATATCAGGGATGTCCAGTGAGTAGTACGTATAGATATAAAGAATGGTACATGTCAGGGATGTCCCATGAGTCATACGTACTGGTACAAAGAATGACACATGTCAGGGATGTCCCATAAGTCGTTCATATAGATATAAGGAAAGGAACACATCTGGGATTTCCCATGAGTTGTACGTAAAGGTACCAAGAATGGCACAGGTCAGGGCTGTCCCATGAGTCGTACATATAGACATAAGGAATGGCACATGTCAGGGATGTCCCATGAGTCGTACGTATAGATATAAAGAATGGCATATATTAGGGATGTCCCATAAGTTGTACATATAGATATAAAGAATGGCACACGTCAGGAATGTCCCATGAGTCGTACGTATAGGTACAAGGAATGGCACATGTCAGGGATGTCCCATGTGTTGTATGTCTAGGTACAAAGAATGGCACACATCAGGGATGAACGATGAGTCATACGTATAGATATAAAGAATGGCACACGTCAGGGATGTCACATGAGTCGTACGTATAGACATAAAGAATGGCTCACGTCAGGGATGTCCCATGAGTCGTACGTATAGATATAAAGAATGGCACATGTCAGGGATGTCACGAGTCATACGTATAGACATAAAGAATGGCACACGTCAGGGATGTCCCATGATTCGTACATATAGCTATAAAGAATGGCACACGTCAGGGATGTCGCATGAGTCCTACCTACAGATATAAAGAATGGCATACATCAGGGATGTCCCCTGAGTCGTACATATAGATATAAAGAATGGAACACGTCAGGGATGTCCCATGAGTCATACGTATAAATATAAAGAATGACACACGTCATGGATGTTCCATGAGTCGTACATATAGATTAAAAGAATAGCACATGTCGGAGTTGTCCCATGAGTCAAATCTATAGGTAAAAGAATGGCATATGTCAGGGATATCTCATGAGTCGTACATATAAATATAAAGAATGGCACACATCAGGGATGTCCCATAAGTTGTACGTATAGATATAAAGAGAGGCACGTCAGGGATGTCCCATGAGTTGTATGTATAGATATAAAGAATGGCACATGTCAAGGATGTCCCATGAGTCGTATGTATAGATATAAAGAATGGCTCACGTCAGGGATGTCCCATGAGTCGTACATATAGATATAAAGAATGGCACAAGTCAGGGATGTCCTATGAGTCGTACGCATATATATAT
The DNA here is from genome assembly GCF_019279795.1 of Protopterus annectens. Classification (NCBI taxonomy): domain Eukaryota; kingdom Metazoa; phylum Chordata; order Ceratodontiformes; family Protopteridae; genus Protopterus; species Protopterus annectens. Next base: position 1,521,837,246 of record NC_056726.1, on the reverse strand, counting down.
ATATATATATATATATATATATATATATATATATATCTATATATCTATATATATATCTATATATATATATATATATATATATATATATATATATATATATATATAAAGAATGGCACACGTCAGGAATGTCCCATGAGTGGTACGTATAGATATAAAGAATGGCACTTGTCATGGATGTCCTACGAGTCGTACGTATAGATATAAAGAACGGCACACATCAAGGAATGTCCTATGAGTCGTACATATAGATATAAAGAATGGCACATGTCAGGGATGTCCCATGGGTCGTATGTATAGATATAAAGAATGGCACATGTCAGGTATGTCCCATGAGTCATACGTATAGATATAAAGAATGGCACACGTCAGGGATGTCCCATGAGTCGTACATATAGATATAAAGAATGGCACACATCAGGCATATCCCATGAGTCGTAAATTTAGAAATAAAGAATGGCACACGTCAGGGATGTCCCACGACTCGTACATATAGACATAAAGAGTGGCACACGTCAGGGATGTCCCATGAGTTATACGTATAGACATAAAGAATGGCACACGTCATGGATGTCCCATGAGTCGTACGTATAGATATAAAGAATGGAACACGTCAGGGATGTCCCATGAGTCGTACGTATAGATATAAAGAATGGCACACATTAGGGATGTCCCATGATTCGTACATATAGATATAAAGAATGGCACAAGTCAGGGATGTCACATGAGTCGTACGTATAGATATAAAGAACGGCACACATCAGGTATGTCCCATGAGTAGTACATATAGCTACAAAGAATGGCACACGTCAAGGATGTCCCACGAGTTTTACATATACATATATATATATATATATATACATATATATATATATATATATATATATATATATATATATACACATATATATAAATATATATATATATATAAAGAATGGCATATGTCAGGGATGTCCCATGAGTCGTACGTATAAATATAAAGAATGGCACACGTCAGGGATATCCCATGAGTTGTACGTATTGATATAAAGAATTGCACATATCAGGGATGTCCAGTGAGTAGTACGTATAGATATAAAGAATGGCACATGTCAGGGATGTCCCATGAGTCATACGTACTGGTACAAAGAATGACACATGTCAGGGATGTCCCATAAGTCGTTCATATAGATATAAGGAAAGGAACACATCTGGGATTTCCCATGAGTTGTACGTAAAGGTACCAAGAATGGCACAGGTCAGGGCTGTCCCATGAGTCGTACATATAGACATAAGGAATGGCACATGTCAGGGATGTCCCATGAGTCGTACGTATAGATATAAAGAATGGCATATATTAGGGATGTCCCATAAGTTGTACATATAGATATAAAGAATGGCACACGTCAGGAATGTCCCATGAGTCGTACGTATAGGTACAAGGAATGGCACATGTCAGGGATGTCCCATGTGTTGTATGTCTAGGTACAAAGAATGGCACACATCAGGGATGAACGATGAGTCATACGTATAGATATAAAGAATGGCACACGTCAGGGATGTCACATGAGTCGTACGTATAGACATAAAGAATGGCTCACGTCAGGGATGTCCCATGAGTCGTACGTATAGATATAAAAAATGGCACATGTCAGGGATGTCCCATGCATCTTACGTACAGATATAAAGAAAGGTATACATCAGGGATGTCCCATGAGTCGTACAAATAGATACAAAGAATGGCACATGTCAGGGATGTCCCATGAGTCGTACGTATAGACATAAAGAATGGCACACGTCAGGGAGGTCCCATGAGTCGTACGTATAGATATAAAGATTGGAACATGTCAGGGATGTCCCTTGAGTCGTACGCATAGATATAAAGAATGGCACACATCAGGGATGTCCCATGAGTCGTATGTATAGATATAAGTAATGGCACACGTCAGGGATGTCCCATGAGTCGTACGTATAGATATAAAGAATGGCACACGTCAGGGATGTCACATGTGTCGTACATATAGAGATAACGAATGGCACACGTCAGGGATGTCCCATGAGTCATACATATAAATATAAAGAATGGCACACATCAGGGATGTCCCATAAGACATACGTATAGATATAAAGAGTGGCATACGTCAGGGATGTCCCATGAGTCGTATGTATAGATATAACGAAGGGCACACGTCAGCAATGTCCCATGAGTCGTACATATAGATATAAAGAATGGAACACGTCAGGGATGTCCCATGAGTCGTACATATAGATATAAAGAATGGCCAAATTCAGGGATGTCCCATGAGTCCTACGTACAGATATAAAGAATGACACATATCAGGGATCTTCCATGAGTCGTACGTATAGATTCAAAGAATGGCACATGTCGGGGATGTCCCATGAGTCGAATGTATAGATATAAAGAATGGCACACGTCAGGGATGTCCCATGAGTTGTACATAGAGATTCAAAGAATGGCACACGTCAGGGATGTCCCATGAGTCGTATGTATAGATATAAAGAATGGCACAAGTCAGGGATGTCCCATGAGTCGTACGTATAGGTAGAAAGAATGCCATATGTCAGGGATGACCCATGAGTCGTACATATAGATATAAAGAATGGGACACATCACGGATCTCCCATAAGTCGTACATATAGATATAAAGAATGGCACACGTCAGGGATGTCCCATGAGTCGTACTTATAGATATAAAGAATGACACATGTCAGGGATGTCTCAAGAGTCGTAAGTACTGGTACAAAGAATGGCACATGTCATGGATGTCCAATAAGTCGTACATATAGTTATAAGGAAAGGCACACATCAGGGATTTCCCACGAGTCATACGTAAAGGTAGAAAGAATGGCACATGTCAGGGATGTCCCAAGAGTCGTACATATAGACATAAAGAATGGCACACGTCAGGGATGTCCCATGAGTCGTACATATAGATATAAAGAATGGCACACGTCAGGGATGTCACATGAGTCATACGTATAGACATAAAGAATGGCACACGTCAGGGATGTCCCATGAGTCGTACGTATAGATATAAAGAATGGCACACGTCAGGGATGTCCCATGAGTCCTACGTACAGATATAAAGAAAGGCATACATCAGGGATGTCCCATGAGTCATACGTATAGATACAAAGAATGGCAGATGTTAGGGATGTCCCATGAGTCGTACGTATAGACATAAAGAATGGCACACGTCAGGGATGTCCCATGAGTCGTAAGTATAGATATAAAGAGTGGAACATGTCAGGGATGTCCCATGAGTCGTACACATAGATATAAAGAATAGCACACATCAGGGATGTCCCATGATTTGTATGTATAGATATAAGGAATGGCACACGTCAGGGATGTCCCACGAGTCGTACGTATAGATATAAAGAATGGCACATGTCAGGGATGTCACATGTGTCATACGTATATACATAAAGAATGGCACACGTCAGGGATGTCCCAAGATTCGTACGTATAGATATAAAGAATGGCACACGTCAGGGATGTCGGATGAGTCCTACCTACAGATATAAAGAATGGCATACATCAGGGATGTCCCATGAGTCGTACGTATAGATACAAAGAATGGCACATGTCATGGATGTCCATTAATCATACATATAGATATAAAGAATGGAAAACGTCAGGGATGTCACATGAGTGATATGTATAGATATAAAGAATGGCACATGTCAGGGATGTTCCATGAGTCGTACGTATTGATATAAAGAATGACACACGTCAGGGATGTCCCATAAGTCATACGTATAGATTCAGCAATGTCCCATGAGTCGAATCTATAGGTAAAAGAATGGCTTATGTCAGGGATGTCTCATGAGTCGTACATATAGATATAAAGAATGGCACACATCAGGGATGTCCCATGAGTCGTATGTATAGATATAAAGAATGGCACATGTCAGGGATGTCCCATGAGTCGTACACACACACATATATATATATATATATATATATATATATATATATATATATATATATATATATATAAAGAACGTTAGGGATGTCCCACAACTCGTACATACAGACATAAAGAGTGGCACACGTCAGGGATGTCCCATGAGTCATACGTATAGACATAAAGAATGGCACACGTCAGGGATTTCCCATGAGTCATACGTATAGACATAAAGAATGGCACACGTCAGGGATTTCCCATGAGTCGTACGTATAGATATAAAGAATGGAACACGTCAGGGATGTCCCATGAGTTGTACGTACAGATATAAAGAATGGCACACATCACGGATGTCCTTTGAGTCATACGTATATATATAAAAATGGCACATGTCAGGGATGTTACATGAGTTGTACGTATAGATATAAAGAATGGCACACATCAGGGATGTCCCATGAGTCGTACATATAGGTACAAAGAATGGCACATGTCAGGGATGTCCCATGAGTTGTACGAATATATATAAAGAATGGCATATGTCAGGGATGTCCCATGAGTTGTACGTATAGATATAAAGAATGGCACACATCAGGGATGTCCCATGAGTCATACATATAGGTACAAAGAATGGCACATGTCAGGGATGTCCCATGAGTTGTACGAATATATATAAAGAATGGCATATGTCAGGGATGTCCCATGAGTCGTACTTATAGGTACAAAGAATGGCAAACATCAGGGATGTCCCATGAGTTGTACGTATATATATATATATATAAAGAATGGCATATGTCAGGGATGTCCCATGATTCATACATATAGATGTAAAGAATGGAACATGTCAGGGATGTACCATGAGTTGTACGTATAAATATAAAGAATGGCACACATGAGGGATGTCCCATGAGTCGTACATATATATATATAAAGAATGGCACATGTCAGGGATGTCCCATGAGTCATATGTATAGATATAAAGAATGGCACACATTAGGGATGTCCACGAGTCGTACGTATAGATATAAAGAATGGCACATGTCAGGGATGTCACATGAGTCATACGTATAGGTACAAAGAATGGCACATGTCAGGGATGTGCCATAAGTCGTGCATATATATATATATATATATATATATATATATATATATATATATATATATATATATATATAAGAAAAGGCACACATCAGGGATTTCACATGAGTCGTACGTTTAGGTAGAAAGAATGGCACATTTCATGGATGTCCCATGAGTCATACGTATAGACATAAAAAATGTCACATGTCAGGGATTTCCCATGAGTCATACGTATAGATATAAAAAATGGCAAATATTAGGGATGTCCCATGAGTCGTACATATAGGGGCAAAGAATGGCACATGTCAGGGATGTCCCATGAGTCATACATATAGATATAAAAAATGGCATACGCCAGGGATGTCCCATGAGTTGTACGTATAGATATAAAGAATGGCACACGTCACGAATGTCCCTTGAGTTGTATGTAAAGCTACAAAGATTGGCACATGTCAGGAATGTCCCATGAGTCGTACATATACATATGAAGAATGGCACACATCAGGGATGTCCCACGAGTCGTACGCATATGTACAAAGAATGGCAAGAGTCAGGGATGTCCCATGACTCGTACGTATAGATACAAAGAATGGTACATGTCAGGGATGTCCCATGAGTCGTACGTATAGCTATAAAGAATGGCACACGTCAGGTATATCCCATGAGTTGTACGTATAGATATAAAGAATGGCACAAGTCATGGATATCACATGAATCGTACGTATACATATAAAGAATGGCACATGTCAGGGATGTCCCATGAGTCATACGTATAGATATAAAGAATGGCACACATCAGAGATGTTCCATGAGTCGTACGTATAGATATAAAAAATGGCACATGTCAGGGATGTCTCATTAGTCGTACTTATAGATATAAAGAATGGCATACGTCAGGGATGTCCCATGAGTCATACGTATCGTTACAAAGAATGGCACATGTCAGGGATGTCCCATGAGCTGTACATATAGATATAAAGAATGGTACTTGTCAGGGATGTCCCATGAGTCGTACGTATAGATATAAAGAATGGAATACGTCAGGGATGTCCCATAAGTCGTATGAATAGATATAAAGAATGGCACACATCAAGGATGTCCCATGAGTCGTATGTATAGCTATAAGGAATGGCACATGTCAGGGATGTCCCACGAGTCGTACGTATAAAAATAAAGAAAGGCACATGTCAGGGATGCCCCATGAGTCGTATGAATAGGTACAAAGAATGGCATATGTCAGGGATGTCCCATGAGTCGTACATATAGTTATAAAGAATGGCACATGTCAGGGATGTCCAATGAGTCATACGTATACATATAAAGAATGGCACATGTCAGGGATGACCCATGAGTCGTACGTATAGATATAAAGAATGGCACATGTCAGGGATGTCCCATGAGTCGTACGTATAGATTCAAAGAATGACACACGTCGGGGATGTCCCATGAGTCATACGTATAGATATAGAGAATGGCACAGGTCAGGGATGTCCCATGACTCGTACGTATAGGTACAAATAATGGCATATGTCAGGGATGTCCCATGAGTCGTACATATAGATATAGAGAATGGCACACTTCAGGGATGTCCCATAAGTCGTACCTATAGATATAAAGAATGGCACAAGTCAGTGATGTCCTATGAGTTGTACGTATATATATATATATATATATATATATATACATACACACACACGTATATATATATATATATATACATATATATATATATACATATATATATATATATATATATATATATATATATATATGTATATATAAAGAATGGCAAACGTCAGGAATGTCCCATGAGTCGTACGTATAGATATAAAGAATGGCACACATCAGGGATGTCCCATAAGTTGTACCTATAGATATAAAGAATGGCACACGTCAGGGATGTCCCAGAGTCGTATGTATAGATTTAAAGAATGGCACACGTCAGGGATGTCCCATAAGTCGTACCTATAGATATAAAGAATGGCACATGTCAGGGATGTCCCATGAGTCGTATGTATAGATATAAAGAATGGCACGTCAGCGGTGTCCCATGAGTCGTACGTATAGATATAAAGAATGGCACACATCAGGGATGTCCCATAAGTTGTACCTATAGATATAAAGAATGGCACACATCAGGGATGTCCCATAAGTTGTACCTATAGATACAAAGAATGGCACATGTCAAGGGATGTCCTATGACTCATACGTATAGATATAAAGAATGGCACACGTCAGGAATGTCCATGAGTCATACGTATAGATATAAAGAATGGCACACGTCAGGGATGTCTCATGAGTCGTACATATAGGTACAAAGAATGGCACATGTCAGGGATGTCCTATAAGTCGTACATATAGATATAAGGAAAGGCACACATCAGGGATTTCCCATGATCCATACGTACAGGTACAAAGAATGGCACACGTCAGAGATATCCCATGAGTCGTACGTATAGATATAAAGAATGGCATATATTAGGGTTGTCGCATGAGTTGTACATATAGATATAAAGAATGGCACATGTCAGGGATGTCCCATGAGTCGTACGTATAGGTACAGAGAATGGCACATGACAGGGATGTCCCATGAGTCGTACATATAGATATAAAAAATGGCACACGTCACGGATATCCCATGAGTTGTACATATAGATATAAAGAATGGCACACGTCAGGGATGTCCCACGTGTTGCACGTATAGGTACAAAGAATGGCACATGTCAGGGATGACCGATGAGTCGTACATTTAGATATAAAGAATGGCACACGTCAGGGATGTCCCATGAGTCGTACATATAGATATAAAGAATGGAACATATTAGGGATGTCACATGAGTTGTACATATAGAAATTAAGAATGGCACATGTCAGGGATGTCCCCCGAGTCGTATGTATAGGTACAAAGAATTGCACATGTCAGGGATGTCCCATGAGTCATACATATAGATATAAAAAATGGCACATGTCAGGGATGTCCCATGAGTCATACGTATAGATATAAAGAATGGCACACGTCAGGGATGTCCCTTGAGTTGTATGTAAAGCTACAAAGAATGGCACATGTCAGGGGTGTCCCATGAGTCATACATATACATATAAAGAATGGCACACATCAGGGATGTCCCATGAGTTGTATGTATAGGTACAAAGAATGGCACACATCAGGGATGTTCCATGAGTCGTAAATATAGATATAAAGAATGGCACACATTAGGGATATCCCATGAGTCGTACGTATAGGTACCAGGAATGGCACATGTCAGGGATGTCCCATGAGTCTTACATACAGATATAAAGAATGGCACACATCAGGGATGTCCCATGAGTTGTACATATAGATATAAAGAATGGCACATGTCAGAGATGTCCCATGAGTCGTACGTATAGATACAATGAATGGCACATGTCAGGGATGTCCCATGAATCGTACGTATAGATATAAAGAATGGCACACATCAGGGATGTCCATGAGTCATACGTATAGTACAAAGAATGGCATATGTCAGGGATGTCCTATGAGTCGTACATATAGATATAAAGAATTGGACAAGTCAGGGATCTCCCCTGGGTCATACGTATAGATATAAAGAATGGCACACGGCAGGGATGTCCCATGAGTCGTACATATAGATATAGAGAATGGCACACGTCAGGGATGTCCCATAAGTCGTACGTATAGATATAAAGAGTGTTACACATCAGGGATGTCCCTTGAGTTGTTTGTATAGATATAAAGAATGGCACACGTCAGCAATGTCCCATGAGTCGTACATATAGATATAAAGAATGGCACACTTCAGGGATGTCACATGAGTCATACATATCGATATAAAGAGTGGCACAAGTCAGGGATGTCCCATGAGTCGTACGTATAGATATAAAGAATGACACATGTCAGGGATGTCCCATGAGTCGTACGTATAGATTCAAAGAATTGCACACGTCGGGGATGTCCCATGAGTCATACGTATAGGTACAAAAAATAGCATATGTCAGGGATGTCCCATGAGTCGTACATATAGATATAAAGAATGGCACATATCGGGGATGTCCCATAAGTCGTACGTATAGATATAAAGAGAGGCACATCTCAGGGATGTCCCATGAGTCGTATGTATAGATATAAAGAATGGCACACATCAGGGATGTCCCATGAGTCGTATGTATAGATATAAAGAAAGGCACATGTCAGGGATGTCCCATGAGTCGTACATATAGATATAAAGAATGGCACAAGTCAGGGGTGTCCTATGAGTCGTACGTATAGATATAAAGAATGGCACAAGTCAGGGATGTCCCATGAGTCGTTTCTATAGATATAAAGAATGGCACACGTCAGGGATGTCCCATGAGTTGTACATATAGATATAAAGAATGGCACACATCAGGCATATCCCATGAGTCATACATATAGATATAAAGAATGGAACGTGTTAGGGATGTCCCATGAGTCGTACACATAGATAAAAAGAATGGAACACGTCAGGGCTGTCCCATGGGTTGTACGCATAGCTATAAAGAATGGCACATGTCAGGGATATCTCATTAGTCATATCTATGGATATAAAGAATTGCTCATGTCAGGGATGTCCCATGAGTCGTACATATAGGTATAAATAATGGCACATGTCAGGGATGTCACATGAGTCATACATATAGATATAAAGAATGGCACATGTCAGTGATGTCCCATGAGTCGTACGTATTCACATAAAGAATGGCACACATCAGGGATGTTCCATGAGGCGTACGTATAGATATAAAGAATGGCACATGTCAGGGATGTCACATGAGTCGTACGTATAGATATAAAGAATGGCACCCGTCAGGGATGTCCCATGAGTCGTACATATAGATATAAAGAATGGCACACATCAGGGATGTCCCATGAGTTGTACATATAGATATAAAGAATGGCACACATCAGGCATATCCCATAAGTCATACATATAGATATAAAGAATGGAACCTGTTAGGGATGTCCCATGAGTCGTACGTATAGATATAAAGAATGGAACACGTCAGGGCTGTCCCATGGGTTGTACGCATAGCTATAAAGAATTGCACATGTCAGGGATATCTCATGAGTCATATCTATTGATATAAAGAATGGCACATGTCAGGGATGTCCCATGAGTCGTACGTATAGGTATAAATAATGGCACATGTCAGGGATGTCACGAGTCGTACATATAGATATAAAGAATGGCACACGTTAGTGATGTCCCATGAGTCGTACTTATACAAATAAAGAATGGCACACATCAGGGATATCCCATGAGTCGTATGTATACAAATAAAGAATGGCACACATCAGGGATGTTCCATGAGTCATACGTATAGATATAAAGAATGGCACATGTCAGGGATGTCCCACGAGTCATACTTATAGACATTAAGAATGGCACATGTCAGGGATGTCCCATGAGTCGTATGCATACGTACAAAGAATGACACACGTCAGGGATGTCCCATGAGTCATATGTTTAGCTATAAAGCATGGAACACGTCAGGGATGTCCCATGAGTCTTACATATAGATATAAAGAATGGCACACGTCAGGGATGTTCCATGAGTCGTATGTATAGATATAAGGAATGGCACATGTTGGGAATGTCCCATATGTCGTACGTATAGATATGAAGAATGGCACACATCAGGGATGTCACATGAGTCGTACATATAGATATAAAGAATGGCACATGTCAGGGATGTCCCATGAGTTGTCCGTATAGATATAAAGAATGGCACACGTCAGGGATGTCCCATGAGTCGTACATATAGATATAAAGAATGGCACATGTCAGGGATGTCCCATGAGTTGTACGTATAGATATAAAGAATGGCACACGTCAGGGATGTCCCATGAGTCGTACATATAGATATAAAGAATGGCACATGTCAGGGATGTCCCATGAGTCGTACGTATAGATATAAAGAATGGCACATGTCAGGGATGTCCCATGAGTCATACGTATAGATATATAAAGAATGGCACACGTCAGGGATGTCCCATGAGTCATACGTATAGATATAAAGAATGGCACATGTCAGGGATGTCCCATGAGTTCTATGTATAGATATAAAGAATGGCACATGTCAGGGATGTCCCATAAGTTGTACGTATAGATATAAAGAGTGCCATAAGTCAGGGATGTCCCATGAGTCATATGTATAGATATAAAGAATAGCACATGTCAGGGATTTCCCATGAGTCGTACGTATAGATATAAAAAATGGCACATGTCAGGGATGTCCCATGAGTTGTAAGTATAGATATAAAGATTGGCACACATCAGGGATGTCCCATGAGTTGTAAGTATAGATATAAAGATTGGCACACATCAGGGATGTCCCATGAGTCGTACGTATAGATGCAAAGAATGGCACACGTCAGGGATGTCCCATAAGTTGTACGTATAGATATAAAGAGTGCCATAAGTCAGGGATGTCCCATGAGTCATATGTATAGATATAAAGAATAGCACATGTCAGGGATTTCCCATGAGTCGTACGTATAGATATAAAAAATGGCACATGTCAGGGATGTCCCATGAGTTGTAAGTATAGATATAAAGATTGGCACACATCAGGGATGTCCCATGAGTTGTAAGTATAGATATAAAGATTGGCACACATCAGGGATGTCCCATGAGTCGTACGTATAGATGCAAAGAATGGCACACGTCAGGGATGTCCCATGAGTCGTACATATAAATATAAAGAATGGCACATGTCAGGGATATCCCATGAGTCGTACATATAGATATAAAAAATGGCACACGTCAGGGATGTCCCATGAGTCGTACATATAGATATAAAGAATGGCACATGTCAGGGATGTCCTTTGAGTTGTACATATAGGTACAAAGCATGGCACACTTCAGGGATGTCCCATGAGTCGTACATATAGATATAAAAAATGGCACACGTCAGGGATGTCCCATGAGTCGTACATATAGATATAAAGAATGGCACATGTCAGGGATGTCCTTTGAGTTGTACATATAGGTACAAAGCATGGCACACTTCAGGGATGTCCCATGAGTCGTACATATAGATATAAAGAATGGCACACGTCGGAAATGTCCCATGAGTCATACGTATAGATATAAAGAATGGCACACGTCAGGGATATCCCATAAGTCGTACATAGAGATATAAAGAATGGCACACGTCAGGGATGTTCCATGAGTCGTATGTTATTTGTACTAATTATGAATGTATTAGCCAGAGACGTAAAGCTATACGTGAGAGGTGTTATTTATATTACTAATAAGAGAATACAAATTCCAGCCATGCTTACTTATGCAGATGATAATTTGAATATTAGAAACAAAGTCTGGATGAAAGACATTATATGTTATATACTTTGATGTTTTAAATGTAATAAGCATGACTTTAGATAAAGAAAAAAGTAAAGGACTGGGTGATTGAGTAAATATAGGAGGAATATTTTTCTTGAAAGAAATCTCTATGTTAGATTTAAGATTTCGGGGTAAAAGTGTAAGTGAGATCAATGGAATAGGATGCTAGATGAAATAAGGCAGCTTTGCTGTTCTTGGAAAAAATGCAAACTATCATTTAATAACATGATTTATCTGATTAATTCATTATACTGGGAACGACTGCATATTTAGCTATATGCTGCCAATAATCTATAAAGAAGACATACTGCAAGTATTTGTTTCTCTTATATGGGGTTCAAGATTGAATCCATTGAAGAGAGAAGTCTTTTACATGGAAAAGGAAGATGGAAGCTTAGGATTAACAAACCCCATTGTTGATGCTGCTTCTCTGAATTTGTATAAAATGTAAAGTAAAAATATAAGTGGCATTGAGATATGTTAAAAAACTCAAAAGGGGAAATGCATATTTAAATGAAGTAATGAGATGTTATACAAAATCTTTTATAGAAAATAAAAATTGATGAAATAGAAAATGAGAGGAAAGCGTGGTATAACAATATCATGAAATAATATTATTATGTTAATCCTTGGGCTGAGCTAGTGAGTGGAAAGGTTAAAGCTATAAAACAGTGGCACACTAGAAACTGTTGTCATCTCACACCAAGAGGTTCCCTGGTTCGATTCTCAGCTGGTTTGCCTTCTGTGTGAAGTCTGTATGTCCTCTATGTGTTCATGTGGGTTTCTTCCAGGTGCTCGGCTTTCCTACCACATTTCAAAGACATGCAGTAGGTGGATAGGAGATTCTAAATTGGACAGGGGTGTGAGTGTCTTTTGTGGAAGAATAACTGTGGCAGGGATAGTCACCTGGTGGTGTGAACACTGGCTGTAGATGATTGTCACTGTTGAAGTGACACCCCAGTCCCATGAGCAAAAATGGAATAAAGGGGTGATGGATGGGACTGAATGTCTGAATGCAGTACCAAACATGTTTATGTGGGAGGTTGGCTTAATAGTTAACGTGTTTATCTTATAGACAAAATGTGCAGGTCAGGGTTTGATTTTCACATGGGGTAATTGGCTAGGCTTAAAATGTCCCACAAATGCAGTTAGCCTAATACTAACCTATGAGTATGGAAAGCATGTTGTAATAAGCAAGTAGAATGTCAAGATTGTTTATGGAGATTACTAAATAATAAATTACCAGTAAAGAGAAATATGCCATATAAATATTCTGAAAGAGTTTGTATATATTGTGGTAAAAAAGAAACTACAGAACATGCATTCGTACAATGTATAGTACTTACTGAATTGTGGGAAAATGTGTAAAGAAAATTTCTAGGAAAATTTAAAGGAGACAAATAAGGACTTTGTTAATAAAAGAGATAAATGATTGTTTATGTTATGTGGACCATTTGGAATGAAAGGCTAAGTAATCATATTTAATGGTAAATGGATACTAGCAGTCATTTTAAGGAAGATTAGATGGTGGATGTGGAAAAAGAAGTGGAGGTCAAATAAGGTAATGAAGGTTTAACATAATAATGAAAAGAAAGACATGATTGTATGACAATAACGGAAACGGATATAACTGTGTAGATATGTAAATAAGTATGTCTTCAAATAGTACTGGACATAATGGCTTTAAATAATGACCCTTACTCTTTTTGGTAGGTGTTGCAGGATCCTTTACATCGACATTAGCTACCACCAACTCAGACAAATGGGACTTTCGTTTTATGTCTCATCCGAAGGACAGTACACTCAGGAATACAGTACCCCCTTATGCTGTGCTGAAGTGTTAGCCATCCATTTTCCTAGTATGGGAATAGAACCTAAAGCCTTCTACACCAAACGGGAGTGTGTTACCTGTTATACCACTGACATTGTATTTTTATTCAATAATAGGTCTGATGAGATATAAGTAAATGGGAATTAAAACTTCTTTGCATTTAGTGAAAATGCCTTTGGAAATTAAATGAGCCAGATAAAGGTTTCATGAACTACAGTGGAGACATGATGGTCAAATGATAAGGACTTATCTACAAGAGTGCTTAAATCCCTTACAGCAGTATCTGATTAGAGAGGTGCATCACCTATATTGTAAGTGAAACTGTTTTGTTTACCAAAATTAATTATGCTAAATTTTTTACACTTAATTTGAGACCATTGTCCTTTCACCAATTTTTAACATGATCTAAACCATGTTGGAGCAATTGTAAATCAGTTGAAGATAAAATGACAACATCCAATTTAAAGACATGCAAAATTAGTTAACCATAAGCCAGATGTGCTGGACTGAAGTCCTGAGAAATAAATGACAAATAAGAAAGGGCCCAAAACTGGAAGCTATGGTACACCACTGGTAACTTTTTTGCTTTCAGATGTGACATTTCTGACTCTAAACACATGGGTTCTAAAAGGCAACCAGTTAGTTATCCAATTCTCAATATAAGAATTTATATTAAGATTTACAAGACTGTCAATAATTCCTGCATGAGGAACAGTGTCAAAGGTCACTGTCAGGTCTAGACATGCTGCATGCAATGCATAACCACTATCCACTGCTTCAGTTATTTTTTCAGGCACATTAATGAGGTTAAAGAAGAAGAACCTTTCTTTGAGCCAAACTGATGAGGGACCAGGTTTAAGAGGTTTTCAATGTCCAGATTAATGAGGTCTGAGATACTGCACTCCATAGCTTTATATGTGAGGCCTACAAATACCAGAGTCTATGGCTTGACCGCATACATTTTAATTTGTTTCTATATATGTTTTCCTTTGGTATTGCATTTAAATTCCTCATACTATGTATGTAACTAAATGTTTTTCACTAGTTTGTTTAATTGTACCACTGCAATTAATGTTTTTTTTTTTTTATGTGGAGCTTTTCTCCCCAGGCCTCTGCTGAAAATGGAGATATATCCAGTTGGACTAGCCCGGTCAACAAATGTAAAATAAATAAAATAAAATTGTTTGTTGTACTGAGCAAACATTAAGAGTGTTAAATACACTTTTAGCTTGATTTACAATACTAGTCAACTACTGAGTAAAAGAGAAAAAAACATTAAGAGAAACACTGAATTAGCAGGATGTAGTGGAAGGCATTGCTAGTAATGTTTAGTACAACAGGAGATCAGACAAGACAAGGTGAGTTAAGAGTGTAGGTAAAACAAGAGAAGCACAGCAGTTTGTAAGCGATGTTTATCAAATTTATATACATTATGTGAGTGGATGCATCATTATTTATTTATTTATTTATTTATTTATTTATTCCAGTTTGGTGACAGGGGAAGTCCACTGGGCCAAAGAGCCCATTTTCAGTGGAGGCCCAGGGAGAAAAGCTCCATAATACAATGTTACAAGACATAATGATTCAATTTTAAGAAGCACAAATAAAACTCAAAGATAAAATTGATTTACATGCAAAAGGTTGAATTTTTTAAATCGTAGATAGTATGCATTCAAGTTGGTAGTCCTTCAATTCAGTAACATTTGAAGTTAAGGAAAGAGTCCAGGAGGATGATAGACAATTTGCATAGGGTTGGGAGTAGTTGTTAGTTACATTAGCATTGTGTGACTAAGAGAGATAACAGGAAGGTATGAAGGTTAGCCAGGAGAGAAGGAAGAGGGGAGCTTGGGGGGTATAGAGTGAAGTGTGCAGTTACATTTTTGATGAGTATGCAGGTAGGAGAGGGGTTGAGTTTTGTAGGAGTGTAGGTTGTCACATGTCCTCAGGGCAGAGGGAAGGGCATTCCATTTTTTAGCAAGGGAAAAGGACAGTAAAAGTTGACCGGCTGGGCGTTTGGGTTTGTGGATGGAAATAAGGTTTTGGTTAGAAGATCTAAGGGGTCTGGGGGGGTGTAAGGTTGGAGAATATTGGATAGTGCGGGGCAGAGGGTGGGGCGAAAGATTAATTTGTGGGCTGAGACAATTTGGAGGTAGTCTAGTTGATTGGGGAGTTCAAGCCAATTTACTTTGTAGTGATGTGCAGTGATGAGAGAGGGAATTTGCCTTGGTGGCAAATTTGGAAATTGTATTGTAGCATACTTCCAGTTTGGAGGTTAGGGTAGAAGATAGATTTGTAAGCAGAGGGGCACCATATATAAGAGATGGGAGGAGATATGTAGTGGCTAAGGTATGTCGAGTAGAGGGGGAGAGGAATTGATTATTTCTGTATAGTAGGCCGAGTTTTATATGGGTTTTTTTGATGTTAAGTTGGATATGGGTATTGAATTTTAAGTGTTCATCGATTGTGACCCTTAGGAGTTTAGCGGAGGGAACAGTGCTAATGCTGGAGTTGTTAAGGCAAGAAATTTGAAATAAATTTTTTTCGGTGGTGGTGGATTTTGTGTGGGTGAAAAGAAGAATCTTAGTTTTGTTAGCGTTAAGTGAGAGGTGATTTTCATGCATCCATTTTTTCGTGGTTGTGAAGGCAGTTTGAGTTAGAGATTGGAGTTCTTTAAAGCTGGAAGCAGAGCAGATCAAAGTAGAGTCATCTGCGTATTGGACAATTTTGGTATTGGGAATAGCTTTGTGGAAATCATTAACAAAAATGTTAAATAGCAGAGGGCCAAGTATAGAGCCTTGGGGAACTCCTGCGGTGATGGGAAGGAAGCTGGAGGAGGCTTGGCCCCATTTCACGGCTTGGGACCTGTCAGGAAGGTAGCTGGAAAACCAGGATAGAGTTTTTGGGGAGATGTTGAGGTTAGATTAATGGTTTAGTAGATAGGAGTGGGAGATGGTATCGAAAGCTTTAGATAGATCTAAGAAAACAGATGAAACTAAGTTACCAGACTCTCGGGCTGAATTGACAGAGTGTAAGAAGGAGAGAAGGGCTGTGTTTGTATTATGTCCAGGGCAAAAACCATGTTGGGTAGGAGAGAGCAGATGGTGTTCGGTTAGGAATGGCATGAGCTGCAGGTGATGCATTTTTCAAGAATTTTTGAGATAGGAGAGAGGATGGCTATGGGACGGAAGTTAGAGAAGTTATAATTTTTGCCACATTTGGGGAGTGGGAGAATAAAAGCAGAGCGCCATAGTTTGGGTACATAAGACTTGAGAAGAGATCTATTTATCAGGATGCTAATAGGGAGAGCAATACTTTCTGAGGCAATTTTTAAGAAGGAGGAGGGGATGTTGTCAGGGGCATTGGTGCAAGGTTTGAGTTTGGAGAGAAGTTTTTTTATAAAGTGGGTGGTTACAGGTTTGAGTTTAGAGATAGGGGAAGAGGGAGGAGAGGATGTGGAGACTTGGGAAGAGGGGGGTGGGGGATGTTGTTGGGGAAGGTTTTGGTTAGCTTAGCAATAGAAGAGGTGAAGAAGGAGTTGAACAGATTGGCAATTTCTTGGTCAGATTTGCTAGTATCAGGGCAAGGGTTCTTTGTTGTACCAGGCTTAAGAAGAGAGTTAATAGTATTCCAGAATTGTTTGAGGTTTTTTGCATGATTTATTTGTAAATGGTTGTAGTGAGACTTTTTATCTCTTAGGACATGTTTTTTTGGCTAGGTTTTGTAACTGTTTGTATTTAAGTAAATATTCAGGTTGTTTATGATGGAGATAGTTTTTCCAAGATTTATCTCTTTGTTGCATAATTTACTTGGTTTCTTTAGTAAGCCAAGGGGCAATCTTGGCTTTGACTCTTTTAGTACGGATTGGAGCTAAGGAGTTTAGGATAGAAAGGAATTTAGAGTTGAAGAAATGAATGCCTTCGTCTAGGGGTAGGGTTTTTAGTGGGTTCCAGTTAGTGATTTTGAGGGAGTCAGAGAAGGTGGAGAGGTTAAAGTTGGTTAAGTTGCGAGTGTGTAAGAGTTTGTGGGAGAAGGAGGAAGAGGGTGTTGTTCTATAGGTGAAAGCAGGGAGGTGGTCTCCTAGAGGGTCTGGAATGACACCAGATGTTGTGGTTCTGTTTGGATGAGACACCAGGATCCAGTCTAGGATGGAGCCTGTGAGGTTGGTTTTGTTGGGCCTAGTGGTAGAGTTAATAAGTTGTGTGAAATTGAAAAGAGTGATAGATAAGGTGGGATTTTGGTGACTGATTTATTGCCAGTTAATATTTACATCTCCCATAATGTACGTTTCATGTTTAATATTTGAGGAGGACCAGGAGAGGAAGTATTCCAAGGTTTTGGTGTTGTTACCAGGAGGAATGTAAAGGGAGATGATGCAGATACATTTATGGTCATTTAATTTTAGAAGGCCGGTTACTAGTTCAGCATTATGAAAGGAAGGGATAGGCTTTGGGAAGAGAGTGATGGATAAGTGATTAGCGTAGATTAGTGCTACACCACCACCTCTTTTGTTTATGCGGTCAGATCGGAGGGATTGAAAATCGGGGGGAAGGAATTCAGTGTCCGTTATGTGTGGTTTTAACCAAGTTTCAGAGATGGCTACAATATCAGGTGAATTATGGTTTAGTCACGCATGAAAGAGGGTGATTTTATTAGTTAAGCTTTGGGCGCTGATGGTGAGAAATTTCAGGTCTTTACAATTTGGTTTGTTGTTGAAGTTATGGTTATTTGTTTGAGACATGTTTGGTCCAGGGTTGGGATGAATGTCGCCTGCTAAGCTGAGGAAATAGAGAAGGTGAGTAAGTTTGTTGGGCTTTCGTTTGTTAGGGAAAGGATAGTAGGGGGTGGGTTTAGGTTTGTAGCATTTATTAGGGATTTGGAAGAGTTTTAATTTTAATAGAACGGAGGAGTGAAATGGAATTAAGGAGACAGAGATATTGTGGTAATGATTTGTAGGGTGTGGTGGTGGAGGTGGATATGGAGGGTTTAGGTGAAAGGTGGTATAAGAGGTGGAATGGTATAGAGGAAGAAGAATGAGGAGTAGGAGTAGTGCAGGGGCAGGGATTGTAGTAGGAATGGAAGGCATCATAGAATGAGAGTTTGATTAGAGGTAAAGATAGAGAGAAGAACAGTTAATGAAAATTGAAGATGAAGATAATTGTAGGTTAGATAGGAGTTAGGTAAGGCAGGTGGGTGGGAAGGAGGGTAGTTTAAAAGATAAGGTTGGTGGAGGGGGAGGCAGTTTTCGAGAAAATGGGTGAAGTAATCTTGTGAGGGGATTGAGTGATGTAAGTGGGAGGGAGTATGGGATGACAAATGGGTGGGAATTGGGGCAGGGTAGGGGAGCGCAGTGAGCCCGCAGGGTGAACGGAGTGGGATAGAGCAACAGGGCAGAAGAGTCCAGCTGAAAAAGTATCAGCTACTGCAGGTTGGAGCTGAGGTAAGTTGGTAGAAGTACAGAAAGACTGGATGGAGGTAAGTGGGGTTTGAGCAACTCGGGGAAAGAGAAAAGTATAAAGGTGGGGAAAGTGGAGCAAAATAAGGGGAGGTTTGGCTTTCGAAGGGTTTAGAGGAGAAATTGGAGTAAAAGATTAGAATGGAGTAGGAGCAGGCAAATGTGGAATAGTGCTGCCACCTACTGGAGAAAGGAGAAAAAGGCAGGCAGAGAGTGATAGGGAGTAAAGAATAGAGCAAATGGACCAAGGCTTAAAGGTAGAGAGAAAACAAAAAGGGGCTAAAAGGTAAGTCTTCAGAGGGGTACAGAAGAGGGATAGGGGGCCGGAGGTTAGTTAGTACCACAAGGAGGGGAGTTTTTTTGCTGTCTGCGGTAGGCTTCTGTGTCACGCTCACAGAGGGACCGGCTATCTACTAAGAAAGCTTAGATAGGTATAAGGCTACATACATTTACTGAAAGATTATTTAGGGATTCCACTCTGATGTTCCTTTTCAAAGAAGAGCCCAGTTTAGTAAGCAGAATAAGTGCAGATTGAGCTGACTGAGCTTTTGCAGGAGGTAGTCTGTTTATTCAGGTGGTAGAGCAGGACATTCAGGGGTGGAGTACTGTAGAGAAAGAGGGGAAAATAAACAAAATAAGTATTTGGGGAAGAGAGGAGGCAAATGTAAGAAGTAGGGAGAGTAGAGAAAGAGGAGGAATATAGATAGTAGGAGTTAGTGTAGAATAAGGAGGAAAACTTGAGGACAAAGAGGATAGATCTAGAGGAAGGGTATGTTTGAGGGAGAGTTAAAATTGTAAGGTAAAGATAGAGAGAAGAACAGTTAATGAAAATTGAAGATGAAGATAGAGAGAAGAACAGTTAATGAAAATTGAAGGTGAAGATAGAGAGAAGAACAGTTAATGAAAATTGAAGGTGAAGATAGAGAGAAGAACAGTTAATGAAAATTGAAGGTGAAGATAGAGCGAAGAACGGTTAATGAAAATTGAAGGTGAAGATAGAGAGAACAGTTAATGAAAATTGAAGGCGAAGATAGAGAGAAGAACAGTTAATGAAAATTGAAGGTGAAGATGGAGGACAGAACAGTTAATGAAAATTGAAGGTGACGATAGAGAGAAGAACAGTTAATGAAAATTGAAGGCGAAGATAGAGAGAAGAACGGTTAATGAAAATTGAAGGTGAAGATAAAGAGAAGAACAGTTAATGAAAATTGAAGGCAAAGATAGAGAGAAGAACTGTTAATGAAAATTGAAGGTGAAGATAGAGAGAAGAACAGTTAATGAAAATTGAAGGTGAAGATAGAGAGAAGAACAGTTAATGAAAATTGAAGGTGAAGATAGAGAGAAGAACGGTTAATGAAAATTTAAGGTGAAGATAGAGAGAACAGTTAATGAAAATTGAAACCGAAGATAGAGAGAAGAACAGTTAATGAAAATTGAAGTTGAAGATAGAGCGAAGAACAGATAATGAAAATTGAAGGTGAAGATAGAGAGAAGAACAGTTAATGTAAATTGAAGGCGAAGATAGAGAGAAGAACAGTTAAGGAAAATTGAAGGTGAAGATAGAGCGAAGAACAGTTAATGAAAACTGAAGGTGAAGATAAAGAGAAGAACAGTTAATGAAAATTGAAGGTGAAGATGGAGGACAGAACAGTTAATGAAAATTGAAGGTGAAGATGGAGGACAGAACAGTTAATGAAAATTGAAGGCAACGATAGAGAAGAGAACAGTTAATGAAAATTGAAGGCGAAGATAGAGAGAACAGTTAATGAAAATTGAAGGCGAAGATAGAGAAGAACAGTTAATGAAAATTGAAGGTGAAGATAGAGCGAAGAACAGTTAATGAAAACTGAAGGTGAAGATAGAGAGAAGAACAGTTAATGAAAATTGAAGGTGAAGATAGAGCGAAGAACATTTAATGAAAATTGAAGGCGAAGATAGAGAGAAGAACAGTTAATGAAAATTGAAGGTGAAGATGGAGGACAGAACAGTTAATGAAAATTGAAGGTGAAGATGGAGGACAGAACAGTTAATGAAAATTGAAGGCGACGATAGAGAAGAGAACAGTTAATGAAAATTGAAGGCGAAGATAGAGAGAAGAACAGTTAATGAAAATTGAAGGTGAAGATGGAGGACAGAACAGTTAATGAAAATTGAAGGTGAAGATGGAGGACAGAACATTTAATGAAAATTGAAGGCGACGATAGAGAAGAGAACAGTTAATGAAAATTGAAGGCGAAGATAGAGAGAAGAACAGTTAACGAAAACTGAAGTTGAAGATAGAGAGAAGAACAGTTAATGAAAATTGAAGGCGAAGATAGAGAGAAGAACAGTTAATGAAAATTGAAGGCGAAGATAGAGAGAAGAACAATTAATGAAAATTGAAGGCAAAGATAGAGAGAAGAACAGTTAATGAAAATTGAAGGTGAAGATGGAGGACAGAACAGTTAATGAAAATTGAAGGTGAAGATGGAGGACAGAACAGTCAATGAAAATTGAAGGCGACGATAGAGAAGAGAACAGTTAATGAAAATTGAAGGTGAAGATAGAGAGAAGAACAGTTAATGAAAATTGAAGGTGAAGATAGAGCGAAGAACAGTTAATGAAAATTGAAGGTGAAGATGGAGGACAGAACAGTTAATGAAAATTGAAGGTGAAGATGGAGGACAGAACAGTTAATGAAAACTGAAGTTGAAGATAGAGAGAAGAACAGTTAATGAAAATTGAAGGCGAAGATAGAGAGAAGAACAGTTAATGAAAATTGAAGGCGAAGATAGAGAGAAGAACAATTAATGAAAATTGAAGGCAAAGATAGAGAGAAGAACAGTTAATGAAAATTGAAGGTGAAGATGGAGGACAGAACAGTTAATGAAAATTGAAGGTGAAGATGGAGGACAGAACAGTCAATGAAAATTGAAGGCGACGATAGAGAAGAGAACAGTTAATGAAAATTGAAGGCGAAGATAGAGAGAAGAACAGTTAATGAAAATTGAAGGTGAAGATAGAGCGAAGAACAGTTAATGAAAATTGAAGGTGAAGATGGAGGACAGAACAGTTAATGAAAATTGAAGGTGAAGATGGAGGACAGAACAGTTAATGAAAATTGAAGGCGACGATAGAGAAGAGAACAGTTAATGAAAATTGAAGGCGAAGATAGAGAGAAGAACAGTTAATGAAAATTGAAGGTGAAGATAGAGCGAAGAACAGTTAATGAAAATTGAAGGTGAAGATAGAGCGAAAAACAGTTAATGAAAATTGAAGGTGAAGATAAAGAGAAGAACAGTTAATGAAAATTGAAGGCGAAGATAGAGAGAAGAACAGTTAATGAAAATTGAAGGTGAAGATGGAGGACAGAACAGTTAATGAAAATTGAAGGCGACGATAGAGAAGAGAACAGTTAATGAAAATTGAAGGCGAAGATAGAGAGAAGAACAGTTAATGAAAATTGAAGGTGAAGATAGAGCGAAGAACAGTTAATGAAAACTGAAGGTGAAGATAGAGCGAAGAACAGTTAATGAAAATTGAAGGTGAAGATAGAGCGAAGAACAGTTAATGAAAATTGAAGGTGAAGATAGAGCGAAGAACAGTTAATGAAAATTGAAGGTGAAGATAAAGAGAAGAACAGTTAATGAAAATTGAAGATGAAGATAGAGAAGAATAGTTAATGAAAAATGAAGATGAAGATAGAGAGAAGAACAGTTAATGAAAATTGAAGGTGAAGATGGAGAGAAGAACAGTTAATGAAAATTGAAGATGAAGATAGAGAGAAGAACAGTTAATGAAAATTGAAGATGAAGATAGAGAAGAACAGTTAATGAAAATTGAAGGTGAAGATGGAGAGAAGATGAGTTAATAAAAATTGAAGATGAAGATAGAGAGAAGAACAGTTAATGAAAATTGAAGATGAAGATAGAGAAGAACAGTTAATGAAAATTGAAGTTGAAGATAGAGAGAAGAAAAGTTAATGAAAATTGAAGGCAAAGATAGAGAGAAGAACAGTTAATGAAAATTGAAGGCGAAGATAGAGAGAAGAACAGTTAATAAAAATTGAAGGCGAAGATAGAGAGAAGAACAGTTAATGAAAATTGAAGGTGAAGATAGAGAGAAGAACAGTTAATGAAAATTGAAGGTGAAGATAGAGAGAAGAACAGTTAATGAAAACTGAAGGTGAAGATGGAGGACAGAACAGTTAATGAAAATTGAAGGCGACGATAGAGAAGAGAACAGTTAATGAAAATTGAAGGCGAAGATAGAGAGAAGAACGGTTAATGAAAATTGAAGGTGAAGATAAAGAGAAGAACAGTTAATGAAAATTGAAGGTGAAGATAGAGAGAAGAACAGTTAATGAAAATTGAAGGTGAAGATAGAGAGAAGAACAGTTAATGAAAATTGAAGGTGAAGATAGAGAGAAGGGTTAATGAAAATTGAAGGTGAAGATAGAGAGAACAGTTAATGAAAATTGAAGGCGAAGATAGAGAGAAAAACAGTTAATGAAAATTGAAGTTGAAGATAGAGCGAAGAACGGATAATGAAAATTGAAGGTGAAGATAGAGAGAAGAACAGTTAATGAAAATTGAAGGCGAAGATAGAGAGAAGAACAGTTAAGGAAAATTGAAGGTGAAGATAGAGCGAAGAACAGTTAATGAAAACTGAAGGTGAAGATAAAGAGAAGAGCAGTTAATGAAAATTGAAGGTGAAGATGGAGGACAGAACAGTTAATGAAAATTGAAGGTGAAGATGGAGGACAGAACAGTTAATGAAAATTGAAGGCGACGATAGAGAAGAGAACAGTTAATGAAAATTGAAGGCAAAGATAGAGAGAACAGTTAATGAAAATTGAAGGCGAAGATAGAGAGAAGAACAGTTAATGAAAATTGAAGGTGAAGATAGAGCGAAGAACAGTTAATGAAAACTGAAGGTGAAGATAGAGAGAAGAAAAGTTAATGAAAATTGAAGGTGAAGATGGAGGACAGAACAGTTAATGAAAATTGAAGGTGAAGATGGAGGACAGAACAGTTAATAAAAATTGAAGGCGACGATAGAGAAGAGAACAGTTAATGAAAATTGAAGGCGAAGATAGAGAGAAGAACAGTTAATGAAAATTGAAGGTGAAGATAGAGAGAAGAACAGTTAATGAAAATTGAAGGTGAAGATAGAGCGAAGAACAGTTAATGAAAATTGAAGGTGAAGATAGAGCGAAGAACAGTTAATGAAAATTGAAGGCGAAGATAGAGAGAAGAACAGTTAATGAAAATTGAAGGTGAAGATGGAGGACAGAACAGTTAATGAAAATTGAAGGTGAAGATGGAGGGCAGAACAGTTAATGAAAATTGAAGGCGACGATAGAGAAGAGAACAGTTAATGAAAATTGAAGGCGAAGATAGAGAGAAGAACAGTTAATTGAAATTTAAGGTGAAGATAAAGAGAAGAACAGTTAATGAAAATTGAAGGTGAAGGTAGAGCGAAGAACAGTTAATAAAAATTGAAGGCGAAGATAGAGAGAAGAACAGTTAATGAAAATTGAAGGTGAAGATGGAGGACAGAACAGTTAATGAAAATGGAAGGTGAAGATGGAGGACAGAACAGTTAATGAAAATTGAAGGCGACGATAGAGAAGAGAACAGTTAATGAAAATTGAAGGCGAAGATAGAGAGAAGAACAGTTAATGAAAATTGAAGGTGAAGATAGAGCGAAAAACAGTTAATGAAAATTGAAGGTGAAGATAGAGCGAAGAACAGTTAATGAAAACTGAAGGCGAAGATGGAGGACAGAACAGTTAATGAAAATTGAAGGTGAAGATGGAGGA
Source organism: Protopterus annectens (assembly GCF_019279795.1). Classification (NCBI taxonomy): domain Eukaryota; kingdom Metazoa; phylum Chordata; order Ceratodontiformes; family Protopteridae; genus Protopterus; species Protopterus annectens. The sequence goes on along the minus strand of NC_056726.1, from coordinate 1,521,811,805 downwards.
CAGAACAGTTAATGAAAATTGAAGCCGACGATACAGAAGAGAACAGTTAATGAAAATTGAAGGCGAAGATAAAGAGAAGAACAGTTAATGAAAATTGAAGATGAAGATAGAGAGAAGAACAGTTAATGAAAATTGAAGATGAAGATAGAGAAGAATAGTTAATAAAAATTGAAGATGAAGACAGAGAGAAGAACAGTTAATGAAAATTGAAGGTGAAGATGGAGAACAGTTAATGAAAATTGAAGATGAAGATAGAGAGAAGAACAGTTAATGGAAATTGAAGGCGAAGATAGAGAGAAGAACAGTTAATGAAAATTGAAGGCGAAGATAAAGAGAAGAACAGTTAATAAAAATTGAAGGCGAAGATAGAGAGAAGAACAGTTAATGAAAATTGAAGGTGAAGATAGAGAGAAGAACAGTTAATGAAAATTGAAGGTGAATATAGAGAGAATAACCGTTAATGAAAATGGAAGGCCAAGATAGAGAGAAGAACAGTTAATGAAAATTGAAGGTGAAGATAAAGAGAGAAGAACAGTTAATGAAAATTGAAGGTGAAGATAGAGGGAAGAAGAGTTAATGAAAATTGAAGGTGAAGATAGAGAGAAGAACGGTTAATGAAAATTGAAGGTAAGATAGAGAGAAGAAGAGTTAATGAAAATTGAAGGTGAATATAGAGAGAAGAACCGTTAATGAAAATTGAAGGAGAACGTAGAGAGAAGAACAGTTAATGACATTGAAGGCGAAGATAGAGAGAAGAACAGTTAATGAAATTGAAGGTGAAGATAGAGAGAAGAACAGTTAATGAAAATTGATGGTGAAGATAGAGAGAAGAACAGTTAATGAAAATTGAAGGCAAAGACAGAGAGAAGAACAGTTAATGAAAATTGAAGGCGAAGATAGAGAGAAGAACAGTTAATGAAAATTGAAGGTGAAGATAGAGAGAAGAACAGTTAATGAAAATTGAAGGCAAAGATAGAGAGAAGAGCAGTTAATGAAAATTGAAGGTGAAGATAGAGAGATGAACAGTTAATGAAAATCGAAGGTGAAGATAGAGAGAAGAACAGTTAATGAAAATTGAAGATGAAGATAGAGAGAAGAACAGTTAATAAAAATTGAAGGCGAAGATAGAGAGAGGAACAGCTAATGAAAATTGAAGGCGAAGATAGACAGAAGAACAGTTAATGAAAATTGAAGGTGAAGATAGAGAGAAGAACAGTTAATGAAAATTGAAGGTGAAGATAGAGAGAAGAACAGTTATTGAAAATTGAAGATGAAGATAGAGAGAAGAACAGTTAATAAAAATTGAAGGTGAAGATAGAGAGAGGAACAGTTAATGAAAATTGAAGATGAAGATAGAGAGAAGAACAGTTAATGATAATTGAAGGTGAAGATAGAGAGAAAAACAATTAATGAAAATTGAAGGTGAAAATAGAGAGTAGAACAGTTAATGAAATTCAAGGCGAAGATAGAGAGCAGAACAGTTAATGAAAATTGAAGGCGAAGATAGAGAGAAGAACAGTTAATGAAAATTGAGGATGAAGATAGAGAGAAGAACAGTTAATGATAATTGAAGGTGAAGATAGAGAGAACAGTTAATGAAAACTGAATGCGAAGATGGAGAGAAGAACAGTTAATGAAAATTGAAGGCGAATATGGAGAGAAGAACAGTTAATGAAAATTGAAGGTGAAGATGGAGAGAAGAACAGTTAATGAAAATTGAAGGCGAAGATAGAGAGAAGAACAGTTAATGAAAACTGAAGGCGAAGATACTGAGAAGAACAGTTAATGAAAATTGAAGGTGAAGATGGAGAGAAGAACAGTTAATGAAAATTTTAGATAAAGATAGAGAGAAGAACAGTTAATGAAAATTGAAGATGAAGGTAAAGAGACCGGTTAATGAAAATTGAAGATGAAGATAGAGAGAAGAACAGTTAATGAAAATTGAAGGCGAAGATAGAGAGAAGAACAGTTAAAGAAAATTGAAGGCGAAGATAGAGAGAAGAACAGTTAATGAAAATTGAAGGTGAAGATAGAGCGAAGAACAGTTAATGAAAATTGAAAGTGAAGATAGAGCGAAGAACAGTTAATGAAAATTGAATGTGAAGATAAAGAGAAGAACAGTTAATGAAAATTAAAGGCGAAGATAGAAGAACAGTTAATGAAAATTGAAGGTGAAGATGGAGGACAGGACAGTTAATGAAAATTGAAGGTGAAGATGGAGGACAGAACAGTTAATGAAAATTGAAGGTGACGATAGAGAAGAGAACAGTTAATGAAAACTGAAGGTGAAGATAGAGAGAAGAACAGTTAATGAAAATTGAAGATGAAGATAGAGAGAAGAACAGTTAATGAAAATTGAAGGTGAAGAAATGAGAGAAGAACAGTTAATGAAAATTGAAGGTGAAGATGGAGAGAAGAACAGTTAATGAAAATTGAAGATGAAGATAGAGAGAAGAACAGTTAATGAAAATTGAAGATGAAAATAGAGAAGAACAGTTAATGAAAATTGAAGTTGAAGATAGAGAGAAGAACAGTTAATGAAAATTGAAGGTGAAGATAGAGCGAAGAACAGTTAATGAAAATTGAAGGTGAAGATAGAGCGAAGAACAGTTAATGAAAATTGAAGGTGAAGATAGAGCGAAGAACAGTTAATGAAAATTGAAGGTGAAGATAAAGAGAACAGTTAATGAATATTGAAGATGAAGATAGAGAGAAGAACAGTTAATGAAAATTGAAGATGAAGATAGAGAAGAACAGTTAATGAAAATTGAAGGTGAAGATGGAGAGAATAACAGCTAATGAAAATTGAAGATGAAGATAGAGAGAAGAACAGTTAATGAAAATTGAAGATGAAGATAGAGAAGAACAGTTAATGAAAATTGAAGTTGAAGATAGAGAGCAGAACAGTTAATGAAAATTGAAGGCGAAGATAGAGAGAAGAACAGTTAATGAAAATTGAGGATGAAGATAGAGAGAAGAACAGTTAATGATAATTGAAGGTGAAGATAGAGAGAACAGTTAATGAAAACTGAATGCGAAGATGGAGAGAAGAACAGTTAATGAAAATTGAAGGCGAATATGGAGAGAAGAACAGTTAATGAAAATTGAAGGTGAAGATGGAGAGAAGAACAGTTAATGAAAATTGAAGGCGAAGATAGAGAGAAGAACAGTTAATGAAAACTGAAGGCGAAGATACTGAGAAGAACAGTTAATGAAAATTGAAGGTGAAGATGGAGAGAAGAACAGTTAATGAAAATTTTAGATAAAGATAGAGAGAAGAACAGTTAATGAAAATTGAAGATGAAGGTAAAGAGACCGGTTAATGAAAATTGAAGATGAAGATAGAGAGAAGAACAGTTAATGAAAATTGAAGGCGAAGATAGAGAGAAGAACAGTTAAAGAAAATTGAAGGCGAAGATAGAGAGAAGAACAGTTAATGAAAATTGAAGGTGAAGATAGAGCGAAGAACAGTTAATGAAAATTGAAAGTGAAGATAGAGCGAAGAACAGTTAATGAAAATTGAATGTGAAGATAAAGAGAAGAACAGTTAATGAAAATTGAAGGTGAAGATAGAGCGAAGAACAGTTAATGAAAATTGAAGGTGAAGATAGAGCGAAGAACAGTTAATGAAAATTGAAGGTGAAGATAGAGCGAAGAACAGTTAATGAAAATTGAAGGTGAAGATAAAGAGAAGAACAGTTAATGAAAATTAAAGGCGAAGATAGAAGAACAGTTAATGAAAATTGAAGGTGAAGATGGAGGACAGGACAGTTAATGAAAATTGAAGGTGAAGATGGAGGACAGAACAGTTAATGAAAATTGAAGGTGATGATAGAGAAGAGAACAGTTAATGAAAATTGAAGGTGAAGATAGAGAGAAGAACAGTTAATGAAAATTGAAGATGAAGATAGAGAGAAGAACAGTTAATGAAAATTGAAGGTGAAGATGGAGAGAAGAACAGTTAATGAAAATTGAAGGTGAAGATGGAGAGAAAAACAGTTAATGAAAATTGAAGATGAAGATAGAGAGAAGAACAGTTAATGAAAATTGAAGATGAAAATAGAGAAGAACAGTTAATGAAAATTTAAGTTGAAGATAGAGAGAAGAACAGTTAATGAAAATTGAAGGTGAAGATAGAGCGAAGAACAGTTAATGAAAATTGAAGGTGAAGATAGAGCGAAGAACAGTTAATGAAAATTGAAGGTGAAGATAGAGCGAAGAACAGTTAATGAAAATTGAAGGTGAAGATAAAGAGAACAGTTAATGAATATTGAAGATGAAGATAGAGAGAAGAACAGTTAATGAAAATTGAAGATGAAGATAGAGAAGAACAGTTAATGAAAATTGAAGGTGAAGATGGAGAGAATAACAGCTAATGAAAATTGAAGATGAAGATAGAGAGAAGAACAGTTAATGAAAATTAAAGATGAAGATAGAGAAGAACAGTTAATGAAAATTGAAGTTGAAGATAGAGAGAAGAACAGTTAATGAAAATTGAAGGCGAAGATAGAGAGAAGAACAGTTAATGAAAATTGAAGGTGAAGATAGAGAGAAGAACAGTTAATGAAAATTGAAGGTGAATATAAAGAGAAGAACCGTTAATGAAAATTGAAGGCCAAGATAGAGAGAAGAACAGTTAATGAAAATTGAAGGTGAAGATAGAGAGAAGAACAGTTAATGAAAATTGAAGGTGAAGATAGAGAGAAGAAGAGTTAATGAAAATTGAAGGTGAAGATAGAGAGAAGAACGGTTAATGAAAATTGAAGGTGAAGATAGAGAGAAGAAGAGTTAGTGAAAATTGAAGGTGAATATAGAGAGAAGAACCGTTAATGAAAATTGAAGGAGAATGTAGAGAGAAGAACAGTTAATGACATTGAATGCAAAGACAGAGAGAAGAACAGTTAATGAAATTGAAGGTGAAGATAGAGAGAAGAACAGTTAATGAAAATTGAAGATGAAGATAGAGACTAGAACAGTTAATAAAAATTGAAGGCGAAGATAGAGAGAAGAACAGTTAATGCAAATTGAAGGTGAAGATAGAGAGAAGAACAGTTAATGAAAATTGAAGGTGAAGATAGAGAAAAGAACAGTTAACGAAAATTGAAGGCGAAGATAGAGAGAAGAACAGTTAATGAAAATTAAAGGTGAAGATAGACAGAACATTTAATGAAAATTGAAGGTGAAGATAGAGAGAAGAACAATTAATGAAAATTGAAGGCGAAGATAGAGAGAAGAATAGTTAATGAAAATTGAAAGCGAAGATAGAGAGAAGAACAGTTAAAGAAAACTGAAGGTGAAGATAAAGAGAAGAACAGTTAATGATAATTGAAGGTGAAGATAGAGAGAAGAACAGTTAATGAAAACTGAAGGCGAAGATGGAGAGAAGAACAGTTAATGAAAATTGAAGGCGAATAAGGAGAGAAGAACAGTTAATGAAAATTGAAGGTGAAGATAGAGAGAAGAACAGTTAATGAAAACTGAAGGCGAAGATACAGAGAAGAACAGTTAATGAAAATTGAAGGTGAAGATGAAGAGAAGAACAGTTAATGAAAATTTTAGATGAAGATTGAGAGAAGAACAATTAATGAAAATTGAAGATGAAGGTAAAGAGAACAGTTAATGAAAATTGAAGATGTAGATAGAGAGAAGAACAGTTAATGAAAATTGAAGGCGAAGATAGAGAGAAGAACAGTTAATGAAAATTGAAGGCGAAGATAGAGAGAAGAACAGTTAATAAAAATTGAAGGCGAAGATAGAGAGAAGAACAGTTAATGAAAATTGAAGGCGAAGATAGAGAGAAGAACAGTTAATGAAAATTGAAGGCGAAGATACAGAGAAGAACAGTTAATGAAAATTGAAGGTGAATATAGAGAGAAGAACCGTTAATGAAAATTGAAGGCCAAGATAGAGAGAAGAACAGTTAATCAAATTGAAGGTGAAGATAGAGAGAAGAACAGTTAATGAAAATTGAAGGTGACGATAGAGAGAAGAACAGTTAATGAAAATTGAAAGTTAATATAGAGAGAAGAACGGTTAATGAAAATTGAAGGTGAAGATAGAGAGAACAGTTAATGAAAATTGAAGGCGAAGATAGAGAGAAGAAAAGTTAATGAAAATTGAAGGTGAATATAGAGAGAAGAACCGTTAATGAAAATTGAAGGAGAATGTAGAGAGAAAAACAGTTAATGAAATTGAAGGCGAAGATAGAGAGAAGAACAGTTAATGAAATTGAAGGCGAAGATAGAGAGAAGAACAGTTAATGAAAATTGAAGGTGAAGATAGAGAGAGGAACAGTTAATGAAAATTGAAGGTGAAGATAAAGAGAAGAACAGTTAATGAAAATTGAAGGCGAAGATAGAGAGAAGAACAGTTAATGAAAATTGAACGTGAAGATAAAGAGAAGAACAGTTAATGAAATTGAATGTGAAGATAGAGAGAAGAACAGTTAATGAAAATTGAAGGTGAAGATAGAGAGAAGAACAGTTAATGAAAATTGAAGGCAAAGATAGAGAGAAGAACAGTTAATGAAAATTGAAGGTGAAGATAGAGAGAAGAACAGTTAATGAAAATTGAAGGTGAAGATAGAGAGAAGAACAGTTAATGAAAATTGAAGATGAAGATAGAGAGAACAGTTAATAAAAATTGAAGGCGAAGATAGAGAGAAGAACAGTTAATGCAAATTGAAGGTGAAGATAGAGAGAAGAACAGTTAATGAAAAATGAAGGTGAAGATAGAGAAAAGAACAGTTAACGAAAATTGAAGGCGAAGATAGAGAGAAGAACAGTTAATGAAAATTGAAGGCGAAGATAGAGAGAAGAACAGTTAATGATAATTGAAGGTGAAGATGGAGGAGAGCAATTAATTGAAGGGGGATGTAAGAGAAGGCAGGGAGAGAAATGCAGCAGAGAAAAACCTTATAGTTATTGCTATCATCCAGTACAATTAGAGTCAAATGAAGTTATGCAATGCAGCAGATAAAATTACAGGAATAGTAATACAGTATCAATTACAGGCAAACAGATACATTTGAAACAGGTTATGAAAAGTAGCAATTTAATACAAGCAGTTAGATAGAAAAAGAAAAGAGAAAAATCCCAGACAAAAAGGCTAGACTGTTGTTGTTTGAACAGGCATTATGTGTACTTTAGCTGCTCAATAGGTAGCTAGACTGCTGTAGGTTAAACAGAAAAAAGGTAGGGCTCTATAAAATGCCCAGTACAATAAAAGGTTGGACTATATAACTATTGACTAAATGAAGTGACCAAAACATTGAGTTATGTTTAAGTAAAAAATAGAGACTTGCTGTTGGTTAAAACAGATGGGTATGGCTCTATAGATTCCCTATAAAGGAGAAAAATGTAGGTACTGTGGGAAAAACAATTGGTAGTGATGTTATGCTACAAACACAATTAAATAGGCACTTTAGCAGACTGTTACTAAAAAAAGAGCAAAATTATAAACAGATAAGCATTTTAACAAGCATTTTAGCGGGCTGCTATTGAATTCAAAGCTCTGCGAGCAACAGAGCAGGCAAAGTAGCAATTTCCTTCTATGAAAAATATAACATACCAAGGGGTGAGTGGAGCAGCAGCACTACCTCGTAGGCGACCCAGTTGAGGGAGGCGAGGTGGTGTATCCTAACCAGGGGATCAGGAAGAAAGAGGCGCCAAAAGGTAGTGGCATCTAGAAATAAACTCTGGGGAGGTGGTGGGCAGGGGGGGAGAGAGAAAAGAGGTAGAGGGACATGCTGGGAGTTTGCTAGGGGAGATAGGTGGGGGGAGGGTTCAAGGAGGAGTAGAGCAACAGGGCAGAAGAGTCCAGCTGAAACAGTATCAGCCACTGCAGGTTGGAGCTGAGGTAAGTTGGTAGAAGTACAGAAAGACTGGGTGGAGGTAAGTGGGGTTTGAACAACTCAGGGAAAGAGAAAAGTATAAAGGAGGGGAAAGTGGATATGAGGTAATATAAGAGATGGGTAGTTTTGTGGATTAGATCTGATTAAAGTCTAGGCTGAGACAGTTTACCTGGCTTGGGACAAGCAAAAGTGTGTCCGTGTTTGTAGGAAGGGAAGTCATAGTAATTATGTAAAGTGATAAGGGATGTTATTTTCAGAAAGTGAGCTTTATGACAAATTAGCAGTGTAGTACATTCCATGGCTGTTACTGTTGGGGGTTTTAAGTGACAGAAATTTGTTCAAAGAATCTTAGTGTTTGGGGGAGGAGTGCAGAATATAAAGTTATAAAAGTTGTAATTGAAGGACATTTTACAAACAGACACACAGACACACACACACACACACACACACATATATATATACATATATATATATATATATATATATACACACACACACACACACACACACACACACACACACACACACACACACACACACACACACACATACACACACACACACACACACACACACACACACACACACACACAAGCTCATGCAGATGTGTGCACTCACACTCATGCACACACAACATGTGCACACACATGCCGACACACATTCACAGGAATACAAACATGTTTAAAAACAATTCCTTCTCATAAACTGTAAGAACATAATGACAATAATAAATAATAATTCTCAGAAAGACAAATGCTGTGTTGTTCTGATGATTTCCTTTAACAAATGAAGTAAATAAACCTGACTGGGTGCCATACTATTCCCTGTGGCATCACCACCGATCAGTAATATTCAAATCTTTTCTACGTTCGCTAGATATCTGTTGGTTAGTGACAGCACATGGGACTTCTGGCAGATATGGACAGAATATCTGTTACAGCCGGAAGCTACTGGTTTTGCATTTTCAGGCAGGGCACCCTGTTGCAGGGAATGCAAGACATTAAGCACTATATGGCGACAGTGAAATGATGGGTGTGGGTATTATGACAGTCAGGCTGAGGACGTCATATGGGGAGAAAAATTGAAGAGATATTCTTAAATAAAGTGCATCCAAGAAAAGGAGTTACTTCTCCTTTGAAAAATACAGAAAGACTCCAGGATTTCTGATGCAGCCTAGGTAATTTAATGAGACATTAGCAGTTTGTTTGTTTAATTTTCTCCTGAATACCTTGAAATGTGGCTGGAGGGCAGTGCTGTCCTCACTGGTACAGCTGTGGTTCTGGCTATTTGTCTTAACTCACTCAAGCCTACAATGCCATTTTTTATACTTCCAGTTCACACCAGTGCATATAAGTGATAGTGAGCAGAGTGCGTTGTCTATGAATATAGAAGGTAGATGTAATATTTTGGAGTACGTATAGATGGTAGATGTAATAGTTTGGAGTACGTATAGATGGTAGATGTAATATTTTGTAGTACATTCTATCTAAGGCACTGGGAGAACAATAGGCAATAATTTTAATTATGGTAAAAATGCTCTTATTGATGGAATACAAAACTTATAAGATCATACATTTTATTTGCTTCCAACTGGACTAAATAAAAGAAATTTGAACAGAATAATGGAATGATTAAAGAATAAGACAAAGTTATGGAAATCGTATTTTGAAATTAGTATTGCTTCTGATAACGTTATTAAAAATGAATGCTACAAATATATAAATTCACAAAGAAATCATCTAATTCTGCTATGTCAATTAAAATGAATGGCAAAATGGTTTTGGATTCTTTTATATTATCTAATGAAGTCAATAACGATTTTGTTAATGCCTCAAGTATTCATAGTAATATTTCAGCAAAAATAAAAAACAAAAAAATGACTTCTGACTCAAATAATTGACCTTTAATTTCCATAAGTAACATTGATAACATCTTACAAAAATTAATAATTAAGACTACTGTATGCCCTGATAAAATTCTTGTTGTATTATTAAAAACTATTATGGATAAGTTAAGGGTTCCTCTGACAACTATATTTAATATGTTCCTTCGGCTTGGCAAATTTCAAAAGTTACTTTGTTATACAGAAAAAGGAAAATAATTCTAATATCAATGATTACTATTCAGTTGGTTTAACCTCTGCCTTTAAAAATGTAGGGAGGGTGCCTTAATGGCTAAGGTGTTTGCCTTACAAACACAAGGTGCAGGGTTTGAGTCTCACAAGGGATAATTGGCTAGGCTTAAAATGGCTCGCAAGGGCAGTTAACTTAGTACTAAACTATGAACATATGTGTGTTGGAATTAATAAACAATTACATAATAAAATAAATAATTCATATGATATTAACCAACATGTTTTCAGTATTAACTTATTTGTTGGAATTTTATGACTAGGTTATTTATGTGATAAACAATGGAATGACTGCAGCCATTATATTTTTTGATTAAACCAAACCTTTTGCTATTTTACCACATAAGACTCTTTATAATATTTTGGTTAGATATAATTTTAACCCTTATATAATTAATTTCATTACCGAATGGCTTTCTGATACAGAAACAACATTTTAATCTCATGAGTGAATATTTTACTTTGCTTTATGTAATTTCGGCTATTCCTTAGAGATCTGAGTTGAGGTGACTTACTACTTAATATTGATTTTTAACTGTGCCAGTTATAAGAAGATGTTGGATGAATAAATATGCTGACAGTTATTGTCTTGTGACAATAAGTATATTGAGATCAATAATTATTTCTATACATTACCAAACTGGGCTAAATAATATGGTATTATATTTAATACAGTAAATGCAATTCGTGTATTTTGGAAGAAATAATACAACTCAGCCAATTTTGTTACAAAATAATGGATTAAATGGTAGCACCAAACTGGTTCTTTTTTAATCCTGCATCTGGTATTGCTATTAAAGCTATGAGACAGGCTTATTATTGAAACATATCTCTATTCATGATGGTAAGTATTTGATAAATTTATATATAATTTATATTATACACATATTAGAGTATAATTATTTTTGTGTGTGTGTGTGTGTATGTGTATATATATATATATATATATATATATAAATAAAGGCATACATCTTGAACGTTTCTCACTGGGCCTCCGCTGAAAACTGACTCGCTCCAAGTCAGACGTTCCTGGTTAACAGATGTTAAATAAATAAATAAATAAATAAAATGGCTGTTGCATAAACTTGTAAGAGTTTAAAGAAAGTTCAGTTCCTTTAGTCAGGGATTATGAGTATTGTGAAAAGTGTAAATCTCTTAATCTCTTTACAATTCATTTTTGATATTTTAAAATAAAACTAATTCTGGGGTATAAAGCATTTAATGATGATGTTTTCAGGCTATGTTAAATTTAAAGATTAATAATATTATTAAAACTCATAAATACAATAATTATATATTAATGAGCAAGGCTTATAAAACTAAAACTAGAGGTCAATATATCACACAGAAAATTATTTTGTTATGGAATAAGTTGCCTTTGATGATTAAGAGGTCTGAATCTTTAATACTTTTAAGTACAGGTTTGATGAGTGTGTGCAGAACTTGGCATTTCATCCTAGATTTCAGGAATCCATGTTCTTTGATAGCCTTCAGGCTTGAAGGCTGTTATATGAACTTATGAAACACAATGAAGTCCTTGTGTGAATGTGTCCCAGTGCATCTGGTGCATTTTACAAGCCTTATCTAGCAGCAACTGGTACCACAGACTAAGGTACCACAGAATAAGCAGCACCCCACACATGGCAAACCCAGCATCGGCTGTTCCCTCCCACATTTTCTGGGAAGAGCGGCCAGCATCCAATCCATAACCTGTCTCTGTGTTGTCAGCGTGACAGTAATGCCTACATCTCTCTGTGTTGGTTAGCTAAATTACTCCAACCTTTCTTAATGCAGGATGTTTCAGTCACTTATTTATTTATTTATTCATTTATTTATTTATTAATCTTTCTTTGTTGACTGGGTTAGTCCTATTAGGCCAATGGCCTTTATTCAAAGGAGACCAGGGGAAATTTGACCAAAGCACCAGGGACTTCGATAAGTACAGGGGGATTTAGCCACCTGAGCTGCCATCAACTCAGTCAGTTGGGGACTGGATTTAATGTTTCATCTGAAGGATGGCACACTCTGAGATGCAACATCCCTTTATGTTGCTCTGTAGTATGAGTATTGGAAAATACTACCTATTGTGGGAATAGAACCCACAATCATTTGATTTTCCTGCACCAAAGGTGCACATGCCACTTGTTGGGCTACTAAGATCATTATAGCTTCTTAAGGTGGCCATGATCGAATAACAGATTTTATTTATTTATGTATTTATTTATTTATTTATTTATTCACACATTTTAAATAATTTCTCTTTTAAAGTTTATTTTAATAATCTGTTATATTTTATATTCAGAAATGATATAATAGATTAGTCTGATTTATATGAAGTACTATCAGGCTTATAACTTTATTCCTATTTTTCCTTTAATACAGTTTGCATCCCATCTGGCTCATTCAGTTCAACGAAAATTCAGGTCAAACCATGTATCCTTGTAAATGCACATTACTAGGTTTAAACAGTCTATAAGACATTCATATCAGTAAGTGCATTCTGCAGTCAAAGTGATGCTTTCTGGGTAAATAACCTAAATGCAGCCTTAAGAGAATAGTGTTTGTCAATTAGATATTCAGTATATTATGGGTCATGCTAAAATCTCATGTCATAGACACTAGAAATTGTGAAAATGCACTATTTCAGTTTAGTCTTCAAAATTTGTCTAGGGACTATACCTGTGGTATCTTTCAGGTACTGGGATTTTCTTCCCAAGCAAAATTTCTATCTGCATAACATCCCATTTCATAGCGCTGTTAGCAAGTACAATATAACACTAGAAACTATGTTGCAGGACCACTTATAACAGTTCATGTGAACATCCTTGCATTAGCTTATGGCAACAAACATAACAGTACACATCAATGCCTTATTTTAGCAAGCCCTTTTCTTGCTATGTCATGATTCTGTGACTGTCATTCTAAACAACAGAAGAGGGTTCTGGCTACAAGCCTTGTGTAATAAGAGATGCATGTTAATTAAAATGCAGTCACTGAGCTCCAGTGACACAGAATCATAAGGTCCAGACTACGACCCAGCCAAACAGCATTCAACTAGCGAGTCTGGTGACTGACAGTGCAGCAGGAAAGGGGTGGGTGTGGCCATCCCAGGTGGGAGAATGCTGATTGATATGCTCCCTAATGGAGGCCTGGTCCAATGAGGAGAGTTGCCCTTGGATATAAACAATCAGCACGGTGAGTGACAAAGGGGAAGTAGGTAGGTAATAACAAAATCCACCCAGATGGAAGTACAGATGAGCTGACTTCCCAAGACACCCCCAAGATCCATGACCAGCTCCAGCAAAAATGTAGTAAGTCTCGGGGGGGGGGGGTTGGACAGTAGCTGGTAGACCTAGCATGGACATTGTTTCATTGTTTATTGGAGCCAGGTCAGTTACAATGAGGTCCACCAAGTGGACAAAAAAAGTATGTTACTGATTCAGAACAAAGAAGTGTGCAAGCTGATTCCCCATGCATAGCAATGTTGAGCTTTTTTACTTCAAATAGCAAAAATACACAATTACATAGTAAATAACTAGTAAGGTAACATCTCTGTAACAGTCATGAGGCTGCCAACTGTATTTTAAATAATTACCTGAGATATTTACAGGGTTCCTTTCCTGAAATCTCCATCCTTCTACTTGTAAACTGGGACATAAAATTCCTGGGGAAAAAAATATCAAACATTATGTACTACTAAACACTGCTGCATATCTAAAATCCAAGTATTACTAAACGCTGTTGCATATCTAACATACAAGTGTTACTAAACGCTGCTGCATATCTAAAATCCAAGTATTACCAAACGCTGTTGCATATCTAACATACAAGTGTTACTAAATTGTGCTGCATCTCTAACATCCAAATGCTACTAAATGCTTCTGAATATCTAACATCCAAGTTTTACTAAATGCTGCTGCATATCTTACATCCAAGCGTTACTAAATGCTGCTGCATATCTAACATCCAAGTGTCACTAAATGCTGCTGCATATCTAACATATAAGTGTTACTAAATGTTGCTGCTTATCCAACATACAAGAGTTACTAAACGCTGCTGCATACCTAACATACAGTTGTTACTAAATGCTGCTGCATATCTAACATACAAGTGTTACTATATGCTGCTGCATACAAGTGTTACTAAATGCTGATGCATGTCTAACATACAAGTGTTACTAAATGCTGTGCATATCTAACATCCAAATGTTACTAAATGATGCTGCATATCTAACATCCAAGTGTTACTAAATGCTGCTGCATATCTAACATCCAAGTATTACTAAACGCTGCTGCATATCTAACATAAATGGTGCTGCATATCTAACATCCAAGTGTTACTAAACAGTGCTGCATATCTAACATACAAGTATTACTAAATGCTGCTGCATATCTAACATACAAGTGTTACTAAACACTTCTGAATATCTAACATCCAAGTGTTACTAAATGCTGCTGCATATCTTACATACAAGTGTTACTAAACACTGTTGCATATCTAACATCCAAGTGTTACTAAATGTTGCTGCATATCAAACATACAAGTGTTACTAAATGTTGCTGCATATCTAACATACAAGTGTTAATAAATGCTACTGCATATCTAACATCCAAGTGTTACTAAACGCTGCTGTATGTCTAACATACAAGTGTTACTAAACGCTGGTGCATATCTGACAAACAAGTGTTACTAAATGCTGCTACACATCTAACATAGAAGTGTTATTAAATGCTGCTGCATGTCTAACATCCAAGTGTTATTAAACGTTGCTGCATGTTTAACATACAAGTGTTACTAAATGCTGCTGCATATCTAACATACAAGTGTTGCTAAACGCTGCTGCATGCCTAACATCCAAGTGTTACTAAATGCTGCTGCATATCTAACATACAAGTAATACTAAATGCTGCTGCATATCTAACATACAAGTGTTACTAAATGCTGCTGCATATCTAACATACAAGTGTTACAAAATGCTGCTGTATGTCTAACATATAAGTGTTACTAAATGCTCCTGCATGTCTAACATACAAGTGTTATTAAATGTTGCTGCATCTCTAACATACGAGTGTTACTAAATGCTGCTGCATATCTAACATCCAAGTGTTACTTAACGCTGCTGCATGTCTAACATGCAAGTGTTTATTAACGATGCTGTATGTCTAACATGCAGGTGTTACTAAATGCTGCTGCATATCTAACATCCATGTGTTACTAAATACTGCTGCATATCTAACATCCAAGTGTTACTAAACGCTGCTGCATGTCTAACATCCAAATATTACTAAACTCTGCTGTATATCTAACATACAAGTGTTACTAAATGGTGCTGCATATCTAACATCCAAGTGTTACTAAACAGTGCTGCATATCTAACATCCAAGTATTACCAAACGCTGCTGCATATCTTACATACAAGTGTTACTAAATGCTGCTGCATATCAAACATCCAAGTGTTACTAAACAGTGCTGCATATCTTACCTACAAGTGTTATTTAATGCTGTTGCATATCTAACATACAAATGTTACTAAATGCTGCTGCATATCTAACATACAAGTGTTACTAAATGCTGCTGCATGTCTAACATACAAGTGTTATTAAATGCTGCTGCATATCTAGCATACAAGGGTTACTAAATGCTGCTGTATATCTAACATCCAAGTGTTACTAATTGCTGATGCATATCTAACATCAAAGTGTTACTAAATGCTGATGCATATCTAACATACAAGTGTTACAAAACATTGCTGCATATCTAACATACAAGTGTTACTAAATGCTGCTGCATATCTAACATACAAGTGTTACTAAATATTGCTGCATATCTAACATACAAGTGTTAGGAAATGCTGTGGCATATCTAACATCCAATTGTTACTAAATGCTGCTGCATATCTAACATCCAAGTGTTAATAAACGTTGCTGCATATCTAACATACAAGTGTTACTAAATGCTGCTGCATATCTAACATACAAGTGTTACTAAATGCTGCTGCATATCTAACATCCAAGTGTTACTAAACATTGCTGCATACCTAACATGCAAGTGTTACTAAACGCTGCTGCATGTCTAACATCCAAGTGTTACTTAACGCTGCTGCATGTCTAACATACAAGTGTTTATTAACGATGCTGCATGTCTAACATGCAAGTGTTACTGAACGCTGCTGCATATCTAACATCCACTGATACTAAATGCTGCTGCATATCTAACATCCAAGTGTTATTAAACGCTGTTGCATATCTAACATCCAAGTTTTTCTAAACGATACTGCATATCTAACATCCAAGTGTTACTAAACGGGGCTGCATATCTAACATACAAGTGTTACTAAATGGGGCTGCATATCTAACATACAAGTGTTACTAAACACTGATGCATATCTAACATACAAGTGTTACTAAACACTTCTGCTTATTTAACATTCAAGTGTTACTAAATATTGCTGCATATTTAACATGCAATTGTTACTAAATGCTACTGCATATCTAACATTCAAGTGTTACTAAATGTTGCTGCACATCTAACATACAGGTGCTAATAAATGCTTCTGCATGTCTAACATACAAGTGTTACTAAACTCTGCTGCATATCTAACATACAAGGGTTACTAAATTCTGCTGCATATCTAACATCCAAGTGTTACTAATTGCTGATGAATATCTAACATCAAAGTGTTACTAAACGCAGACGCATAGCTAACATACAAGTGTTACTAAACACTGCTGCATATCTAACATACAAGTGTTACTAAATGCTGCTGCATATCTAACATATGAGTGTTACTAAACGTTGCTGCACATCTAACATATGTGTTACTAAACGCTGCTGCATATCTAACATACAAGTGTTAGTAAATGCTGTGGCATATCTAACATCCAAGTGTTATTAAACACTGCTGCATATCTAACATCCAAGTGTTAATAAACGTTGCTGCGTATCCAACATACACGTGTTACTAAATGCTGCTGCATACCTAACATGCAGTTGTTACTAAATGCTGCTGCATATCTAAAATACAAGTGTTACTAAACGCTGCTGCATACAAGTGTTACTAAACGTTGCTGCATATCTAACATACAAGTGTTACTAAATGCTGTGCATATCTAACATCCAAATGCTACTAAATGTTGCTGCATATCTAACATCCAAGTGCTACTAAACGCTGCTGCTTGTCTAACATGCAAGTGTTTATTAATGATGCTGCATGTCTAACATCCACGTGATACTAAATGCTACTGCATATCTAACATCAAAGTGTTACTAAACGCTGCTGCATATATAACATAAATGGTGCTGCATATCTAACATCCAAGTGTTACTAAACAGTGCTGCATATCTAACATACAAGTATTACTAAATGCTGCTGCATATCTAACATACAAGTGTTACTAAACACTTCTGAATATCTAACATCCAAGTGTTACTAAATGCTGCTGCATATCTTACATACAAGTGTTACTAAACACTGTTGCATATCTAACATCCAAGTGTTACTAAATGTTGCTGCATATCAAACATACAAGTGTTACTAAATGGTGCTGCATATCTAACATCCAAGTATTACTAAACAGTGCTGCATATCTAACATACAAATGTTATTAAATGCTACTGCATATCTAACATACAAATGTTACTAAATGCTGCTGCATATCTAACATACAAGTGTTACTAAACACTGCTGCATGTCTAACATACAAGTGTTATTAAATGCTGCTGCATATCTATCATCCAAGTGTTACTAAATGCTGCTGCATATCTAACATACAAGTGTTAGTAAATGCTGCTGCATATCTAACATGCAAGTGTTAATAAATGCTGCTGCATATCTAACATACAAATGTTACTAAATGCGGCTGCATATCTAACATACAAGTGTTGCAAAATGCTGCTTTATGTCTAACATACAAGTGTTACTAAATGCTGCTCTATATCTAATATACAAGTGTTACTAAATGCTGCTGCATGTGTAACATACATGCATTACTTAATGCTGCTGCATGTCTAACATGCAAGTGTTACTAAACGCTGCTGCATGTCTAACATACAAGTGTTACTAAATGTTCCTGCATGTCTAACATACAAGTGTTACTAAATGATGCTGCATCTCTAACATACGAGTGTTACTAAATGCTGCTGCATATCTAACATACAAGTGTTACTAAATGCTGCTGCATGTCTAACATACAAGTGTTATTAAATGCTGCTGCATATCTAGCATACAAGGGTTACTAAATGCTGCTGTATATCTAACATCCAAGTGTTACTAATTGCTGATGCATG
Source organism: Protopterus annectens (assembly GCF_019279795.1). Taxonomy (NCBI): domain Eukaryota; kingdom Metazoa; phylum Chordata; order Ceratodontiformes; family Protopteridae; genus Protopterus; species Protopterus annectens. The sequence goes on along the minus strand of NC_056726.1, from coordinate 1,521,793,536 downwards.
CCTAACATCAAAGTGTTACTTAATGCTGCTGCATGTCTAACATGCAAGTGTTTATTAACGGTGCTGCATGTCTAACATGCAAGTGTTATTAAATGCTGCTGCATATCTAACATCCAAATGTTACTAAATGCTGCTGCATGTCTAACATCCAAATATTACTAAACGCTGCTGCATATCTAACATACAAGTGTTACTAAATGGTGCTGCATATCTAACATCCAAGCGTCACTAAACAGTGCTGCATATCTAACATCCAAGTGTTACTAAATGCTGCTGCATATCTTACATACAAGTGTTACTAAACACTGCTGCATATCTACCAACCAAGTGCTACTAAATGCTGCTGCATATCAAACATCCAAGTGTTACTAAACAGTGCTGCATATCTAACCTACAAGTGTTATTTAATGCTGTTGCATATCTAACATACAAATGTTACTAAATGCTGCTGCATATCTAACATATAAGTGTTACTAAATGCTGCTGCATGTCTAACATACAAGTATTATTAAACACTGCTACATATCTGGCATACAAGGGTTACTAAATGCTGCTGTATATCTAATATACAAGTGTTACTAATTGCTGATGCATATCTAACATCAAAGTGTTACCAAATGCCTATGCATATCTAACATACAAGTGTTACTAAACACTGCTGCATATCTAACATACAAGTGTTACTAAATGCTACTGCATATCTAACATACAAGTGTTACTAAATATTGCTGCATATCTAACATACAAGTGTTAGGAAATGCTGTGGCATATCTAACATCCAAGTGTTACTAAACGCTGCTGCATATCTAACATCCAAGTGTTAATAAACGTTGCTGCATATCTAACATACAAGTGTTACTAAATGATGCTGCATATCTAACATACAAGTGTTACTAAATGCTGCTGCATATCTAACATCCAAGTGTTACTAAACATTGCTGCATACCTAATGTGCAGGTGTTACTAAACGTTGCTGCATATCTAACATACAAGTGTTATTAAACGCTGCTGCATATAAGTGTTACTAAACGCTGCTGCATATCTAACATACAAGTGTTACTAAACGGTGTGTGTATCTAACATACAAATTTTACTAAATGTTGCTGCATATCTAACATCCAAGTGTTACTAAACACTGCTGCATGTCTAACATCCAAGTGTTACTTAACACTGCTGCATGTCTAACATGCAAGTGTTTATTAATGATGCTGCATGTCTAACATGCAAGTGTTATTAAACGCTGCTGCATATCTAACATCCAAGTGTTACTAAACGCTGCTGCATATCTAACATCCAAGTTTTCCTAAATGATACTGCATATCTAACATCCAAGTGTTACTAAACAGGGCTGCATATCTAACATACAAGTGTTACTAAATGGGGCTGCATATCTAACATCCAAGTGTTAATAAATGCTGCTGCATATCTAAAATATGTGTTACTAAATGCTGCTGCATATCTAACATAAAAGTGTTACTAAACGCTGATGCATATCTGACATACAAGTGTTACTAAACACTTCTGCATATCTAACATATAAGTGTTATTAAACGCTGCTGCATATCTAACATACAAGTGCTAATAAATGCTCCTGCATGTGAAACATACAAGTGTTACTAAACTCTGCTGCATATCTAACATTCAAGTGTTACTAAATATTGCTGCATATTTAACATGCAAGTGTTACTAAACTTTGCTGCATATCTAACATACCAGTGTTACTAAATGCTGCTGTATATCTAACATATAAGTGTTACTAAACACTGTGGCATATCTGACATACAAGTGTTATTAAACACTGCTGCATACTAACATATAAGAGTTACTAAACACTACTGCATATCTAACACATAACTGTTACTAAACGCTGCTGCATGTCTAACATACAAGTGTTACTAAATGCTCCTGCATGTCTAACATACATGTGTTACTAAATGCTCCTACATGTCTAACATACAAGTTTTAGTAAATGTTCCTGCATGTCTAACATACAAGTGTTACTAAATACTGCTGCATATCTAACATACAAGTGTTACTAAATGCTGCTGCATATCTAACATATGTTACCAAACGCTGCTGCATCTGCAAATGCAGTATCTGCCTGCCTGGGATAACATGATCGACAGACCATGCTGCTTTGCCAGAGATGGCCTGCACCTGTCGCCCTTGGGATTCCGTATACTGGCAAAGGCTCTTGCCACCCCGATAGTGCCTTTTTTAGGCAAGGTTCAAATGACAAATTCACCACCATAACAGGTACAAGCAAGCAAAATCTGAGGGTAATGCTACTCAGTGCTAGAAGTCTAAACCTAAAAATGCACTCACTCGAGGCACTCCTTAAAATGGAGAACATTGACATCTGTGCAGTGACAGAGTACTGGTTCAAAGCTCCAGAGAGCACTCCTGCATTACTAGGCTATAATTCATACCACACCTTTCGGCCACCAAACCCAGACCGAAACACTAAAGGTGGGGGCATGTCCATATTCATTAAGGGCATCCGCACTTCCAAGCTAGTTGCTCAGCATAATGCATCCGAGATTATCCAAGTTCAACTAACTCTGGGCAAAACTGCAATCCAGATTGTAGCTTGCCACAGACCCCCTACCATGTTCCAGGATGTCCACTCCTCTTTTCTTGATACTCTGGAAAATATTAAGGTACAACCCAACACTCTAATAATGGGTGATTTCAACTACCCTACCATTAACTGGGAAAACTACTCATGTACCAACACTTTTGCTCAACGTTTTCTGGAAATCCTCAATTCCAACGCTTTGGATCAACTTATCCACACCCCCACCAGAGGCAGCAATATCCTAGACCTGGTCATCACCAACATGGGTGACCGGTGTTCCACACCAGAGGTCAGCTCCTCGTTGGTCAGATCCGACCACAAGCTAATCACCCTAGACATCCACATCCCGCTCCCACCCCCCATTAGGAAAACAACCATAACACATTTCTCCAAAGCCAACTTCACGCTTCTTAAGACAGAAGTGGCAAACTTCATGACACCCATGCAGATGGACAATAGAGGTATGACTGCTGAATCCTACACAAATGCACTTTATAAGCACTTACATGATTGCATGGATCGTGCTATCCCTAACAGAACCAAGATGCTATCCTCCAAAAAAAGGAAGCCAGTCTAGTGGTCTTCTGCCATAAACAAACTCTACAACAGAAGAAAGAAACTGTTGCAAAAAAGAGTAAAATCCCACAATTGGAGGAACTCCCTGGTCAGCCTCATTAAGAAGCTGAGATCCCTCATAAAATCCTCCAAAGCTAGTTATGAAAACAAAATTGCCACTGATTCTAAAGACAACCACAAAGCATTCTATAGCTATGTCAAAAATCTCAATGGCAACACTCAGATCTGTTCTGAGTTACAGCACAATGACACTAAATATACAGAACCAACTGATATTGTCAACATCTTGGCAGATAGGTTCAGTGCTAACGTTACCCCCCTCTCACCCCCTAAAGGGCCCATCTTTATACCGGAAGAATGCAAAGTTCCTGTAATCATGGCTGCACAGGTAAAAACTTCACTCTCCAAAGCCAAGAACACAGCATCCATGGGACCTGACAACATCCCAGGCTGCCTTCTACATGAACTACAGAATGAACTGGCACCCCACCTAAGTACCATGTTCAATCATAGTCTCATCTCAGGCTTTGTGCCCATTGAATGGCACACCACGACAGTTATCCCACTCCACAAAGGGGGGGCTACAACAGACCCTGGGAACTACCCCCCCCCATTAGCCTGACGAGCCTCGTCTGCAAGGCCATGGAACGTATCATCAGGGAACTCATAAACAAAGACATTGGAGATCTCCAAACCCTGGACCCCACACAGTTTGGGTTTGTAAAAGGCAGATCATGTCTCCTAAACCTGACAGACTTATTTGAAGTAGTCACCAAAGCCATAGATGAGCGTAAGGTGGTTCACACAGCCTATCTAGATCTCGCCAAGGCATTAGACACCATCCCCCACTCTGGAATTATAGATAAACTCACTAAACTAGGTATAAATCCCTATGTCACAAGATGGGTTGCCAACTGGCTTACTGAAAGAACCCACACTGTGAAAATAGCAGACTCCAAATCAGACTTTAGACCAGTGACAAGTAGAGTACCACAGGGTACAGTCCTGGGTCCTCTCCTGTTTGGTATCTACTTCTCTGAAGTACAGGCTAACACAGAAGGTCTTTGGCTAACTAAATTCACAGATGACTGCAAACTAGGAGCCATAATTGAAACTCCTAATGATGTGGACATCCTACAAAAGGGCCTCACTGAGACAGATGCCTGGTGTCAAAGACATGGTCTCAAGCTCAATGCCAAAAAGTGCATTGTCATCCCCTTTGGTAAAAATTCTGTACCCATGAACTACCACATAGGCGGTAGTCTACTTAACACTGATAGTGTGATAAGAGACCTTAGGACACAGGTGGACAGTAGATTCTCCTTTGATAATCACATCGCCAAAGTGGTCAGGAAATCCTTCTGCATGGCACACCTCATCACAAAAGGTTTCTCATCCAGAAAAAAAGAGGTCATTGTTCCCCTCTACTCATCACTCATTAGACCCATTATAGAGTACAATGCCACTTTTGGTATGTACCTCACAAGACATCTACAACAACTGGAAAGGCTGCAGAAATACCTCACAAAGAGGATTACTGGCCTCAAACAGATGCCTTACGCAGACCATCTCAAAAAACTCCAGCTTTACTCCGTCGCATATCACCTATTCAGATGCAATCTCTGCCTAACATACAAAGCTATGTCAAACCCAGAGCTGCTGGACATGCTCCACGTAAAGAAATCCCAGTCCCTCCAAGCTACATGCTCTAGGGACCTAAACCTTGTCACCACAATAAACAAAACATGCTGGAGGGATAGATTCCTGTCCCAGAGACTTCCCATACACTGGAACAGACTACCTATCTATGTCAAACAGAGCTCCTCATTAGCACTCTTCAAGAAAAATCTTGGTGATAGGATGGGTAATAGGAAATTCACTCCAGGGATCACTTCTGTGGTTCTGCTTGACAGGGGCACAGGAAAATAATTTTCTTGGGTGGCAAAAGCCAGGGTACATTTTTGGCTAGGCTTGTATAGGCCCTAGGGCCAATAGCCTAGTACCTACCTATGAACCTATGAACCTATGCATATCTAACATACAAGTGTTACTAAACGCTGCTGCATATCTGACATACAAGTGTTATTAAACACTACTGCATACCTAACATATAAGAGTTACTAAACACTGCTGCATATCTAACATATAAGTGTTACTAAATGCTACTGCACATCTAATGTATAAGTGTTACTAAATGTTGCTGCATATCTTACATAGAAGTGTTACTAAATGCTCCTGCATGTCTAACATACAAGTTTTACTAAATGCTCCTGCATGTCTAACATACAAGTGTTACTAAATACTGCTGCATATCTAACATATGTTAATAAATGCTGCTGCATATCTAACATACAAGTGTTACTAAACGCTGCTGCACATCTAACGTATAAGTGTTACTAAATGCTGCTGCATATCTTACGTAGAAGTGTTATTAAATCCTGCAGCATATCTAACATACATGTGTTACTAAACGGGGCTGCATATCTAACATATAAGTGTTACTAAACGCTGCTGCATGTCTAACATCCAAGTGTTACTAAACGCTGCTGCATGTCTAACATCCAAATGTTACTAAATGCTGCTGCATATCTAACATATTAGTGTTACTAAATGCTGCTACATATCTAACACCGAAGTGTTACCAAACTCTGCTGTATATCTAACATACAAATGTTACTAAATGCTGCTGCATGTCTAACATACAAGTGTTACTAAACGGTGCTGGATATCTAACATACAAGTGTTACTAAACGTTGCTGGATACCTACCATACAAGTGTTACTAAACGCTGCTGCATATCAAAGATACAAGTGTTACTAAACGATGCTGCATACAAGTGTTACTAAACGCTGCTGCATATCTAACAAACAAGTGTTACTAAACGCTGTGCATATCTATCATCCAAATGTTACTAAACATTGCTGCATATCTAACATCCAAGTGTTACTAAACGCAGCTGCATGTCTAACATCCAAGTGTTACGTAATGTTGCTGCATGTCTAACATACAAGTGTTACAAAACGCTGCTGCATATCTAACATCCAAGTTTTACTAAATGATGCTGCATATCTAACATCCAAGTGTTACTAAATGGGGCTGCATATCTAACATACAAGAGTTACTAAACGGGGCTGCATATCTAACATACAAGTGTTACTAAATGGGATTGCATATCTAACATACAAGTGTTAATAAATGCTGCTGCATATTTAAAAAAAGTGTTACTAAATGCTGCTGCATATCTAACATGAAAGTGTTACTAAACACTGCTGCATATCTAACATTAAAGTTTTACTAAACGCTGCTGCATGTCTAACATGCAAGTGTTACTAAACGCTGTTGCATATCTAACATACAAGTGTTATTAAATACTGCTGCATATCTAACATACAATTGCTACTATATACTGCTGCATATCTAACATATAAGTGTTACTAAATGCTGCTGCATATCTAACATCCAAGTGTTACTAAATGCTGCTGTGTATCTAACATACAAGTGTTACTAATTGCTGCTGTATATCTAGCATACAAGTGTTACTAAACGCTGCTGCATGTCTAACATACAAGTGTTACTAAACAGTGCTACATGTCTAACATGCAAGTGTTACTAAATGCTCTAGCATGTCTAACATACAAGTGTTACTAAATGCTGCTGCATCTCTAATGTACAAGTGTTACTAAATGCTGCTGCTTATCTAACATACAAGTGTTACTAAATGCTGCTGCATGTCTAACATACAAATGTTACTAAACGCTGCTGCATGTCTAACATACAAGTGTTACTAAATGCTGCTACATGTCTAACAAAAGTGTTACTAAATGCTGCTGCATATCTTATATACATGTGTTACTAAATGCTGCTGCAAATCTAACATACAAGTGTTACTAAACGGTGCTGCATATCTAACATCCACGTGTTACTAAATGCTGCTGCATATCTAACATCTAAGTGTTACTAAACGCTGCTGCATATCTAACATACAAGTGTTATTAAACGCTGGTGCATATCCAACATACAAGTGTTAATAAACTCTGCTGCACATCTAACATATAAGTGCTACTAAATATTGCTGCATATCTAACATAGAAGTGTTATTAAATGCTGCTGCATATCTAACATACAAGTGTACCTAAACGCTGCTGCATATTTAACATACAAGTGTTATTAAACACTGCTGCATATCTAACATACAAGTGTTACTAAATGCTGCTGCATATCTAACATATAAGTGTTACTAAATGCTGCTGCATATCTAACATACAAGTGTTACTAAAAGCTGCTGCATATCTAACATACAAGTGTTATTAAACGCTGGTGCATGTCTAACATACAAATGTTACTAATCGCTGCTGAACATCTAACATATAAGTGTTACTAAATGCTGCTGCATATCTTACATAAAAGTGTTATTAAATGCTGCAGCATATCTAACATACATGTGTTACTAAACAGGGTTACATATCTAACATATAAGTGTGACTAAACTCTGTTGCATGTCTAACATACAACTGTTACTAAATGCTGCTACATATCTAACATACAAGTGTTATTAAATGTTGCTGCATATCTAACATACAAATGTTACTAAACGCTGCTACATGTCTAACATACAAGTGTTACTAAACACTGCTACATGTCAGACATACAAGTGTTACTAAATGATGCTGCATATCTAACAGACAAATGTTACTAAATGCTGCTGCATATCATACATACAAGTGTTACTAAACATTGCTGCATATCTAACATCCTAGTGTCACTAAACAGTGCTGCATATCTAACATCCAAGTTTCACTAAACGCTGATGCATGTCTAACACCCAAGTGCTACTAAATGCTGCTGCATGTCTAATATACAAGTGTTACTAAATGCTGCTGCATATCTAACATATAAGTGTTATTAAATGCTGCTGCATATCTAACATACAAGTGTTACTAAATGCTTCTGCATATCTAACATACAAGCATTACTAAACGCTGCTGCATATCTAACATCCAAGTGTTACTAAATGCTACTGCATATCTAACATACAAGTGTTATTAAACGCTGGTGCATATCTAACATACAAGTGTTACTAAACGCTGCTGCACATCTGACATAGAAGTGTTATTAAATGCTGCTGCATGTCTAACATCCAAGTGTTATTAAAAGCTGCTGCACGTCTAACATACAAGTGTTACTAAATGCTGCTGCATCTCTAACATACAAGTGTTACTAAACGCTGCTGTATGTCTAACATACAAGTGTTACTAAATGCTGCTGCATATCTAACATACAAGTGTTATTAAACACTGCTGCATATCTAACATACAAGTGTTACTAAATGCTGCTGCATCTCTAACATACAAGTGTTACTAAATGCTGCTGCATATCTAACATACAAGTGTTATTAAACGCTGCTGCATATCTAACATACAAGTGTTACTAAATGCTGCTGCATCTCTAACATACAAGTGTTACTAAATGCTGCTGCATATCTAACATACAAGTGTTACTAAACAGTGCTGCATCTCTAACATACAAGTGTTACTTAATGCTGCTGCATATCTAACATCCAAGCGTTACTAAACAGTGCTGCATATCTAACATACAAATGTTACTAAATGCTGCTGCATATCTAACATAGAAGTGTTACTAAACGCTGCTGCATATCTAACATACAAGTGTTACTAAACGATGCTGCATATCTAACATACAAGTGTTGCTAACTCCCTTCCCCCCTCCATTCGTACAATTGCTAGCCTCCCATACTTTAAAAAATCACTACACTCCCATCTAACATCCTCATGGGAATGCTCCTGTTCACACCCCTCATAACCTACTCTCTACTCCCAACACTTTTTCCTCCTTCCTTTTTCTCAATTCCCAGCTAGCAAATTCATGCTTGCTTCTAGCATACAACTCCTTCTACCTAGTAATTTTTAGTAAAATCCAAAAAAAAAAAAAAAAAAAAAAAATACATATATACTACTTCTAACTTTTAACCAGAAATTCTAGAATGTTTTTCTCTATAATCCTCATGTAAACTATGTGTGGAACATAATCTTTGTATAATCTGCATGTGGAACATAATCTCTGTATAATCTTTATGTGGAGCTTTTCTCCCCAGGACTCCATTGAAAACGTTTTTTTTAGGCCCAATGGACTATCCTGGTTAAACAATTGCAAATAAATAAAATAAATAAATAAGTAAATGCTGCTGCATATCTAACATCCAAGTGTTACTAAATTCTGCTGTATATCTAACATGGAAGTGTTACTAAATGCTGCTGCATGTGTAACATACAAGCGTTACTTAATGCTGCTGCATGTCTAACATGCAAGTGTTACTAAACGCTGCTGCATGTCTAACATACAAGTGTTACTAAATGCTCCTGCATGTCTAACATACTAGTGTTACTAAATGCTGCTGCATCTCTAACATACAAGTGTTACTAAATGCTCCTGCCTGTCTAACATACTAGTGTTACTAAATGCTGCTGCATCTCTAACATACAAGTGTTACTAAATGCTGCTGCATATCTAACATACAAGTGTTACTAAATGCTGCTGCATATCTAACATACAAGTGTTACTAAATGCTGCTGCATGTTGAACATACAAATATTGCTAAATGGTGTTACATGTCTAACATACAAGTGTTGCTAAGTGCTGCTACATGTCTAACATACAAGTGTTACTAAACGCTGCTGCATATCTAACATACAAGTGTTTTTCTTTTTTTATTAATTTATTACATTTGATAAATTGGTAGGCAGTATGGTCACCAGACACTTTTCCGCCACAACCTGAGTTCATAGTGCAACAACTATGGTGACATTGCAATACCAAGCAGTGATATATTTACAGTTTCTGTCACATTAGATAGTATACAATGCCATCATTCTGTTTGTGACTCTGTGATGATGTCTGAAAACAGCTCAGGACATAATTACAACTTGTAAGAGCTTATAAATCAGCCTTGATATATTTGAAAGCAAGACAGATGAAGATATCAGGACCCCAAAGCATTTTGTGCAAATGTGTTTTCATATGTAGGTCTCCCCTGAACAGAGACCACTGATCAAGTGGGAATAAAAGTCAACGAGACACAAAATATACCCCAAGAGTTGCAGAGTAGCTAAGAAGCATTCAGTCGAGAAGGTTATTTACAAGACATTCCATATTTACTAACATTAATTAAAGATCGATCCTTTATTTACTTTATGCATATTCATTACAGACATGTTAAGTGCTAACAATGCTACCCTTAAATAGCTTCGTAATTCAGTAATACAGAAACATAACTTGTGAGGATACAAGAGCAAAGCCTGACCACCACAGTCTGACTATGTGCTTACCTCATACATAAACTGTTGGCTGTGCTTAATCAACATCCGGTCATGTTCCTCTCCCTCACAAGAACGATCTCATTTTTCTGTCATACATAACCAAAAAAATCCAATCTTGCAGAATGAATACCACACTCAAAGGGGAGTTTGTCCCATCTACAGTACTACCCTTCGGGGAAAGAGTACTTCTGTATGCCCCTAGTCGTGTCTACATTGTGCCCTTTAGACGCTGAAGGAATCTGTATCAGGAAGATTTGACCAAGAAGGTACCTGAGGGTTCTCTGAGTCTTTGCTACTTTTACTCATGTATCCATGAACAGTTCACTACTGGTATACAATGGAGCAACAACTAACAACCCACAAAGAGACTGGTCACATGTCCACATTAACCATGGACAAAAGAAACTGCTATACTTAAGGAAGTGGTTCTAGGAAGTTAAGACTTACTGATACAGGACAAAGGATTTTTATTCATAAGACAGCTGTACATAGCAGTTGCATTTCTGTTATGAGTATGGAGGGAAGAAACGATGCAACAATGCATTTAAATTACAAGCAGGAAAATGAAGCAACATATATAACAATAATCCTAAAGCAAACCTAGTATTGATCTAATTCCAAAATATATACAGTGGTATAATTCATCAGATGGTCCAAAGCAATCAAAAATCTAGCTTTTATCAGTGTCAAAATACAAGATATTAATTGACATAGACGTTTTCATATGCTCATTTTTGTTCCTAGGAAGATGGAATACATACTCTTTATCCTGTATCAGTTCTCCTTACTTTCTATTGTGATATGTCTCTCCTAACACAGAGACAGACAGAATTCAGGAAATGATGTACTCCTTTTCCAGAAAGAACTAGTTCTTCTTTATTAAGCTGGTCTTGTTAGCAAAAATTGTCCTATACACACTAAGTCACTTCTCAGTGATTCTGCCAAACAGCTATACTTCCCTTCTATAAATACATATAATAATCAATTTAAAGAGACAAATGTACATTATATGAGTACAAAAAATAATGCCAGCTCCTTCAAATATATAACAGTAGCACGTAAGCTTCTTTTTTTTCCTTTTACCCCAGAACCTCACCTGATGGCGGCACTATAAGCACTTAACAGGCACATTCATTCTAAGGAGACAGGAGACAGGCATTCCCAGGCTCAGCAAGAGCCCAGTGGCCCATTTATCCAAGCTCAGTAATCCTGATTTCTCCAGTAAGAGTCAGGTCATAGGGAGCAGGCCAGCCTCTTTGTCCCCAGTGGTGGTCTAACTTCACCGCTCAGGAGCACCCCCCCCCCTTTAGTTCCGATGAGCTCCACCATTGCTTTCTGCCAAGGGGAAGCTTGCTTCAACATTCCAGATTCTCTTCAGTTACTTGGTATGAATATACTTGAACTCCACTAGGTTATACCTTTTGGTCACATTATTTGGAAAATCCTTGTAGCAATGAATAGCTGCTTTCCTCCCCCAGGATAGTCATGCCAGAAATGGCTGCTGACTCTCATCCTCTCTGGCCAGCTCCTACAGGTGCCCCAGGGGCTACTCAAATTCAGGTTGTGACTCAGTCAGGACATTATCCTTATATGGTACAGAGATGGTAGAAAAACAGCTAATGAGGGTCTCAGGCTTCCAATGTACAAGAGCTCTGTAACATTCAACACAATAAATCTACATTGCAACACAAGAAATGCAGAATACAACACAATAAATGCACAATGCAAAGAATAAATGCACCATGAAACACAATAAATGCTCAGTGCAACACAATAAATGCACAGTGCAACACAATAAATGCACAATGCAACACAATAAATGCACAGTGCAGCACAATAAATGCACCATGCAACACAATAAATGCACAGTGCAACACAATAAATGCACCATGCAGCACAATAAATGCACCATGCAGCACAATAAATGCACAGTGCAGCACAATAAATGCACAGTGCAACACAATAAATGCACCATGCAACACAACAAATGCACAATGCAACACAATAAATGCACAGTGCAACACAATAAATGCACAATGCAAAGAATAAATGCACCATGCAACACAATAAATGCACACTGCAACACAATAAATGCACCATGCAACACAATAAATGCACAATGCAAAGAATAAATGCACCATGCAACACAATAAATGCACAATGCAACAGAATAAATGTACAACACAACACAATAAATGCAAAATGAAGATTATCAACAATTTTATTTACAAACAGCTCAACAAATAGCACATTCAGCTTTGCTGCTGGGGCAACAGAAGTTTGAGAATTCTGTTCCCCCAGACTCAGGTGATTGGATTAATTTTCAGCTACTGACACTGTAGTACAGCATTAGAGGTTGTTACCCTCCTGAGTGCTCCATCGCTTGAATGAGTCGCTAAACTGAGGCCCCATCTGTCTCAGTTGGTGGTAGATCAGGAGGATGTAAGAGATCCCATGGTATTTATAAAAAAAAAAAAAAAAAAACTATGGGAAGTTCCCTAGTGCCCTGGACAAATTTCCCATAGGTTGTGACTCAGGCAGGACATTATCCTTATATTGTACAAAAATGGCGGAAAAACAGCTAATGAGGGTCTCAGGCTTCCAAAGAACAAGAGCTCTGTAACATTCAACACAATAAATATACAGTGCAACACAATAAATGCACCATGCAACACAATAAATGCACCATGCAACACAATAAATGCACAGTGCAACACAATAAATGCACCGTGTAACACAACAAATGCACACTGCAACACAATAAATGCACAGTGCAACACAATAAATTCACAATGCAAAGAATAAATGCACCATGCAACACAATAAATGCACAATGCAACAGAATAAATGTACAATACAACACAATAAATGCAAAATTAATATTATCAGCAATTTTATTTACAAACGGATCAACAAATAGCACATTCAGCTTTGCTGCTGAGACATCAGAAGTTTGAGAGTTGTGTTCCCCCACACTCAGGTGATTGGATTAATTTTCAGCTACTGACACTATAGTACAGCATTAGAGATTGTTACCCTCCTGAGTGCCCCATCGCTTGAATGAGTCGTTAAACTGAGGCCCCATCTGCCTCAGTTGGTGGTAGCTCAGGAGGATGTAAGAGATCCCATGGTATTTATAAAAAAAAAAATCTATGGGAAGTTCCCCAGTGCCCTGGACAAATTTCCCATAGGTTGTGACTCAGTCAGGACATTATCCTTATATGGTACAGAAGTGGCAGAAAAACAGCTAATGAGGGTTTCAGGCTTCCAAAGAACAAGAGCTCTGTAACATTCAACACAATAAATCCACAGTGCAACACAATAAATCCACCATGGAACACAATAAATGCACTATGCAACACAATAAATGCACAGTGCAACACAATAAATGCACCATGCAACACAACAAATACACAATGCAACACAATAAATGCACAGTGCAACACAATAAATGCACAATGCAAAGAATAAATGCATCATGCAACACAATAAATGCACACTGCAACAGAATAAATGTACAATACAACACAATAAATGCACAATGAAGATTATCAACAATTTTATTTACAAACGGATCAGCAAAAAGCACATTCAGCTTTGCTGCTGGGACATCAGAAGTTTGAGAGTTGTGTACCCCCACACTCAGGTGATTGGATTAATTTTCAGCTACTGACACTATAGTACAGCATTAAAGGTTGTAACCCTCCTGAGTGCTCCATCGCTTGAATGAGTCATTAAACTGAGGCCCCATCTGCCTCAGTTGGTGGTAGATCAGGAGGATGTAAGAGATCCCATGGTTTGTTTGTGTCTTTCGGCTTTTCCCAGTTAGGGGTAACCACAGCGGAACTCCGGTCCCCTAATGATTGGCAGTTGATTTTTACATACCGGCTTGCCAGGCCTGACGCACAACCTTCAACGAAGGTACGCCCATTCATGCATGTCTTCACGCAGAAGACGCTCTGGCTGAGAATCAAACCGGACAGCGTCTTACTGTGAGGCGACAATGCTACTGCAGCACCACCACCGTGGGATTAAGAGATCCCATGGTATATTAAACAAAAGTTCCTCAGTGCCCTGGACAAATTTCCCATAGCCCATATAAATGCTACCTAAACTAAATAAAAAAAATAAAACAAATAATAGAAAAGATTACACCCTGTAAAAGAAGCAACAATAATGACATATTTTGTTATGTCGTTATTACAAACCTAGTGCTAGGAGTGATGAGCTGTACAGCTGACAGTCCTGAACAAACAATGTCTTATTTAAGTACTTCATGCTTACAGAAACAAACACCATACTTTATAGCATGAGAAAACAGCACGACTCAACAGAGTGGAGCCTTTCACAGTCTGAACAACAGAGCTAATGCCTCCAAAAGTGTGATGAATGCATTCAACAGTGACACAGCAACAGGCATTAAGGAAGCTTCTCTTGTGAAACTGCATAACGTAGTGGAATGGGAATATGACACAACACTGAAGGGGTCTATATCACTTCAGCGAAAATTCAGTTCAGAGAATGGCATTTTCAGTTCACTTACATCAAACATTTTTTATTTATTTATTTTATTTTTATTTTACATTTGTTAACCGGGGGTGTTTGACTGACCCAAAAAGGCCCTTTTTCAGCAGAGGCCCGAGGAGAAAAGCTCCACAAAGAAAAATTACAGACACATTTAGTTATTTAGACATGATCAGTATACACACAAATTACAAGAGACATGTTTTTACAGTGGTATGCGGCACATAAACAGTTACAGTGGAGAGAACAAACAAAAAATATTAATTTTAAAAATAAAGGTAATTAATAGATTTGTGGTGTACAACTGAAATTTGGAACAAAGGTAGAACACATACATAGTACACAGGTACAGTACATACATTGTAGATTACCCAGTGTTTTTGAGTAAGATTGAAAACTATTATCAAGTGCTCTAGATTTAGTATGTATATGCTATCCACTTTCACTAGCCTGGGGAGTGAATGCCATTTGCCATGCCATGAACAAACATGCCATTTGTCGAACTGTTAATACTGAGATCGCAGTACACTGAGGATTGGGAAATTTGCCTTTCCCCACTGTAGTGTGA